>NW_020897703.1:2059338-2400216 GCF_003984885.1 Neopelma chrysocephalum
GTAAAGAGTGGAGGGTGGAACTGTGAAGGCAATTAAAGGACTTGCAAAGTCCTTTAAGTAGAGCCTGGAACAGGGCCAGCAGTGAATGCAAACTAATTGAATCCTTGTATAAATTCTTTAATTACTTCAGTGTGCACACAAAAAACAGTAAGTACCAAGTTGATTCTATAGACTAGGCAGCAAGTCTGACCAGTTTTATGGAATCATTCTACAAGCTCTCTGATTAGAGGAGGTAATGGAGCCGGGCTGCAGCCGCAGCAAATGTAGTGTAAATGGAAATCAGTACAACAGGAATCTGCTTTTGCACATACTCTCCTTGCAGCTCATTGTCTCCTCCTTTTGCATGTAGGAAATCAGTCAAGCCCTTATGGTCCACCCTGCTGTTGAGTAAAACATGGCATCAAAAAGACATCATAAAAAAGAAAACCATGACCAAGGCAGAGGGCTCTTCCATGAATAACTAAAAGAATAACTAACAGGGTTGAAAAAGCCAAAAGCTCATAGGAGAATTCAAAGTGATTCTGCCTTAAAGCTTTTGAAAATGGCCCATGGCCAGATGGAAATGAGTTCATTTAACATATGACTTATCCTTTTCATTTTCTTTGAATGGCATGTAGCTCCAAATAATCTTTCAGCTTGGTTACATTCCTGGTTTTTTTCTTCCTATTGAGAAGTTGTTATCCCACATCTCTAGCTCCCTTGACTTAGATAAAGTATGGAACAGAGCTGGCATCAAGCGAAGAAGTGGTGAAGTGTAATAGCCAGCTCACTAACAAAATCATTATGGGATGTTTTTAGTGTAGCAGCTGCCTTGGGATCAGTAATAATTAATGCATTTAGTAATAAGCCTGTGGACAGAGTATGTTGAGGCTCATCAAATACCTATCTGCACACGTTGAGATGTTGCCATCAGAACCCTGTTTCCTTACATCTGTTGGCAGGTGAGGTGTGCTGTCTTTTCACAGAAATCAGGCAAAATGTGCTGCTGGGTGTTGCATTTTATGCACAGTTTGTTTATACCAGGCATCCTAGAGGAAATTGTTAAAAAGCCTGCAGACTTTTGACAGCAAGAGCTGATTAATCTGTGCCACTAAGATAGTGTGTGAGCCCTCTGGAGCAGGACCATCTTCTCTAGCTTGTTTACACAGTACCTGTCACACCGGGATGATGCTCCCAGGCCCGGGTTCTCCAGCACTGCTTCTGTTCAAACAGTACCTGCAAGGGCCAGGGGGCTCATCCTTTCTGGTGAGGCCACAAATCCCCTTGTGAAAGAGAGCCTAAATTATCAGTTTGGGTGGTCCAGTGTACCTGGAACCTACAAATGACTGGATTGTGGAAATTCCTGCAGGAGGGGAGGTTTGTTTACCTTAGAGATGTGTAGTAAAAATGGGAGAAAATAAACATGGCAGACAATAGGGTGGCAGGATTGAAAGAGTGTGGGGTATGGGTATTCTCTTGTGGTGTGCCAGCTACTGTAGCAGGATTAATTAATAGAAGGAAGGCCCTGTAATAAAAGTAAATCAGATTGTTTTCCTCATAATTATGCCACTAGTAACGATCCCCAGTTGGAGTCAGTGAGAAGGTCAGAGTCAGTGCTGCAGTTGCAGTCACTTTGGAGCAGGGGCTGTCTCTGATCAATGTTTGCATAATATCTGTTCCAGGGAACATTCTCAGGGCTGTTATGATCTATTAGCTGGACTGTGCTGTTACTTAAGAGAGAAATGTCATATTGAAAATCCATGGGCACAACTGTTGATGACAAAAGGAGGAGTCACAGAGCACCCACTGGAGTGTCTTCTGGAACTACCCTGAGTAGATTATGTGCAGTCTTACCCGGGTGGGCTCTCCATTGATCTAGGTCAAAATTGCTGAGCTACCAACGCTGTAATTAAGCAGCATTTATTGAACTGAAGTGCAGTGGATACATACAAAACAAGTTTGAAGACACATACAAGACAAGTTTGAAACCAAACCAAAACACACACCATCCCCTGCGAAGGTATTTGTTAAAATGCCTCTATGGATAGAAAATCAGGAGTAAATGCAAGAATATGTCAAAGTCACATTAGACCATATGAAATAATGGGTATAAGGGTTACTGGTGATTTCCTTAGTGGACTGCTGATGGTGATGGATGTAATCTTTGCAGAAGGAAGTGAAAAGAGAGGATGGGGAGGTGTGGAGAGCTGGTCCAGAAACTGAGTATTTACTCTGGGGAATGGAGGGATCTTTCTGCACACACACTCAGCTCCTCTTCCCTTTACTGGCAGGATAGGTCATGACCTAAGGAAAAGAGATATCCCACTGGATCGTGTGTGTTCCAAGCTCCCAGTTTGGAATTACTGCTGTGTGCCATCTCTACTGACACCTCTGTGCAGCTGAGATGGGCATCTTTAACCTCTCTGAAAGTCAGATAATTCCAAAATTGGTGATCAGGTTTGCAGGAGTCGCTTTATAAACATCAGCAATGGGTACATGCGTAGTTAATCCAGACTCCATGCTATCTGGGAAGGGTGGGGAAGAGAGAAGGAAGAGCTTCAGGTGTTTATCCCAGAAAACAGTATCCAAGGGGGATGTGAATGACACATTAATTGTAATGCATCAGGGACAGGGAAGAAGGGAGGAGTTTTTCTGCAAAAACCCACTTGTATTTAACCTAAAGGATATAGATTGCATATGAACAAGTACTTTTATACCCATTTTATATTTATGGGCTGAAAGCTTTATAAATGCAAGGACAGGCAGGTTCTAGATCAGCGGCACAAGGTGGATGGGGGAACTGCTGCTAATGTGGAATTTACTACATTTATCACAGCAAGGGTATGAAAATACTGCTAGTAAGAGTAAGAGACTGGGTAGTCTCTGGAAGCATTGCTTGTAAGAGGAAGGCAGTAGATTTGACAACTCTTCCAGTTGCATATCCATGATGGTGCTTTTTTTTTTCTCTTGTTAAAAGTTTGCTTTCTTGAGATCCAATTCAAGCCATGCAACAATTTGGAGTGTAGTTGTTGTATTTTGGGGTTTTTTATTGTTTGTTTCCCCAAGGGCATTCTTGACCTCATCCTTTGTATAGGCTGAACTTAATGGAAGCAGGCAGGTGAAACAAGGGGGAATTAGATGGGTACAGCTGGTGAGATAGTTAAACAGGGCTGTGATGCTCAGCACCACTACCTTGACGTGGGGTGTAATTATAGTTACTGAGCTTTTTTTTGCAAAACAGCAAGTGCTGAGAGCACACCTTGCAGGCTGCTGAAATCTCCAAGCAATGATTACTTTGTTTCTCAGTGTTACCTCTGTATTAGTCTGTAACAAGCCAGAATGGAGTTCTGATATTTAGATCTCCTCCAAATGAACCTAAAGATTTCATTATACTTACACCAGGATAGTGTTTTGCAGACCATTACTTTCTACTTGAGAAGTCGATGGATATTTTAAGATCTTAAATCCTCTGTTTGCTAGAAAACTCCACACATTTCTCGCAGGTATTATTTATGTAAAAGATGTAAAAAATAGCTGAATAAAAAAAATAAATCACGGATGCAGTAACTGTCCCATATTTGACCTGATTCTCAGTTGCATACTGTTGTGATTCTCTTTCCAAACAATATCCTTTAATCTAATCTTAACACTCTTGCAAAAATGGGAAAAGACATTGACTTTGATAACTGTGAGTGCACACCAGCTGAGCTGCTTTGGGGATGTTGAATCTTTATTTAGGAGGTTAAAATGAAAAGTAAATGTTTCTAAATGGGTAGCTGGGCGTTCTTTCTGTTTTGGTGGCAGAAATTAGCTAGACAAAGTTATATTTGGGCATCCTTTACCCCACCTTCTTTGATTTTTGCCACATATTCAAAATACATCTTTAAGGGGATTTGGATGGTTGGTTTTTGTTTTAATTAATATTGAACAGAAACATGGGAAACATGGTCCTGCTGTCTTTCCTTGTGTAGTCCTTGTGTGCTTCTGGCTCCCTGGAATGATTGCCCTGCCCTTAGCGTGGCTATGGAATGTACAGCAAGGAAGGGGTGTCTGTTCTGCTCCCATCTTGTGCTTCACATGGAAAACACGAGTACACAAATTTAAAAGCATGGCTAAAGGGCCATTCCTGTGAGAAGAAAGGGAATGATAAGACATGTTCTTAGGGGACACTGGTATCAGAATTCAAGATGACCTATTTTCTCTTTTTTTACTGATAGTTTCTCCTGAACTGGTCTCTTTAGGAGTCATTTGTGGTTGTTGCTATACAAGGCAATGGAGCTGTAAAGAGGCTGTGATAACCTCATATATAATAACTTCCATTTATTTCAGTACTTACAGCTGATGTGTCTGGCATCAGTGGGTGTCCAGCCCTGTGTTGTAGGCTTTCTTCTTGGCAGAAGTACAAAAGCAATGCCTTGATTTTGTTTCCATCGTTGACAGGGGGATACAATCGCTTCCTGTGACTCCTCTGGTGTGATGAAGCTCTGGGACATGCGGAAGTTGGTCCCTGTTTTATCCATCGACGCAGGCCCACATCCTGCCAACCAGGTCGCCTTCGATCACTCTGGTAGGATTCTAAAACAACCTTTTCTACCTAAGGGTTTGTTTTGAAATCTCTCTCCTCCCTTTCTGGTTCTGAAGCCAGATAGCACGTGTGAAGCAGCGTAGATGTGTTAATTTTTAGGAAGAATTGCCCGGTTGTGCCAATGATCAATACATTTGTTTTCTGTGGACTAAACAGCCAAATCAGACTCCATTCATATAAAATGAAAATGTGCAATAACAAAAAGTACAACTAGTTACAAAAATATTACCTAGAATACAGAACTGACCAACGGAGGTAAAAAGCTCAGCGAGATTACCTGTGTTCTAGTGATGTTTATTGTCCATTACTGTTTGTTCTTTTATTTGCTAATTCTGTAGTTGCATTTCATAACCAATCTTACTAAGTCCTCTAACAATTGCCTCAGAACTTCATTGTGTTGACAGGACTGCTTACTAGGCACAAAGAACTGAATTAACCAGTTATTTTTCATCATCAACCGTGTATTACCATGTCAGCAATATTGTGAGTGAGCATGCTTTTTCATTTGAAGAGGGGCTGTTCTGAAAACAGTTTGTTTTAAAACCAGTATTAATCTTCCCTTCCAAAGCACAGACAAACATTCGTGTTG
Source organism: Neopelma chrysocephalum (assembly GCF_003984885.1). Lineage (NCBI taxonomy): Eukaryota > Metazoa > Chordata > Aves > Passeriformes > Pipridae > Neopelma > Neopelma chrysocephalum. The sequence goes on from NW_020897703.1 coordinate 2,064,492, forward strand.
CAGCACAGAATTAGATCTTAGCTTAGGAAATCGTTTTGCTCAAAGGTAGTACAACATGATATGATATACTATAATAATATATAATGTAAAATATATAGGTATATTGGAAAAAAGTATACATTTGCATTGTATGTTCATAAAATATAAAGCTTTGAGAGATAATTAAGGAAGCATTAAAGAAAAATAATAGTATGATATTCTGCCATAATGACCCACATACTGTGGAACACATAATGTCAATATATTGAGTCACTTGGCAGAAAACCTTGCCATCAAATTCTAGATTATTTGTATAGTGATTTCACAGATCTCTCTGCTGTATCATTAAATAAGGTATTTTCATTTCCAAGGGAGTAAAAATGCATTGACATTTAAACTGTCCATTTTTGGACAGTTTCCCAAAGACAAGTTTAACCACTCTTGTATTTATGTGTGTAATTTGGAATGAGAGCTCATTTCTTGTTCAGGAGGATGTGAAGAAGTTTTCCATTTTTGTTTCTGGAGTATAATGTTGGCTCATTCGCAAAGGAACCGCATCCCTGAAAAACACATTTGCAATATTTCTGGCCAGATGGGAACTTTCCAATAGAAAGGTTATCGGCTTCAGGTAATCTGAATGGGCACTTTTTTCCATCATTTGGATAAAATCCAAAGTTTTCTCTGCAGGACTAAGCACACAACAGAGATTTCAGATCAGGGTGGATGATGGCAGAGAAGCAGAATGCAACAGGATGCAATCCCAGCTATAAAGATAGGAAAATACCTGGCTAAGGCTCTTGCTGTAAGAGGGATAGTCCCCGTGTCACCTGAGCAGGGACAGAGGGTGAGCGACCCATCCCAGGCACTGTCCATACACACAGACTGCTTTTTTTGGCTAACGCTGGAGTTGCCAAGCCAACTGAATCAAAGTGAGCCTAAATCCTAAAATGGCCTTTGGTACATCAATTAGAAGTTGAATGGTGCTTGTCTTCGACAGCAAAGCACTGGGTAAAATGATCCAGCAGGTTCCTGCAGTGTTTGTCTAAACAGTCATTCATGGGTTTGATCAATCTAAACTCTTCTGTCTGTCATTTGGGTGGAGTTAACTAAAAAGCATGTCAAAATAAGTCAAACAGCCAGAATACTCCAGAAATAAATGGTGATGGGAGAATATATCCTGTGTTTAACAGCTGGGGAGTGGGACATCTGCCTCATTCAGGATCTCTGTCTGTGGAGCAGCTTGGGCGGATTTTCCTTATCAAAGCATGGCTGAATTTCCAGCTGTATCCCTCAGTCTCTCTGGGTGGTGTTACACCACCAGTGTAAAATACTTGAGTGCATTAATAGTCACAGACACAAATTGTTCAGCATCTTACAGGTGGATTTAATTACCAGATTAGAGAGCCATGGTTGAGCAGGTCTTTTCTTCTGCCCAATAATTATTTAAATGAGAGCTAATAATGATAGAAGGGGTTTATGAAAAGTTGGGCAGTATCAGCAAATGAGATTGAGGTCGGAGATAGTAAGGCCCCACCTAATGGAAGAATTTTGTTTGGTTTTCCTTTGTATTGTTTTCAAGTCATTATTGTTGCAAATGCAATGCAGACAAGCACATCTTACCTTTTGTTTTTAACTGGTATTATCTTTGTCAGTATGACATGCACGGGGTGGGAGGTGCTTCACGAGGAGCCAGTACCAAGGAGGAGTTTATAAGTTACTGGGGCTCTCCTGACAGCATTGTTGGGGATGGCCCTTGCTACCTTGAGTGATCTGAGTGCTATTCATGGCACAGATGCCTGACCATAGAACAGTTTTCTTTCTTCTGAGTCGTTTCACACTCAGAACTGAAATAAGTTAGTGGAAAAAGTTGTGTATAAATCTTTCTGCTTCAGTTGCACTCTGCCTTAGCTTTTCTTTAGCTCAGCTTAGAGGTGGACTTTTCCAAATCCCATATTTGTGAATGAGGAGAAATGAACTACATAATTAATTACAACTGCACTTCATGTGGCTTTTCTGCTTTGCCTCAGTCTTTCTGAAACAAGCTGGTGGTATTTCAGTGAGAGGTGGTGATGGAGCTGCCTTGACTCAGCCCACTGGGGGTAATGCTTTTCACTACAGTGCTTAATAACAGAAATTATTCTGATATTATATACAAAGAACATGTCCCTTGAATTCTGTGCGCCGTGAATGGTCTCAGAGAGAGGACTGACAGTGGTTACTGTGCAAGATGATCCACAATGTAGCTAATTTTTAAACTGAATTTCCTTTTATTTTTTCATATGCAGTTTAACCAGTATCTCCATGTGCATATATTCTCTCATGAATCCCTTAAATGCCCTCTTGTAATCACCTTTTGTTTCCAGTTGCTGTTTTGAAAATGTAAATATGATTAATCACAACACAGCGTTGCATATGTAAGACGAGCTCTAGAAGGTTCCATTTAATATGCTATGATATATTTATTTATCATCATAGCACATTAAAACAAACCAACCAAACAAACCCCACTTCACAGCAACAATCCAAAAAGCAAGAGAGTTACAATAAGGCCAAGGGAAACCAAATAATATTTGGAAAAAGGTACCGCTTTATTTAAATAAATAAAATCTATTTATTTTAAGATCTAGAGGTACAGGGAGGTGTTATCATTTAACCTGCTTCCATCCAGGCTGGGCCTTGTTGCTCTCAGCAGGAATAAATAGCCTTACCATGCCTCTGGCCATCTCCAAGGGCTATAGGCAACTGTTTTATTCCAGGGAAAAGGATATTAAAAGAAAAATAAAAGTTGCAAATGAGTGTGAAAGTTGAGAAATGGCAGGATCAAGATTATTTTGTGATAAAAGTGGTTTATTTTAGGAGACAAATACTGGGGATGCAGAAGACACACTGACAGTGAACAGATGGTGCCACTGTCAGCCATGCTGGGGTCAGGGCAACTGTTGCGTGTTGCTATCTAAAGCAAACTTAATTTGCTTTGATGTCACATGACATCAGATGACGTCACCACAAGACAGCCACCACTCCAATGGGTGCCAGTTGTTTGCTCTTCCTCTGGAGCTGGTTTGGGTGCTAAATAGTGCTCTAAAGAATTTGTTTCTCCGTATTACCCACCCTTTACTGAACACAGAATTATTGACAGGATTTTCTGGGATGCCATTGCTGAAGCATTTCCAATATCTACACTTGCTATTACTGATAATATCAAAGCCACAAGTGATCCACACAGACGTCCTGAGGGACGGGGATATGGACATTAAACGTCAAGTGGTCGGAATTCCTGCTGATACTGAGTCAGCAGGTAAAGTTCCAAAATCCCAGTTTTCAGATTCCTTGTCTGGCAACAATTTGTGTGCTCAGAACAGAACTGGCAAACATAGTCCTTGCAAATTGATCATGCAGTGCCCACTCCATTTTCTCTTTGATGTCCTCAGTTTTTGTTGGTATACTGGCTGCAAAAACAAGATTATGTTGAGGTGACAGAGCCAGGTGTCTGTCTTTTCTTCTTCTTCCCTTCACATTTTTGGTTAATTCATAGAATCATAGAATCAGCTGGGTTGGAAGGGACCTCCGAGATCATCAAGTCCAACCCTTGATCCAACCCCGCCGTGGTTCCCAGACCATGGCACTGATGCCACATCCAGTCTCATCTTAAAAACCTCCAGGGACGGAGAATCCACCACTTCCCTGGGCAGCCCATTCCAATGTCTGATTACCCTCTCTGTAAAGAATTTCTTCCTAATATCTAACCTAAACCTCCCCTGGCACAGCTTAAGACCATAAAATGTTCTGATTTCAACTTCTTTCCTCCTGCCTCAGTTTACAGGATAGCTTATGTTGATATGAAGAATGATCAAAAGATAATTTAAAACAACCACCCCCACACTAAATAATGGTATAATATTCAGGAATAGGCAGGAATATTTTCCAGTATCATTCACAGGACATTAAATGGTGTTTTGTCCCCAGTATTGACCTCTTGGGTGCTCCATTAGTGACTGTCCCAGGTGCATTTGTGAATACTGCAAAATACTGAAGCACAGAAACCAGTTCCTGATATGGAACCCCTGGCAAGACTTACAAAACCCGCCATGAGAATTGTTTGCTTTGTTCCCAGTGAGGGTGGATTGTGATATTTGCTCTTGGACAACTGCGCTGAATTCCCCTAAGTCAAGAAAAAATCCTTAAACTTGACTAGTAGAACAGATCCCAAAGGAATACTAAGTTTGCTGGTGCCCCTAAACTGGGAGGAGCTGTCGACTCCCTGGAGGGCAGAGGGCCCCGCAGGGACTAAAGTATTACACAGCATCCAAAGGAGGAGCACGAGGATGGGGAAGGGTCTGCAGGGGAACCGTGTGAGGAGCAGCTGAGGGCACTTGGTCTGTTCAGCCTGGAGGAGACTCAGGGGAGACCTCACGAGGGTCTTCAACATCCTTGTTGCCAAATCCTCTGAAATTGTTGGGATAAATAAAACTCTCTAATGCCGTGGTTTTAGTGTTAGAAAGCAAGGCATTGCTTTTATTCAGAGTGCTGGGGTGTGTATGTGGCTGACCAAAATCCTGCCTCCATACAGACACCACTTTTTCACCTATTTATACATTTTTGACAGACAAAAGACATTAATGTTCATTGGTCCTTAATTACATAATTCTCTTTCATTTGTTAGTATCCTACCTCTTATTGGTTATTAATTTCTTGCTTTCTATGCTAATTAAGTCCACACTTTTAGTCTTTTTAGTATCTTTTTCCCCCGGTAGGGACTTTGCAGCATGTATACTGAATTCTTTGTTAATTCTTTTCTTTATGACATAAAAACCTTTCTTCCATCTTTCCTTCCTTCCTCCCTTCTTTTCCTTCCTTCCTTCCTTCCTCCCTTCCTTCCTTCTCTTTTCCTTCCTCCCTTCCTTCCTTCTCTTTTTCTCTCTCTTCTTCTCTCTTTCTCTCTTCTTTCTTTTCTTTTCCTTCTTTCTCTTCTTCTCTTTCTCTCTCTTTCTTTTCTTCTTCTCTCTCTTTTTCTCTTTCTTTTTCTTCTTTCTTTCTCCTCTTGCTTTCTTTCTGTTTCCCTGTTTCTTGCTTTCTCTGTTTCTCTGTTTCTCTTCTCTGTTCCTCTTCTTCTCTGTCTCCGTTGCTCCGTTTCTCTCTCTTCTGAGAATGCTGGGGGCATTCTGAGAGGACGCTGATTTTCTGTAAGGACTCTTGTCCCTCCCCTACAGCCTGAACTTACCTAGAAAGTATTATCTCCAAACTCCTTCTCTCTATTTCACTGTAGCCAGGCCAGTCTTTCTGAATGTCTTTAAAGAAATGTTCCTCCAGACTGGAGGAATTATCCTTTGGATTCGGGTTGGCTACCTACAGGCAAACCTTTTTCTGATACCTTAAATTGGTACCATTTAAGTGGCACTGAGGAGATAAAGCTTCATCTTGGTAGGGTGGGGAGTTTTCTAGGATGGAAGAAGCTCTTCATTGCTGGGAAGCTGTACAGTGGGGTTTGTAATTGGTGGCTGAATTGGCAGGGGACACACCTGCACCTTTCAGATCCCAGGAGGTGACTGTGTCCACATATAAAGAGAACTGGAGTAAGACAAGATCTTTACTCTTTCCCACTTGTTTTGCAGTTTCTGAAGCTTGCTTTTTGTATTTGTCTCCCTCTTGATTACAGATAAAGTCATGCACGATGGGAGAAAAATCCTCTAGTACAGAATTTACCAGTAATCTTTTTAGAGGCATCTGATTTTGCCCATATAGAGCAATTATTTGCTGACATTAATGTGTGTGTTTTCTTTGTGACCCCCATTTCTGACTAAAAAGCTTTTTTCATTACAGCACTTTATTGCTCTGTGTTCTTTAATCTCCAAGGCAGATTACTTGATAACATCAATTGATTAGGGTGCTTTTCCCCTTGTGGTTCAGTGCCTGAGTCCCTGCCTCAGTTCTGACTATGTATGTGCTGTCACAGGCAATACAGTCTCGACTTGGGTAATTTTCACTTGATTGAAGTTATTGCCAATTAACACAAACTTCTGATCACTGATTCTGGGTTTTGACAAAAGAGAAAACATGAAGAATTAAACAACTGTTTAAATAAATGCTTTTTCTCCCCTTTCCCAGTCTCTGCATAAGCCAAACCTCTCTCCTTCCCCCTTCCTAGTCTCTGCCTGCCCTATTTTTGCTGCAGGCTGCACCCCATTATCCCCATTCCTTTGGTGCAGTAACGGGTGATGCGGGAGGTTGGGGTTGTGTGTGCAGAGCCTTCTGTGTGACACTCCTCCTGCTCCCTCTCACTCATCCCCTCTGCTCCAGGCTCTCACTGCTTCCCTGCAGGTCGCCCCCGGGCCACAGGTGTGTATCAGTGGATGGACATTAATTGGGGGCTTTGTGTAAATTAATTGGGTGTCGGTGCATGAGCTGATGGGGCAGCCAGGCATGAGCTGGGGGCGTTCATGCACAAGGGAATTGGGTGCTCAGGTACGAACCACTTGGATGCATTGGTTGGGCACTCGTGTAGCTGTAGTAAACTCTGCAAACTGATGCTCAATATGCAAAGAGAACTTCATATATAGATAGACTGAAATAGATGTAATTCTTTGGATTTGTCCTGGCACTTGGTTTTTTACACACAGCTCAGAAAACTCCCAGTTCTGGTTATTAGTCGTTTTGGACTTGCTACAGTGCTGTAACTCCTCCTAGCAGGGTGGCAAGGTGATCCAGCTGTGGGTTTGGAACACATCTTTCCAATTCCTTTGAAGCATTTGCTCTTTACCTTGAGAATTGAGACTTATTTTGCTGTCTGCTTTGCTTCTCATTCAGGCTTTTCTCAAGTCAATTCGTAAAGCATAAGCCACAATCTTGTACATCACTTGTTCCTCTCCTTTCTCTCATCAGGAATTGTTTAATGTCTCTCCCATCAGAACCCTTTGATTTGCTATGGGTTCAGCACTCCAAGACCTGTGTGTTTTCACTGCATCCTTACACAACTTCTCCATATAAACTAAGGATTCACATGGTCTGTTCTTTTAAATATAATTGATCCACATTCTCAGAGATTTTGCTTAATGAGCACAAATGCAGCCACCTGCATATCTTAGTTTGCTATTTATTATTTGGTGATCAGCACTTTCAGTTTGTCTTCACTTTCTTCTTGGCTTCAGCTCATCTCCAAGTGCTGTGTCAGTGCTGTGCATGTGAGCTGTGTGTGCCTCCTCTGTCTCTGCAGATACTGGCCAAGCACCAGTCAGGAAAAAAACCCTCTTCTTCCTTCCTTCCAAAATGTGGTAGGGCTAAGTACCAAAATTAGGCCTTTTGCTTTATACTGGCAAACTGAAAGCAGTCGTGAGTCTCCATTTCTCTTTTGTCTTGTCTATCTCTCTCTTTCTCTTTCTCTTTAATCCAAACTTGAGTATCCCTTATAAAACTTTTCTTTAAAGTCCATGATATGTGTTTGGTCCATGTCTGAATGTGCATCTCTACTTTAAACTGATCTGGGGGAGATAAACTTCCAGGTCCACCATTTGTTGACCTTTTTTTTTTTTTTAATACAGGCAAAAGATTTTCAAAATCAATACCTTGGGTAGAGGAAATAGAGGGCTGGTTCACCTCAGCCACACTGGCAAAAAGGTTTTGTCCTTTGCACCTCAAAGCTGAAATCACTGCTTTGGCAGAGCTTTGCAATAAGCAAATGCTGTTGCCCCAACTGTATGCTCTTCAACACTGCACCAATATTGATGTTCTGTCCCCAGGGAGCCTGCCCAGCCTGTGTGTTTGAACTGATGAATCCATTAGTGGAGTCCCTGGAGAGATTCAGGTGCGCTCTGAGTTGCTTTACACAACTCATGCCCTATTTTCCAGTCCTGATCATGCTGCTTAGCTTGGAAGTGAGATTGACAACGCTGCCCTGTGGACCCCCTTTCTCTGAGGAGTGCTTACAACATCTGTTGACCATCCTTAATTGCTCCTCTGGTCAGCATGGGAGTAAAAGGATGTGCTGGAAGACTACATTACTCAACAGTAATTCCTTCTCTCGTAATTCTCCCTCCTTCCCTCGCTGCTGTTCTATGTAATTTTTTTCTCATTCTCAACATTTGTTTTCCTGACCATAAAAATTTCCTAATTTGGAGGCAGCGGGTAGATTGGAACGTACACAAATATGAGCTGATTGACAGATCATTTTGTCTGCTTGTTTCACGGGGACATGAAACTATCACACTCCTTATTTCTGACCGTTGCAGTTTGCCGAAGGGAAAAAGCTGGCAATGAATTTTCCCCCTTTGTTGATCAGGAGAAGAGCTGTGCTGTGCAGTGTTTCTGGTGTGTCATGACCATTTTTCAATACAAGGAAGCACCACAATATTTAAATACGCTAGAAGGGAAAGAAAAGGGATTCTGAAAATATGACTTTCAGTACACACATAATTTAAAATGTATGAAATATTTGTCATTTGGAAAGGAAAGGGAGGTGGCTTGGAACCCCCTTCTTTTACATTTTTTGCCCTAGTTGCAGATAGTTTTGTCTCTGGCTGTGTTTGCCGAGCTAATGAGGGTGGGGACTGTGTACTACTGCAGGCAATTGCTTTGAGCGCTGAGCACTTTGAAGAGATTAGCCCCATTGATATTCCCTTCATCTTCGTTAGAGAGGAATGCTTCCTTCCCTGGAGTGCAAGGAGATGGACAGCTATTTAATAGAGCCAGCCTTTTTCAAGTAGATACTGTAGTCCTAAATATTCCCATCTCACTTGCCTGCATACACCCGGCATAAAAACAATGTTCTGGAGGCCAGGGTTGTACCTCATTAGAGCAATATATTGACCTGGTCGGGGTTTTTTTGAGGACCCCAGGTTGATTGGATTATTGTCTGACTGGTTAAATGTTATTCTTCAAGGAGAAGCAACAGTTTCAGCTGTTCAGGCAGTCAGCCAAAACGTGGTGATGAGCAAATTGTTTGTTCCAAGAGTAAATGAAGGGAATGTCCACATGATTTTTGCCATCCTTGTATTAAACTAACAGAAGCTGAAAATTGGAGCTTTATGGATCCCAAGTGAGGCATAACTGATCAAAATTTTGATTCTCCGGCAGCTATCCACAAACTGAATTAAAATGGTTTGCAAGAAGTTGGCTTTTTTTCTAATATCATTTTAACTAGGCACAAGTCTTAAAATAATAATGTATTCAACATCTCATCTCTAGCATTTACTGCTTTTGTAACTTTACCAGGTCCACGGGTTCTATTTTATATTTATTTTTGATATTAATTCCAGCTCACAGAGTGCTGCAATTAGCAAATTCCCGCTTTGAATGTATTTACAGTGATAGAATGAGAACTCCTTTCTTTTACTCAGACTGCACAGCCCCATCCCAAGCCTGGCTTAGATACAAGAGCTTCATCTCCTGATTAACTTATTCCTGCAGACAGTCAGAGAGTAAGGACCTCTGAAGGTCACCACAGCCTTTCTTCCGTGAAAGCTCCTCTTAAATATCGACAGCTCTCCGGGCCTTGTGTTCTGAGTACAGCATCTGTATTGCATGTGCAGGATGGATCAATACTGCATTCATCATTCATATCCTGAAATAAAAGAAAGGGATTTTTGAAATAAGTTATGCTACTGATCTAGGATTTGTGTGTGCTCTGTGTGTGTTAAAGGTGCGAGATGGAATGGCCGTGGCGTTCTCTGCCAAGGACTGGATAGGGCCGGGAATCTGCAAGGGGACAGCGATTTGTGTCTCTGTCACTGTTGAAATGAGGTGGATGTCCATCTGGAATCAGGAGTCATTAGCTAGCTTGTAGCTTGGTGGAATGATCCAGACTTGAGTTGGGAGTGTAGAAAATATGCTTATGAAAGAAGAAATTGGGTGGTTTTGTTTAAGGGAAGCTCATACTTAGAGAGGAGACAGAGTCCATAGGGACTGGATGCTTTGGAGTGACTGCCTAAGTATCTCAAGTACATTGTTTCAAACTTAAGGATAATTTAGATAATTTGGTCGGTTTACCCACTGCTCTTTTCCCTTTCAAGAAGAAAAGTTCATATTTTGAATCGAAAGTAGGAAATGAAGTGTCAGACAGTTTCATATAAACCCCTCCAATCTTTAAAACTATCCATAACCAGTATTTAGCTTTTCCCTTTTTGGAGGTAAAAACTATGCCAGTCTATGTTGAATTTGAGTAACTCACTTTCAGTAACTCAAAACTTATATTTTTTGCAAACCTGCTATTTTTCTAATATTTGTTTTTTAAAGTAACTAAAGTCTAAAAGAAAATTATTCACCTCCAGATTACCTGTTTTGTGATTACCAAGAAAGTTTTGATTCTTTGAACAGCTCTTCCACTTGGTAAATGAAATATATTCATGAGCTAGTTCTTTTCAGAGCTTGGAAAGTGGCATCTCTTCTCAAGAAAGAGATCATCTTTGAATTAAAAGTATGCTGTCCTTAGCCCTTTTTTATTTTTATTTTATTGACAAATTGTCACAGGAGCTAAAATGCGTAATCATCAATAACGAGTGATCCATGGGGCTATGCAAAATATATTGATTAACAATATAATCTCCATACAGATGTCCTAGGAGTGCTTGTTATTTTTTATGGACCAATCTAGGACTCCTGCTTGCATTTCAAGGGCCAGGGGGAAGAAGGTGAGAGAGACAAAGTCCAGGGCATCTCTGCAGTTCCCCCCTGCTGCTGCCAGTCAGGACTGGCTGCACTGGTGGGTCATGTCCACGGAAAGGCAGCGTGTTGGCTGAGAGGGAAAAATTCTGCCAACTGCTCCTCCCGTGGGCTGTGCCAGCCCCTCTTTGTCAGGCCTGCATGGGCACAAAACAAACCTGTTGTTTCGAAGTGAACTGGGAGCCTGAGACAAAATCCCCGTTGTCGTGAAAGCCTGATTTTAATTTGTTTTTAGGGCTGCTCCACCACCAAGAAAATCCTAATTTAGATGCCTTTGAGGCATTGAACTTATGCAGAACTATTCCTCAGAGAAAATTGGATGCAATTTTAGGATTAGATAAGTGACCTAGGAGAGAGAAAGAGAGTGCAAAACTTGCATATCCACTTTGTCCAGATGGATATTCACTAGGAAACCTTCAAACTGCTCATAAATATTGCCTTTCCTTTTGTAAAGGCTCCCACCAGCAAGCCCATGGTCATTTCCTGGGCAGAAAGACATTTTTTGTACTGACGCTTTTGGGCAACTAAATAAAGTATTTGAATTCCCTTTTTCTTTCTGTGGCAAAATACTGTACATGATGATGAATGGGAAAATAAGCAAGGAAAGAAATTCTGTAAACAGCCTCCCAAGCCTGACTTGGATATTTGAGCTGTTTGTTTGGTTTGGGGTTTTTTCCCTGTGGAATGAACTTTCTTTACTTCTTTGCCCGTCTTTTAACTTGTGAAAATATCTTTTATGTAGAGCTGCTACCTCTCTGAGTGTCCCATGCTCTTGGGGAGTAGAGTAAAATCTACTTATTTTTAGAGTCCACTTACTTTTAGTCTTTCCTCTCTAAACTGAGTGAAAAAAAGGAAATATCCTCTTTTTTCCCGCTTCTAGAATAAAGCCAAAGAGGGTGGCGATGACAGAGAGTTCTTTAATGTTGGGTCATGTCAAGCATCATTCCCCCTTCAGTATTTTATATTGTAGATGAATATGTGTGCAGTACCTCAGGAACCTGCCAGGAAACACAGCAGAGCAGAACCGCAGTGTTTTGGGTCATACAAAGGTCTCTTGTGCCAGACCCACCTCTGGCACTGGGCAGGAGGTGATGCTTAGGGAAAACACTGGTTTCCCTGCTGCTCTCCTGCAGTGCCCTGTGGACTGGGGACTCCCAGAGCTGCGGACCTCATGCACTGTGGTGTTCATGGGTCTGTTAAACTTCCCTCATCTTTTGGTTTGAAACTTCTTTATATTTCCAACAGATCCCATAGCTATGATGAAGTACTTCCCTGCCTTTGCTTTAAATCTCCTAGTGATATATTTTGATTCTCATACTGTGGGAATTAGTGAATAATTGTTCCTTGTTCAGCCTCTCCATGCTGGCACATCTTCCCCTGCTCTCTTTCCACAGCTGAAGTGTCTGTGTCTGTTTAATCTCCTGGATGCATAAGCCATTCCTCACCTTTCTTCATTTGTCGCCCTTCTGTAAGTCTTATTTTGGCTGCATGCTTTTGGAAACAGAGAAGGGGGACAAGTCCTCTATGATGTATTTAACATGTGCTTAAATCATGGTTTTAAAAGGAAGCCTAATGAGGTTTCCTGATTTTCTTCTCCGGGTTCCTCCTCCCCCCCCGAATAAATCTTAAATCTTGACATTATACCAAGCTGTTTTCAAAGAAAACAGGGTGACTGTGAGATCTCTCTCCTGACTGACAAAGACTAGTTTACTGTCCATCATTGGATTTGTATAATTAAGGATACTTTTGTTCATTTGAACCATTTCATGTTTCACAGAATTCAGTTTCATCTGCCACTAAATCCAGTAGCATCTTGAGATTCTTCAGTGGGTCTGTGAAATGTGCTGTTGTCTTGAAAAACATGAATAATTTTATACTATCAGTGCTCACCTTCACATCCTGTAAAATAATTTATATGTTGACTAGCACAGGTCCCAGAATAAATGTCACATTCTTCTAGTAATCTGTTCCTGTATTTTTCCTGACTGTGTCCTATTGGAAAGGTTCCATTTTTTCCCCCTCCCAACTTTGATCATCAAAACTTCTGGCAGTTCAAGTATGTCATGTCAGTCACATCACCCTTCCTCCTGTGCTTCCCAGCACCATCACAGACCTGGAGCAGATTTCTGATCTGTGGTTTCCTGCTGTAAAAGCTCTGGTAACTCTTCACTATGGTGTTACATTTCTCTGTGAATCAGCTAAATCTGTTTATTACACAACTGAGTTTATTACATCTGTAAAGAAATCAGAGGTACCAGCTGGCAGTTTCTCAGACTCTTTTCAGAAGTTGCTGTAACATTTTCCACCTTCCATTCCTCTGCCCCTTGGACCACGTAAACCAGTAGGTCTTGTACTTCAGTAATTATTTCAGTTAGTTTCATATTTAATGTTTTCTAAAACTCCTGTTTGAATACTCTCTGATTCTGGCAAGTATTTAATCACCTTAGTCCAAGATTTTGGGCTTTTATTCCCTTTTAAGAAACCAACGCAGCCTGTGCAGGATATGTTTTGGGAGTTACAAAAGCTGTCAGCTCTCTGCTGACACCCAGTTCTGGTGGCTCGTGGGATTGCAGCTGCTTGGGTATGGTCGAATAATGCGCAGGTGGCTTTGGAATCCATCACAGAGAAGAGGGATTTAGGCTATTGGGATATGGGGCACTTGGCTTTCTTTGCCAGACCTCATCTTTAAAAGAATAGATGACTCTTCCTAGTAAAGGAATGAGTCAGCAGTTCCTTCAGCCGAAGACGTACATCTACTTAATAGAAGGTGTTTTGTTGCTCAGCTGGATGTGCATCTGAAGTTGGATGGTAACATTAAAGTTGGATGGTGAGATCAGGAGTTAAATTGTTAAAGCTGTCCTTGGAGTGCAAGGTTCACTGAATTTGAGAATTTCATTGTGCATTCCATAAAAAAAGTGGAACTTAAAGCATAGTCTGTTAAATTCATTGCCTTCCCTGGCTTCCTTGCCAGAACTGTAGTAGTAGTAGTTGGTAACAGCCTTTTATTCAGGTTCATTCCTTTCTGTGTTCCAGACTGCAGCCACAGCTGTCTGCTTAAAACTCTAATATACAATTATGTGTATGTGGCTTAACAGGTCTTTCCTTACATCAGTGGAATTAGCCCTCTCCACTGGGGTCCAGTATTTGAGGGGGTTTTATTTTCTATTGTGTATTATTTTTCCTTCAGTTCCATACAGTAGCCAGTCAGCCTGAATGGCACTGGGAATATCTCTGATAGTATAATTGGCTTTTATAACAGTGACTGTAATTAATGATTAGTATTTTAGCTGTGCTTGCAAGCCAAGTTTAGGTACTGGCAAAATAAGGAGTCATTGGCTGATGGACCAGCAAAATAATGGGCTCCGTTTGGGCAGCTGAACCCTCTGAGTCAGACCCCAGGGAGGGCAGGTCTGTGCCTGTGCTGGCTTCGCTCAGCGCTGTGGCTCAGAGGGCTCCTCCACCTTCTTCCCTGAGCAGCTGCAATTGCCAGGAATGAGTGAACAACCTGCCTTTAGAAACTCATGGCCTTCCCCTTACAGCTCCTGCTTCTGAGTGTTTGAATGTGGGACTGCTGAGCCTCATGATGCAGGTATTGTGATTGATGGCAATTTTTATTTATTAATTAACACATTTGTTATAGGACATGTTTGTGTAAGTTAGTAGACAACTCTGATGCTTGATAGGATATTGCAGGCATAGTAAACACAAAATCGGGGAAAAAAAGGTTACTGAGTACAATGAACACTTCTTCCCTGCCATCAGAGCAAAGCATAGGGAAAGGAAACAGAAAAGGAAATCAAGAAGAAGAACCAGCCCCAAAGAAATTATTAAGCATCACCTCATTCAGAACCCCTCAGCTAAAGAAAAAAGATGCTCTCCTGAAATACCACCCAAAGTCTTACCTGGTAGGTATGGATCTGATGTTTGGAGAGAAGACTGATGTTGTTTGGTGGGCAGTGTTGAGCATCCCCATGGTGTCCTGTACCTTGTGCAGCAGGTTCTCTGTGGCAAGCCAGGACTTAGTGGGCCAGGGTAGGGGCTATCTTGAGTCTTGGTGTTGGTCCTTTCAAGGGAAGAGAAGTCTGAGCCTCCAATGTCCAAAGATGATTTCTTCTTGGCTTTTGTCTTACTCGATACCACGTGCTCTGGGTGGCTGTTCCTGTAATCCCCCTGAGCCAACCTCTGTCTAGCAGGCACCATACATTCTGTGCAGGGCATTTTCTGTGACATTGTAGGGGACCAGCTGAGCAGGTACGCCCTGAGTGCTGCAGCAGGCTGCTCTGGCTGTTAGTGGTTCATTAGGTCAGACATCCCAGCTCTGGGGTGGTTTTCAAACACAGCTTCACTGAGAGTCATAGTTTCACTCTCGTCTGCATGTGCTGCTGGCCTGAGGGCTCCTGGGGCTGCCCATTCAAACTCTTACACTAAGCAGGCACTCTGGTACATATTTTATAACAATTCCTTGTCATTCCTTTCTCATTTGTTTTCTGATGTTCCTTTCCTTTTGCTGCTATAAAAGCTCTTCTGTTCTTACATTTGATGTTCACTTCTGTGATTTGTCCTGATGTTCTCTGCAATTATTGTTTGAGTAGTACTGAGGGGAATGTCTGAATAATTCGGTGGAATGGATCCAAAATGATACAGACTGGGTTGCTCAAGAGATGAGAGCACAATCACACCATTAGCATAGATCTGACCTTCACTTTATGTACAAATACGTGCAGATTGCAGTCCTTTGGCTCTTTTGCAGTTTTGCTCTTAACACACATATTCACGATCTGTTTGGGCTTTTTGGAAGCATGTACTAAAAGCTGGATGAGGAGGTTTAACTTCCAGGAATTACTCCATTAGATGTGAAGCTGTTTTTTGTGTGAAGGTGTGGCAGAGTGACCATTAGGATCCTGCTGTTGTGAAATGGTAGATATTGTGATCCTGGTCACATTACTAGTGTGGCTCTGTCACTTGTGCTATGAGCACCTTGTGTGCCTGAATTTGAAGTGATCTGCACTGGACCTCTCTGTAGTGAGAGAAGAACCTCACTTGTTCTTCTCTTATAATTAATGGAGGAGAGGTGAGAACTGCACCCCAGTGCAGTGTGGCCATCTTCATGGAAACACAATGCCTGTCGGTACATCCTCTCCAGAACAGACACACCTAAAATCACAGAATCACAGAATGGTTTGGGTTGGAAGGAAACTTAAAGAGCATCTTGTTCCACCCCCTGCCATGGATGGGGACACCTTCCACTAGCCCAGGCTGCTCCAAGCTCCTTCCAGCCTGGCCTTGAACACTTGCAGGGATGGGGCAGCCACAGCTCTGGGCAACCTGTGCCAGGGCCTCACCACCCTCATAAGGAAGAGTTTCTTCCTAATATCTCATCTAAACCTACAACCTTTCAGTTTTTACCCATTACTCCTTGTCCTACCAGTACAGTTCCTGATGAAGACTGTTTCCAGCTTCCACATAGTTCTCTTCAGGTGCTGGAAGGCTGCTGTTAGATCTCCATGCAGCCTTCTCTTTTCCAGGCTGAACAGCCCCAGCTCTCTCAGCCTGTCCCCTTAGGGGAGGTGCTCTAGTCTGGAATTCAAGCATTTCATGTCTTCAGTTGTCCTAGCCCAACAAAAGTAAAAACCCCTTTTTATCCTCAGTGATTTAAAAGCAGCAAACACACGTCAGCCCATCTACTGCCACATACGTAATCAGTTTGGATATTTCCAAGCAAAACAAATACTTCCAAAGGAGCTATTGTGAACAGATGGACCAACATTCATAAAATAGGCAGTTCCCTCTTTAGGTGATTTGTTGGAATAAAAGGTATTGTTTCCATTGAGATTTAAACAACAGTTTGCTTAAATTATTTTTATATTTGCCCATTATATTGTGAGCATATGAAATGGGCAAAATGTTAAGAATAATTAAGCAGAGTGGTCCTGAATACCCTGGTGAGTCTGAAAAATCATATATAACAGTAAGCAGCTATCTGTGGAGCTGCCAATTCTACTTATATAAGCCCATCTGTTTACATCTACACCTGTTCCCTAAAGAAGAATACATCTTATGTGAAGAATTCCCACCAGATCCCTCAGATATTTTATCATTCAAGAATGTTCTTCCTGTTTGTTCTCTCTCTTTCCTTTATAAGAAACTATACAATTAATGTTTTCAGTGTGGTCTCTTAGAACATTTGCAAGACAAATGCTGGACTTAGCATATAAAATTAAATGAGTTTGTTCTCTTCTGATTCTGTAATGAATACAAATTGTTGCAAGCTATTTGCATATACCTTTGACTCAGAGTGGCTCATAGTCTTGTCTCTTGTTTCTCTCTCCCCTCCTACATCCTCATTTGGAATCCCTCAGACCATCTCTTGTTAAACCTAAGGTATAGGTTATTTTATGTCTAACTGATCATGTGGTAAGGATGTTTGCTGTTTACAGTATGTCAACTTCTTTTATTATAAAACTTATTTTTTAAAAAAAGAAAGATATTCAGGAGCTCCAGACTTTGTGTTTCCCTGTGTCCCCCAGTCCTAGGAGTTCTGCAAATGTACAGCTAGTGTTTTACTGCTGAGAAACAGCAGATATACATTCCCTGGTGTAGGTTCCATCCTCAGAGCTGCTTCAACAACAAAATTACCTGAATAACATCAGATATAAGCATGTGGACTTTTTTGATCTTTTTATTAAATCCTAGTATCAAAGTGGATTTATCCACTCTCAAAGATAAGATGGGGGGAGGCCAGCTTTTGAAGATCATTTGCATTTCTTTCATTTGGTGGCCTAATCTTCTTCCTACTCTATTGAACTTCTGTAAATTGTTTTAGAATTATTAGAACAAAAAAAAATCTCTAAAAGAGTTCTAACTTCTAATTTTCAAAGTGTAAATTCTTTACATAAACTTTAGTGGCACAGCAAATACAAAATAAAATGAGGTCAAGTCAAAAAAGGAACAAATTCAATTAGCCCCTTCAAAGAAATATGAACTTGATTTCAGGTTTTGAATTACAGATTTAGAATATGAGTGGATTTTTTTTTTCTTGTCAGCTTCTGCAGAACTGAAATACGTGAATTCATGGTATGTATCTCGTTCAGAGAGTGCAGCAGCCTTTCCCAGCACAAACACATTACACTCCCCATTATACTTCCATTACATTATACTGGCCTGGCAGAGACTTGCCATGAACTTCCATCCCTCATTGCTTTTACCTAACATTTACTCTCTTTGCTGTAAACAGTGGCTAGCTGTGTTTTAGGTAAGTAAATTATTCCATGGTAACCTATTGGTGGCCTTAGATGCCAAGTGACAGAAATAGGAAGGGAAATGCCCTCTTGTCAGGGAGTGGGTAAAGGCAGGTTCCGCATCCATCTCTTTGTAAGTGCCAGGGTAGGATGTAGTGTGCAAAGGATTATAGGTTATAGACATTTCTCTCTCTACTCAGGGGCTCTATTAGGGGCTCTTGCCTGCAGTGGGGACAGCAGACTCTGACCAATGTGGATTCATGTTTGATTTCCTTACACTGAAGGGGTTTTGTTGGTCCTTGATTCTCCTGACTGCACTGGTGCACCTTTTCATGGAGACCTTGGTTACACATCGAGTGGGCTGTGTATTATTGCTGTTGCATATGGAAGGGGTAGCTGGGAGTGTGCAGGTGCCCTCTGAATCACAGGGAGAAGTGGATTTAGAAAAATGAGCAGCATACAGCCTGCCCTGGGCTTTTGTCCTCAGTAACCCATGAGAACTGATTTCCATCTGCTTGTGCTGGAGTTAGCACAGAGAAAGGAGCTGCCCTTGGAGCTGTTCTTAGACTAATATTTTCTTACTATGTTACCTTTTCCTTTAGTATTTCTCATAAACAGCACTCACCTCTTTGCGTTTTTTTATTCTAACAGTGTACTTTCTCTAGGTAGATCTTGAACAGCAAAATTAGTTTGGACATCAGGAAGAATTTCTTCACTGAAAGGGTGGTCAGGCATTGGAATGGGTGCCTAGGGAGGAGCTGGACTCCCCATCCCTGAAGGTGTTCAGGAAATGATTGGATGTGGCACTGAGTGCTCTGGTCTAGTTGACAAGGTGGTGGTTGGTCAAAAGTTGGACTCGGTGATCTTGGAGGTCTTTTCTGACCTTGATGATTGTGTGATTCTGTGATTTTAAGTAAATTTCTCTGTATCCCTTCAGTAATCTGGCTATAGTATTCTTCAGCTGTTTATCTGTAACAAAATACTTTCCCAACCCATCCAGTGATTCCAGCAGTCCAAAGTGGGAATTAAAGGAGAGGTTTATATTTAAGAATAGATCACAGCTAAAGAAATTTAGAGTATTATGGGATTCTCTGTCAAGGCCTTTGAAGATATTGTCTAAAACACTTTTTAACTGCTTGGCTCTATCAGCTCTGGGGGAGTTATCGTCTCTATTTCCAAACAGTTAGCAGATAAAGCCTTAAAGGCTTGGAGCAATCCCAGTTGTGCGGTGAGTCAATTTATGGGGAAAATATCTCTTGAATCAGTAGTTAAAACTTTATTACAGATGGCTCAGATATTGGGCTTGATTTATTCTTTATATCTTCTGTAGTGACATGAGTGAATTGTCTACAGAAAGGCCACATCATACTTATTACAGAGTAAAGGGCAAATTGGAAAGGTAGTTGCTTCTTTATGGGCCCAATTGCAGCAGAGCAGAGAATGCAGAAATAAAACAAGATTCTTTTTAGGTTGTTGCAGCAAGTTATCAACATACTTGTTTATCATTAGGATGTGCTTGAAGATAGTTTACATAAATGTCCTTATACATACCAAAGGAAGTTGTTTCACCTGATGATAGTATTTGATTTTATTTGATGCCTCCCTAAAACTATCAAGCATTGATTTAAATCAAACATTCATTTAAATCATGCAAGGCAAGGAGAAGGAAGATCTTAAGGATTTTAATTTGGTTATATCTTACCAAATTTGCTTACAACTGAAAATTCTTTTGGAAACAGAAAGCCTTTATTTTACTGTGAGACAATGAATATTTGCACTAGATATATACCTCAAGAAAAAAAAACCATATTTTCAAAAAATTCTTAAAATCACATATAAAAAAATTCCTACAGCCATCATAATTTTTTCATACTTCTGTGAGGAGAACGCATGGCAGTCGATGCAGAATTCTTCCAAAAACACATACTTTATTTTAAATTAAAGTGAATAATGCACTGGGATTACAAGTGGGCTGCAGAGTTTTATTTCTGATTTTATTTTCATGGTCCATGTAATACGGGCAATAATTTAGAATTGTATTTTTGAAGGACAGTCTTGATTTCAAAGTTTTAGGTAACAGTGTAACATTCATGAAAGAGCCCATAACTGAGGAAGTTCTCATTGTTCATACTTTACTTGTTTGAAATTAGATTAAATTTTGTGAAATATCATTGAACTAGAACTGGTTAAAATATTTCTCTTGTGCATACATGGCATAAATGAGAAGTATTGCAGAAATGAGTTGTCCAGGTCTTTTCCAGTTTCTTTTGACATTTGATAGAGTTCTCTTGACGTTTGGATTGCTAAGCTGGGGATCCTTGGATCAAACCCTTTCTCTCTTTTGACCTTTTAAAAATATCTGTGCCTTTAAGTTGGGAATATCAGATGTTGCAAAGGAAGGTACTAAAAAAGCCCACTGGGTGATTATGGCAGGATCTACCAAGAAGATGAACCCATCTTCTTGGATTGACTCATGAACTGGCTCATGAATGTATGTAAGTGATGTAATTTTTTAACCTTTTGTATTTTTAGAAAGAAATAAAATGTTTGAATGGCATAAAGCAAGATTAATGCCCATCTCAGTTAATAGAATAAATGCCATGCTGTTATTCATGGTTTGTTAAGGATAAAAATCATTGACAGTGTAAGCATAAAATAGACACGAATAATGGCAGAAACTAGTTGGCTCTAACTTTGAAAATATCCAGCAACTTAAATTAGCAATCTCAACTTACCCATATATTTACATATTAATGGTCTTAAGTGGTAATTGTAATTGTAATTGTCTCTCATCATTGCTTCCTTTGACCCTCATTTTTCAAATAAGAAATATGAAATTCCATTAAGTAACATTAATAGTAGAAAATTAATTTAAGGCAATATATCATCAATTAGCAAGCCCTTAACACATCTCACTGTTTTCACCTGATGCTTACTTGAAGAAAAAAAAAGTTAATTACTTTATGTATGTCTGAATCCAAGGATATCATTTCATGCATGTATGATGGAGACGAGGAATAAAGTATATTAGATTTCCTGGCCTTGATCAAGTAAAGCATCCAAATTCATGTTGACTTCTCTAGACTATTCACGTGTGGACCAGGGGCACAGAGCCCCTCAACACACACAGTCAAGGCCAGTGCCAGCATCTTTGGACTGGGAAAGGCTGCACTTCTGACAGTTATCTTTATGCCTGGGGTAGTTTGGGTTTTTTTAATGCAACTAAATGTTCTCCCAAGTAAGCCAGAACTCCCTTCAGGTAATTAATGCATCTAGTTTATCTGTGCACCTTACCTTATGGAACGACTCTCCTGATTCATCCTCCTTCGTGGGGAATGACACACCCACGGCTGTTGTGCGTGATAGATCAAGATTAGGAAGCAGCATTTGCATCTGGCCAATAGGTCTTTAGTCATCAAACTGACAAATGAAGCTAATGTAGAATAATAATGTGTGAATTCGCTTCCAAGTACTGAAGACTAAAATACATTTGCGCAGAACGGTGCTCCCATAAGGAAAAAAAAATTACAAAAGCCATTAAAAACCAAATGCCTCGTATTCGTCATGTCAGCAAGGCAATCATCATCTGTTACAGGACATTTATGATTTTTGGACTGCAAATGTTACTGTTGTCCATAAAAGCGAGAATTATTTTTGTTATTTCTGCAAAGGCCAGCCACGTAAATAATGTCTTCTTTTTCTTTTACCTCTTTTTCAAAGACCATGAATATTAGTGTTCTTTGAAAAGCATTGTAAGAATTGTCTACTCATAGAAATCCAGAATGGTCTGGGTTGGAAGGGACTTCAAAGACCGTCCAGTTCCAACGCCCTGCCATGGGCAGGGACACCTTGGGCAGGGATGGGGCATCCACAGCTTCTCTGGGCAACCTGTGCCAGGGCCTCCCTACCCTCACAGGGAAGAATTACTTCCTGATATCCCATCTAAACCCACACATTACGTTGCCAAGTATGGAACATATCATAAAGATAGTTTAAAGAAAACAGGTATGATTTTCTTCCCTTTTTATATGAGTTTCCCCTGGTTATCTGTGTAAATGTCAGACTGGGTTTTTTTTTTGTTCTATGAGGTGTGTGGTTGATAGACTAATAAGTGTAACCTGGAAATATTTTTGACAGGAGCTTCAAACCTTCATGTTTGCACATTTTAAAGATGAGTTACGCACGAGAACAGTTTGAGAGCTGGCGTCAGTAACAGGCTAACTAGGTAGAGTTTCAAGGTGTAATTAATAAATTTCTGTGTGAGAATGAGCCGCTCTTCAGCCTGAGTGCTGTCTGAGTGCTGAGGAGGCCACGCTCTCCTGCACTGCAGCGTGTGAAAGCCCATCTGCCGCTCCATAAATGTTGTCCTTGTGGGCTGGGAAGTTTCTCAGTTCTGTTTGTGGGAGGATTTTGGTTTTCCTCTGCTGGATGCGAATTAATTCAGATTCCATTGTCCTTTGAAAGATTGCAGACTCCTGTTTATCAGTAAGATTTAAACTGGCCGTAATCAACAGATTGATTGGTGAAAAGAATGTCAGGTGGCAAGATTAGTTCAACATAATGAGCTGGGTACGGCTCCTACCAACGTGAATGATGGCAGCGTGCAGGGAATGTGTGAAAGGGAGCAAAGATTCCATGATTTTGGAGCATGTGACATCTACCAAATTACTGGATAGAAAGTTGATGAAGACTGGAGGCTGACTAAGGACATTTGCTGCCAGCTTTTATCTTTCCATGCAGATCTAGCAGCCAAAATGAATTACAGTTAGCCACTGGAATAGCTGTGGGATACCCGAGCAGCAGAAGAATGGTGTGACTGTCAGCACAAGGCTCTGCAACATTATTCATAGCAACTTAGAGGCAATTAACCTGACTTCACTCAGCTGAGTTTTCAGGAAGGAAGTAAATAGCACAACTGCAGAATGAGAGTTTCTGATTGTTTTTCATATATTCCATGTTCACTGTAGAAAGTATTTGCACAACAAAGATAGCTGTAAAACATTAAATTAGGCAAATAGGCCTTACACATGGGGGGAAATGAAAAGTAAATTTAGCCTACCGAGTACATTTGGAATTTATTTTCATAATTTAAAGTGGTTTAATGGTAAGGATCAATAGTTAAATTTTTTGTAGGTTAGCTAGCTCAGTCCTTATAACTAACATGGACTTGATTCTTTCAAAGTACAGAACTTTTCTTCATTCAGGTGGGAAGTGTGCTCTGAGCAGGACAAAGCTGAGGACTGTGAGCCAGCCCTGGGGGTGTAAAGCTGAGAGAGACTTCTTCATTATCCACAGTCCAGCTGACTGCTTTTGCCCATGCTCCTGGCTCCAGTGGCCGGGCTGGGACAAGTGCAGGTTAAGGGTTAGTGACACGAGCCTTCAGGAATCCATTCCCCACAGCACTGTCCTTTCCCACCGAGATGTGTCCGTGTGTCCGTGTGCAGCCATGGCCAGGGCAGCCCAGGGAATCTGAACACACAGTGATGTGGTTTTGCAGGAGAGAGGTGGCGAGTGGGTCACGTGCCTGTGCAAAATTGCCACTCCTTGATACACTGCCAGGCAGAAGTGTTGAGACGAGGTGAGGTGGGACCTACTCTCCCCTGACTGATTCAGGGGATTTGTGTACTCTGGTGATGAACTGGTTCATCCACATAAAGCCCAATGAAGAATCTCATTTAACAGTGATATATCCATGCCGTGCCTTTGTCCCCTCTCCTCTGCAGTGTGTTGCTCATTCGTGTCCTTGGCGGGTGCTCCTGGTACAGTCCCTTATGTGGATCCTGTTGAATGCTGCCTTTGGGGGATGCTGTTTCTTTAGCAAAGGAGCCTCTGTGTCAGACAGGTGAGAAACAGGTAGAGCTGCTGCTCTTTCTCTACGTGGAGTGAGCAAAAGCAGGGTCTGGGGAAAAAAGGGAGGGAGGAAGCTGAAGATTTTGGAAAGCAAATAGGGACCAGCACAGAATTGACAGAATCAGTAAAAAGAATTGGGCAAAGACATTTGTGTGGGGGGACATGGCACTATGTATTGACTTACAGGGAAGCAAAGTAATATAGGGTCTGAAATGGATTGTTTTAGGAAAGGGAACATATTGATTGTGGGGGAGTAGATAATTGATGCTGGAAGCGGGGAATTTGCATGTACAGGCATAGCATGCCAAAATAAAGCGTGTTCGTGGGCAACAGCAGACATCTTGAATATGCAAATGTGAGTTTGCATATACATGTGCAAGTGCTGTGCATGCAGTAAATCTCTGAGGAAATTTTGCAGGTTCATTTTGTGTCTCTGCTAATACAAAACTATGTTGAGCAGAGCTTAGCTGGGGAGAGAGCAGTGAGGGGGATCCTTATGGGGCTGAAAACAAGGAACATACTGTAATTATGGTAAAGCCAAGCATTACAAGCAGGAAATACAAAGATATGTTTACTATTAAAAGAGACCCAGGCATGTTAATTTATGGAAATTAGCAGTTTAAGGCATCTAAAAAAGTATGTACTGACATAAAATTCTGCTATAAAATTACGATTAGGACATTTTCCTGTTTGTAGCTCCAAATTAGTTGAATTTTTTAAAGGTGTTTTTTCTCCATGTGATGCCACTTCAGTGAAGGAAACAAGATGCTCAGGATGCCTTTGGAGCATCACAAGAGTGGCACAGTAAGAGGGGTTGGGTGGGGAACTCGATCTCTGTGTTCTTAATCGTGTACTTTGCTCGTGATTTGAGGGCTGACCATTTTTTGTGCTATTTCTATCTTTTAACCTTTGTATTTCGTTATTTTATCAATGTTTGATTGCAAAACACTCAATACAATATGTTTAAGAATATGAATTAAGAGATCCAGAACTGAGAACAGAACTGTTGGAGCTGAACTCTCTCACTATTTTCTCATTTCATTTGCTTAAGAAGAATAATTCCAATTTTCAGTTGAAATACTTAGTTTTGGACTGGGTAAATCCTCAATCCTCTACATAGTTTTTCATGTTTTTACTTTGAGGTGAAAAGCAATTTCACAATGAACCCTTTGTTGAAGTTACTGGTGTTAAGGCCACAAGGTGTGTGTTAAGTGCTCTTCAACTTCCCCTGACAGTTCTTCCAGGAAATACAACAAAAGTGGTAATTTTTTTCTTTTTTATCCATTAAAGAAGAAACAAAGACACGTTTTTGCTCTTGCTTCTCTTTGTGACATAGTTGTCATAATTTCAACTGGAAAAATGAACTTGTTCTGCATTAGTGGTAATAAAAACATGGCACTTGAACCTTTCTGTACAAGGTACTGTCTGAAGGAGCTGAAAAGTAAACTGAAATCTTGCTTGTAGAAACACTTAAAAATAGATAATCATTTATCATGCTATAAATAGGGAAATATTCATGTTGGAATAAGTAATAGAAAATTAATAAGTATAAAAAATTCGGTGTATCTTTTCAATATTAATTTATGTTTTAAACAGGTGCTTCAAATGTGGAGTTGTATCTATAACCATACCTGACTGGAGCATAATTCTAACTCATCACCAGTGGAACTTCATTCCTAAGCTATTCCAGAGCCTGCATGCTGGTTGTGGTGTGTGCTAGAAACAAAGTTAGAAGGCTGCCTTTCCTTTCCCACTTTTGAAGGGTTGGCTCTCAGCTCTTGGATCAGCTGCAGCTCCAGGAACAGCTCTGGCAGAAGTTCCCCATGCTGCTCGCAGGGACAGACACTTCTCTCGCCGTCCCTTTTCCTGGCGTGGCTGGTGTGTACCTGCTTTGGGAGCCAGACCAGGGAACCACTTCAGAGTTGTTTCTCACTTCAGCTCACGGCACACTCACAAGGATGTTTGTGCTGGCAAAAAGGAGAGAGAGGAGTAGAGATGCATTCCAGGGAGCGGGCAGGAGAGCAGAACTAGCACTCATGTTGGCAGTGTGCTTGCTGCTGGGATAAATAAACTAGAAATTATACCATCAGAGGTGGGGGAAGCCTTAATCCTGTGCAGCCAGAGGCAGCACATGGTCTGTCAAGAAAGTGAACCCCTTTGAATGGCCGGTGGTAACTGTAGGATGCAATTCTGCCCTCCTGTTTCCTCTGCTCTCTTTGTCCCCTGCCGTGTTCTCCCTCTGCCACCTTGAACTGTCTCTGCTCTTACCTGACATCTCAGTCATGTTCAAGGAGCTAAATTACCAAAAACTAACCCTACAAACAGAAGGGTATATGTGGGGGTGCTTATATTCCTTTGGGTTTGTCACTTTAGGATGAATGTGGTGTAAGAGAAGCGGCAATGACAGTGGGATGTAAGGTGGACTGGGCACTGCCTTGTTAGATGAGCTTAAAGATGGCATTAGCCCTATCACCTGACAGCAGTCATAGCCAGGGGAAACAGTTTGAATTAAACATGTGAAATATGAAACTAGATGATGTTAAATTCAGAAATCTACAGCAGAGTAAGGCAGGGATTTCCTCAGGATGTTTCATGATGAGCCTTCCACTGAAATTCAGGCAAGTTCCGGCATCTGCTTCCCATAGGCTGTTTTGAAAAGTTGAGATTAAATTCTTTAACTCTTTTATTATAACTGTTAAAAGCTTAATAACACATTGTGTGTTTTGCATGAAACTCTGGCCTTGCCGAAAACTTCTCCAAGGCCAGCATTTACTGTGCTGGTTTTGGTGACTCCATGGGATATAATCCATGCTATGATGCTCAGATGTGCTTCAGAAGAAAACTCCACAACTTTCCTTAGAGCAAGTTGAATATGTTTAGCACTTTTCATGAAATCAGAATCACACTTTTGAAATAACAAATGCAGGATGTCAATTAGTTTAATGGACAATAAGAGGTTACACTTGCAATTGTGAGACTTTGGAAATCCAATTATTTCTATTAATATGCCTGCATTACAGAGCCATATTTCAGTGCTGTCCCATGCCTTGCTTGTCTCGCTGCCTGTTATCGAACTGAAGCCTTTAAAATCTCCTGTTTGCATTTTAATTGGCTTTGGGAATAAGTAGGAAGAGAATAATGGAAATAAGTGGCAAAATTAAAGTAGTGCTTTTGAGAATCTGGAAGCATATAACAGGCATGTAACAGACTCCTTCTCACTGATATAAGCCCCTGCTTCTGATACACTTGTGTCTGAGACATCTGAATCCTTTTTGTCTCATCATTTAAGAGAGGGGGAAGCAGCTTTTTAATTCTGAATGTGCTCTGTGCGTGTTTCAGTGTTAATGTCACAGCTGGAGTCTGGAATTACAGTCACTAAGCCCTCCCTGTATTTCAAGCCAGCGTGCTAAAGTGGAGAATTTAATTAATATAAACAGAGAAGGGGAGGCGGCAGCAGAGGGAAGGCAGCCGGCAGAGGTGAGGCAATCAGTGCTAAGCAGATTTCCCTGGCTCCCAGGACACTGCTCCTTCACCATGAGGATTAAACCCTCCAGGGTTGTGCAGGTTGAGCCTCCACAGTTGTCACTGTGCTCCCTTGTAATAAAACACAGCTGTTTGCAACCTTTGAGCCTCAGCTCTTAGGGAATCTACCTGGCAACATATGGTTTAGCAACACATGGATCAAGTTTTCTACGGTTGGTGCAGTGTACAGGAAACTTTTTTCTTTCTTTCCCTTTATTTCTTTTTCCTTTCACCTCCTGTATATCCTGATTGCACTTCAATGGCATAGTGGTGAATCCTGTAATTCCGTAACTGTTGGATCCCGGCACAGACTTGGTTGAATTTCCTGAAATGCAGAATTTCCTCTCATGGTGATCCCGAGACCCCTGCATTGCCTGACATGAGCATCATGATCTCAGGTCTTCCTAGAAGGCCGACAGAAGGGTCTCAGTGCAGAGGCTGGTGTGTAACCTGGCAATATAAGAAATCCCGGGGCGAATGGTAGCTCTGGGAGCTGTATTGAGCTGTAGGACGCGTGGCTGTGATCCTTCTCTGTGCTCCCCTTTCCCTATGGAAAGTCTCAGCAAGTCAACATAACAAATTAAACCCAAACTCCTAAACTGAAGTTATGCTGACTGAGCTGCAGCTGCTATTCCAAAGTCCGTGTTACTCCAGACCTTTGAGATGGGTTAGATATTTGGCACTGAGCCTCAGAGGCCTCCCAGCAATTTAAATGTGGGTATGAATGGTTATTGTTTTATTCAGAAGTTACCACTCATGTGGCCTACAGTATGACTAGGCTAAATTATTAATTTCTGGATATTCTAATGGAAAGAGGGGAAGGGAATATTATTCAAAGAACTCATTTGGAAACCAAAATGCCATTAGGGCGTGTAGGTTTTCAATTTGGACTGAGCAAAGTATAATACATCAGCTCTTTTCTTCCCTCCCTGTCATATTCTGTTCTCAAAGCATGGGTGGGATGCTCTCCAATTCCAGGTGGAGGGAATAGATTTATTTTATGCTGAAAATAATGAGCTTGTATGGGTTTGTGTGTTTGGTTGAATGGGAGACTTTCGCATCAAATGGCCATTTATATTCACAGACCTCTGCTGAAAGGGAGAGTTATAGATGAACTGACAAATGGTCATCAAATACAATGCACTTTTCTTGGGTTGTCAGGGTCTGGGGAGTAGAAGTGACTGGAGCAAAATACATGATTATGCTTAGAAAAAGGAAAGCCTAGTTTTATTCAGGCAAGGAAAGTCAAGTTGGATCATTGAAGACTCAGTGAATAGGGAGCATGGGGAGCTGCTGCCTTCTCCACCTCCTGTGGTGGGGGTTTCTATTAAATCTCTGATGGAGAGGGGTTCCAGTCTGTCTTTGCTTTGACAAACAGAGAGGGCATGGAATCCACACAATGGTTGGTAAGTCAGCGGAGGGAACAACTTTGCTATGATATAGGTTGGATATTAGGAAAAATTTCTTGGCTGAAAGGGTGCTCAAGCAGTGGGACAGGCTGCCCAGGGAACCATCCCTGGAAGGGTTCAAAACGTGTGTGGATGTGGAAGTGGTTTAGTGGTGGGCTTGGCAGTGTTAGCTGAATAGTTGGACTTAATGGATTTTTTCAACCTTAATGATTCTACAATTCTATATATTAATGCAACAGCTCATGGAAGTAAATACAGATGCAGGCAGAGGTTCCTGATTGCTTTACATCATTTGGTGTGTAACTTTTGCTTTACTTCAAAAAAAAAAATCAACAAATCCACCCCACTTTTAAAGTAGAACTCAGAATGACTTCAGAATATTGCTGTTTAAGTGAATTCCAAAGAAAGAATGTGCTTTATTTTATTTATTCCTTAGCTGCTGCATTACTATTAGAGAGCAATAATGCTTGAAATCATCTAAACAATTTTCTCTTTAGCACTTGAATCTATCAGGAAAAAAGTGTCTATCTTAAACGAGCATTAAATTCATTAATGTATTTTCCTATGGGAGCCAGAATCTACATTTTGTAAGAATTGCTTTAAAAGTTTAAATACACAACCAAAGAGATATTTCAGAATACCAGATGGCTTAATAAGCATTGTTTAATTTTATTTCTAAAATGTGTGGGGTCTTGTGGTAATTGAAATTCAGCAAGAATAATTGAACTGATATGTTCTATTTAGCCAACATATATCTATATAGCTATAAATTGGGTTTGATTTGCTTTTAAATTTTAAGTGCCTCTTACTAGATGAAATTACGCCCTTTCTTGCTACAAATCCCAAGCTTTTATCTTTTACTTTTGGTTCACTCTATTATTTGCTTAGTTTTCCTCCTCTGCAATAGGAATGGATGAAAACAGGTAGCAAACCAGAGAAACACTAGTTGAAAAAGCATGAAAAAGTGCAGCAACAGGAGACCAAAAAAAAAAAAAAGAAATGCACTCTTATTGGTAGCTGAATAACAACTACAAAGGGAAACCTTTCAGGTAACACCCCCGTGTCCTGTGCTGGGCTGTGCTAAGGGTTACCCCGTTTCCTTGGCCCACAGGTTCCCCCCAAGCCCCTGAGAGTGAAATAAGGAGATTACTACCTTTGGGGAAAATACAGCCTGTTCCCTCCAGGAGTTGAGATACACCAGCAGTCATTGTAACTCACTATTAGATTGATTCAGCACCATGCTGGGCTTTTCTTTTACTTTCCACCAATTATGGAGGCTGACAGAAAGGAGAAGAAGAAGTATGCTGCAATAAATGGGAAAGAAAGGGAGGAAAATATTGGCATTTCCGAAGATTTAGGACACCGTCACAGTAAATCCACAGACTTAATAGGAGCCTCACTTTAATATAGGAAAAACACCAGAATCAGTCTCCAAAGGCAAATAATTTCTGTGACTTCTCCTTTCTAACAGAAATGCTGGCTGTTCGTGTAAATTGTCTGGAGATATCGGTGAATCCTAATCTGTGCAATATGACAAAAGCATGGTTCTCTAAGGCTCTGTTAACCATTTTTCTGTATTTAAACTGGAATATATTTTGAATTCCCACAATATTCTTTCATAACCATAATTTTATACACAGCAGATGTGTACCTTAATAGGAAGAAAAGTGGAAAATCATCTCAAGAACTGTAAGACTTTGCATCCTCAAGTTTGTCTAACAGGCCTGAAGGCAGATTTCTGTTCAGGTATTAATACAGATAGATTCTGTTCTGCCAGCTGACTTCCCCTTTCCACACTCAGCTAGTATTAAAGATTTCTGTACTGAGTGCAGAAGACTACGGGGTTTTATATGTTAAGATTTTTTCTTCTTTGCTATCACTTTTCTAGGTTAGATTTCTTAGAGACATTGTTCAGATACAGATTATGGGCCACATCAGGGATGGAAACCCCCCAGCTGTGACACTGTGGTTTCTGTCTTTCCACTGTTTTAAATTCTGTTTGTTCTCCCTAAAACCTGACTTAATCACAGCCCTTCACTCTCTGTCTTCCCAGAGTGGAGTACCCTTCCTGCAGCTTGATGTATCCCACAAAAAGCTATTTCTCCAAACAGCCTGTCTTCCTGCCTCAGGCCCACAGGGATGGGCACACTGATCTCTTAAACTTCCACTTATTTTGAAATCTCTGAGCCTGAACCCAAGATTTCCTCTTGGTGAAGGCTCTTTCTGTTTGTAGGGCAAAGCATAAGCTCTCATGAATTTTGGAAACTTTTGAAGTGAGGGAGAAGATGAAGTTTTGATGTGGGGATTGCAGCCATCAGCTTGCAGTAATTAGAGGATCCAGCCACAGCATCGTTTCATGGCTGCAGGAGCAGTTCCATCTACTGAATCTGTTGCTGTGCCTGTTTGATGTCAGGGTCTCTGGTGGTTTGTGTTACTGGTGGTTTGTACAAAATGGGAGTTCTGCCTTAACACTGGAGATGCCTCTGTTTGAAGGGATCTCTCCAAGTGTTTGTTTCTTTCTTGAATCTGAAGTGTTTTTTCAATCCATTGTTTTCCCTGCTCTCAAAAACAACCATAAGAGAATCACAAATTGTCTCCACATCAGGGAATACAGAGAATTAAAAAAAACCCCCTCTGTGTACTGGCCAAGTTCCTCTGTGCTGCTTAATTCTCTGAATTAAACATGAACTACCTCCTCCTACAATTGAATTCCTTGGGAACAGTATAGGTTCTCTCAAATTAGGGATTTGGGGTAGTATCTTCACCATCAGAAGGGTACATGTCTGTCTGAACAGGGATTGACTATAAACCCACTTTAAAATCCATGAAGTTTTCTTTTTTCATTTCATCCTGCTCAGGAAGGGATTAGAGTCTCACTGGAACAGCTCTTGGGATACAATGTTTTGTAGCTTCTTGTTTTCTGTTTAGCTCTTCTGAGAGAGAACTCAACACTGCAAGACCAACACCAGGGAATGTTTGCTCTTTTACCTGATGCTTAGAGATCTAAAGTTTCATATCCACCTCCTTCTGTGTCTTCAATGACAGCCCCTGTTTCTATGTGTGTGAGGTGTTTGCTTCGGGAAAGCAATTTTGCCATCCTTTTTCCCCGATTAAACTGTAGATTGTTCTATTTTTACAGTAAACAATGTCTAGAATTCTACATATGAAAGTGCATAAGGGTCACCTTGAAGAATGACAGGGAAAGATTTCTCATCAGTCTCTCTACTTCTCTGCTAGCTCGTATGGTTGCTTTCCCATTTTTCTCAGAATTCCCTTGCCTTAAGCATTGTGGGGAAAATAACATCATAAAGCAGATCAGGTTGGAAGGAACTGCAGGAGGTCCAATCACCTTCCTGCCCAAAGCAGGGGCAGATGTGACATCAGACCTTTGAGAGCTTTATCCACCCTGCTCTTGAAAACCTGCAAGGATGGAGAGTGTCCAGCCCTCTGGGCTGCCACTTTGGCTGCTTGATTGTCCTCATTGTGGAAAAGTTTCTTGTTATCCAACGTGAATCTCTTGTTTCAGTTTATGCCCATTGTCTCTCCATCTCCACCATCCATCAGGTGCTCCAGCCCTTGGACATCTTGGTGACCCTCCACTGAACTCACTCCAGTTTATCAACACCTTTTGTTTCAAATATCTGCTTTTAATTCCTGCATTTACTGCTCGTTTTGATTTGGTTTTTTCATATATGTACAATATGTATAAAAAACAGAGGATACAGGCTTTGATTTTTTTCCTCCTGAAAATCCTTAAGGAATCAGGTGAGCAATGAAAACGTACATCTGGGTACTTTCTCCTTTATTGCATGTAATAGAAATATTACCTGAAGCATCTAAGTGCTTAAAAAGACGTGAGCCTTTCAATCCCTATAGAACTGATACTATACCATGTAATAATTTGAAATCTTACAGTGCTTTTTCTCCTGATCTCACCAAGATTTTAAAACATAGTGCAAAATGTTGCTGCAGTTTTATCCTTGTTCTTCCTGGGAGCTAAAGTTGTAACCTCTCTCTCTGTTCCAAGGCTTCTTTTAAAATGCAGAATTGTGCTTTTATTATTTATTACTGGTTTTTGTCAGTACTTTGGCACACAGTTTATCAGTTAATATGGTGAATTTGGTTTATTTTTGTAAGAAGGAGTGGGGAGGGGCATTTTAAAAACGCACTTGTTTACACTTGAGAAAGCACTTGCCAAATGGGGCATGTTATTCATTGGCCTCTATTCAGGGATGGGATGAGGACACCACAGCAGTGCTAGGCTAGGGCAGATTCCATCTTTTGAGGCCAGAAGGAGCCACTACAGAAATACAGAAATAATAAGAAATATTACCATTTTTAAACAGATCCTGAGGTGTGAGGAGGTAGATCATCCTGTACCCAGGCTCTGAGCATCTGACCAGAGCTGTGTATTACACACACAAGACTTTTTCCCTGTAGTTCTTCTGCAAAGCATCTAAAAAATTCAGGTGGTGCAGCACCACTTTCAGTAACCACCTCAGCATTTAGGAACACACTGCTGTGAGATTGCGGGTTTTATGGGGACAAGTTTCTCCAGCTTCCAGAGGATGGGATTGATGATGCCTTTATCTAATAAGGCTGAGGAGTAATCGGTCCATTAGGCTGCTGTGTGTCAGCTCCCACATGCAGTAAGGCCACCTTTCAGCCTTCATTTTCATAAGGAAAAATTACATTTTGTGAATCTGAGTGTGTTTGCAGCTGGCCAGTTCCCGGTCCAAGTTGGAGCACACTTTTAACTGTCCTAACTTCCCCTTGGTCCCCTTGCTCTGGATGTGGCCATATGAGGCTGCTGAAACTTAGGAAAGCCAAGTTGTCCTGAGCCCACTGCCTGCTGGGTGGCAAACGCTGGGGGAGGTTTCTGTTGTCAAAATGACTCATGTTTCCATACTTTTCTGTATGAATTTTACAGTTGAAGTCAAGCTGTAATGTTGTGGATATGATTTTATGTGGTAGTTTTGTGACGTGGATTCTCAATCTGCTTTTCCTTGTGTTTGAATTCTTATCCTGACTTTTGTGAATATATAAAAGAAGTGAATTCTGTTGTTAGCTCCCACAGGGCCCTGTGGTTGTTGTTCACATTGTGGAACAGAAGAGCTCAGAGCTGAGCGGTGATGATTGATAGTTTTTGTATCAGTAGTGAGGTATGGCAGGTAAGATCAAAGCTGGGCTGTGCATGGTGTAAGAGATAGTACCTGACCTGGAGAACTTCAGAATGTGTCCACAGAGGCATTAGGTGCCCAAGTACCTTTAGGAATCTAAACTGCATAATCTAAGTAGACAATACAAAGGAAGGTGGTCAGAGAAACATGTAGAGGTGACTTGGCCAAGGTGATACAACAGCACCTGTAACAGAACTAATGGACAAGCTGGATGTCCCTCCTTGGCTGTCAGGGGTCTCCAGGTATGAGATCACAGCTTCCCTTTCCTCATGCAAGTTATCTTTTCAGGCAAGACAGAAAAATGAAAAATTTGGAGATGAATTTTGGTTGCTGACTTTCTCCTCTTCCCCCCCCCCCCCGTTCCAGAGTGCCCTATTTTTAGAAGTCACGCATAGTGCCGGCTCACGTTGCAGCAGCTGGGCTCTCTGAGCCTTCATGGAGTAACTCCTTATAGGTTGTTCACACTCAGCCAGTGGAGGGAAATGTTTTCCTGCATTATGTATTCCTGCAGATCTTTTCCACAACAATAGGGCAAGTAATTGTAATGTAAATTATACCAGTCTGCATTGTAACCCTCTGCAACACAAAAAAAATGTTTCCAGTGATTCTTATGTTAGATATTGATTTGACTTTATCAGAGAAAGATCTTCTTGCTTTTTGAGAGTTTAAGAAGCAGAGAGGCCGTGAATTAAAGACTCACTTGGGTCTTTTTACCATAGGAAAGACTAGGAATTATAGCTGTGTCAGGATAGTAATGGCCCTCAAACATCTCAAGCTCAAGTTCCCCTCATCAGCCTTGTCTGCAGTATTTGTGTTGCCCTGAATTAAATACCTGTTATTTTCCTAAGGGTGCACCTTTTTGAGGTGCAAACTTCTTCATGTAAGTGAATTTCTAAGCAGAGTTGCTTAACTGTTGCTGAAAAAACAGTGCTGAGAAGAGCTGTGGGAGGGAGCCCAGTGTTTTACAGCTCCAAGTACAAACATCTGTCACAAAGAGTTGTGGCAAAGTTGATCTTGCCTTTAGGTGGCAGAAGGAGTGATGACCTCTTAAGCACCCCCCAGCCCTGCATTCTGAGGTTCTGAAATGCCTGCTGACTTTCCTGGAGCTATAGAAAGACATCTTGAGTGGCTAAATCACAACAGCTCCCAGACCTCTGGCTAGAGGCCTTGTGTCAGTGCTGACTGCATCTGCATCTCATGGAAGCTCATAATCCATGGCAGCACATGGAATATGCTGTGTTAGTTCTCTTGCTATTGAAGAGATGGCAAATGAGGCCACTGAGATGAGGAGTTTGTGTTCGTGTCATCTTCCCCAAAGTTACAGGAAAGCAAAGTGCTTGGGGTGGAAGCGTGGCTGCACAGCAGGGTGATGCTGCTTTCCCAGCAGTGGATGGGGGAGGCCAGCCCGTTAGTCCAGCACTCACAGGCCAGCACTGCTGGAAAGCTGAGCATTGAAAAGAGGTGCTGCAGAGGAACCTCTGAGCTCCTAGAGCTCCTAGAGCTGCTGCTCTCTGAGCCATGCTGCCAGACACAAGTGGGTCTTACTCTGGGTACACCCAGGTTTCTGTGGGTCCTGCAATTGCAGCACTTGAGGGGAGAAAGGAGAACAGAAAAATTCGAAAGAAGGAGCTGCCAAAAGCAGAGGCTTGGCTGCCATGTTTACATCAGTGAGCAGTTGCAATGTGTTTTGTCCAAGCCTTTTGCAGTCCATTTTCCTGAGTGTGGTAACAGAACCACCCCAGGAACTCCAGCGAGAGTGAACCCTGGCAGTCCCACAGTGCATTTGGCCATTCCCCATCAGGAGGGGTCAGGGCTCAAACTCTGCCCCCATTCAGTACGTGATGCTGGGGCCACTGTCACTGCCATCCCCTCCTTTCCCTTGCAGGGGCAGGAGAGTTTAGATTTTGGTTCCTTGTGAGATAAGGAGGGACTAGATGATTCTGCACATGCCACTTCAGATGAATAAATACTTATTGGCAAATACCCAGTGAGATTTATACCATGGCTTGCTCTTAGCCTATATACAGCTTTCTGCCTTTTCTCCTTGCTGCTGCTGCTTTATTTTTGTAAGCAATATGTGAACTTGATCATTGCGTTGTGTCAAGGCTGTGGGAAATACTGTGCAGAACAGCACCTCCCTTGCAGCAGGAGAGTCCTTGAAACTTGTCACCCCATTAAAATCTGGAGACTGCACAAGAGCATAACCTGTCAGGCTCCCTTTTTTTTCAGTCACCCCGTAATTGCTGTTTGTGGCACGGAAAATGTGGTAGAGTAAAAAGCTAATATTTTGACAGAGTAAAAGATCGATGGAGCAAAGGCATTACTCAGCATTTTGAAGATTTGTCTTGTCTTAATACTGCCTTGCTCTCTAAGGCTTCTGATATATGAAAGCAGAATTTGTAGTATTTATTGTAATCTTAGGGAGTATCCTTTCATAAGTAGAGAAATAAAATGGCTCAGGACAATTTTAATAATTCTGTCACCATAACAGATCAGTGAACGCTCGTTTGCCTAATGGCAAATAAAATAAAAATTCCTGCTAATAAATCGAGAGATAAGCAAAAATTATAGGGTTTAATTATTATTATTCGTAAACACTACTTCATGTCTTTCATTTTGATTATGAACAGCAACAATTGACAAGGCTGAATGATGAAAACTAAGCTTTCCAAAGAGTTTCTGATAGAGAGAGGCTAAAACTAGACCACTTAAAATTCATGGCTACATCACCAAAATATGTATTTGAAGCACTCTGCATCTGAAATCTTTGTTGAAAGTCATACATTAAAACTACTGCTGGATTCCAGTCACTAAACCATCAGTGAACCTGTGGAGTTGGAAAGGTCTCCGAGGCTGTCGTGTAACATTTTCTGGTGACACGGGTAACCCTCTCTGCAGCCCAGAATGTAGAGCAGCTCTGTGAGAACAGCATGTGCTGAGTGAGGGCTCACTTTTCAAAGTCATACAAAAAAATCCACTCTTGTACACTAATATACTGCAAAGCAAGACACAGCTTTGCTGGATTTATATGTATGGCAGCATGTGCAGCATTTCTGATTCAATCAGAAGAAAAATAGGCACTTTAAAAATTACATTAATACATAATTATATGACATAATGTCAGGTCGTAAATGTAGTCATATCTTGTAATGCACGCTTGGATTTTATGAAGGTTTCAAAAAACCTTCCCTCAAATAATGCGGGAAATCACATGGAAACAACTAAATAGAAAATGTTTGCCTTATTTCAGCCAGTTTCTGAGAGGTTGCAGAGGTCTCCCAGGAGAGTTATATCCACAGTGCTCCCGGAGATGAAATAGGGCACAGTAGGATGGGGCATGGACTGCATTTCTATTTTGTCACTGACTGTCTTGGTCTCAGAGATCTGTAAGTTCAGATCAAGGCTTGGCAGGAGAAATGAAGCTCCATCTGTCTTATTGAGCTGGTTTTGGCCATTGGGCACAGAGAATGGAGAAGGAAAAGGCGGCTCTCCTGGGTGAGCATGTTTACTGCTCTGGAACTGCAGGCAAACGTGTCAGATAATCCTTTTTTATGAAATTGGCCTTAAAAATTATTGACTTTTAAAAGACTCTTTCAGAACCTTACTCTCCAGAGTGTTAAAAACTTTATTCTGACTTCCAACCCAAAGTACCTTTTCTTCTCCTGCGTGCATTGGCCCTTGTCTCCTCAATGGTATTTAACGTTCAGCAGAATTCCACTGAGCAGTCAGACCCTCTGCCAGCTTAGCTTTGTGGGGGTG
Organism: Neopelma chrysocephalum; assembly: GCF_003984885.1. Lineage (NCBI taxonomy): Eukaryota > Metazoa > Chordata > Aves > Passeriformes > Pipridae > Neopelma > Neopelma chrysocephalum. The sequence goes on from NW_020897703.1 coordinate 2,102,079, forward strand.
GATAACTAGGGCATTAAATCCCTCTCATAAGATCATCTCTGCAGTTTCCTGATGACCTTCACACTGATATAACCCATCTCCCACCTCACTATCGTATATCCTTGGGCTGCATCACACTGGTGGATATGGCTGCATCATCCTGAGGGGCATCATCTTCCCATGAGCAGCCAATACACCTCTGTGCCCTCAGCTTACACCAGAAATTTGTGTTAATCTCCAGAGCAAGGCCTTGCCCTTCTTACTATCATAATTTATTTCATTTTTGTTTCTCCAGTCCTTAGTGTCATCCAGCTCTTCTCGTGTTTGATTGTGATCCTTATTAGTATGGTCACTGCCATCTAACTTTGTGCCATTAATGTTTAATTAGTTTGATTCTTCTATTTTGTGCCAAGATAACTGATGAAAATGCTAGATGAAATGAGTCTCAGGACCAGTCCTGAAGGTTTTGCATTAATAAGCTTCTCCCCATTTGTTCCTTTCTCTTTTACCACATCTTATTTCATCCCCTTCAGCAGGGTTGGGGGTTTTTTAAGTATGTTTTGGTGCTAATTCCAGTATTTTTAAGCTTAATAATTTCCCAGTGTAGCAGTTAATATGACACTTCACAGGAATAAAGTTTATTTATTTTTCTTTTAGTCAGAAAAAAGGCAGTTGTCTTTTCACTAGAGGATGGAGTCTCTGTTGCTGTGGTGGTAAACCCACTCCATACAGTGATCACCTTTTCAGGGCTTTTTTGAGCTCCTACAATGTGTCATGAGAGGCTGATTCACCACTGTTCCATTTTAGTTTAGGTAATGTCAACTATATGGGTGAAAATATTGTTTCTAAGGTCTGTGCTTTTCAAAACAAAACAACAGATCCCTAATTTAAAATATTTTCTTCACTATGGTTCCTGCAGCAGTATGGCAGAGCCCTTGTTAGGTGATACACTGACCTTATGACAAACTGTTTCTGTTCCAAACACACTTTCAAAGGTGTTTACCAGCTTCTGTCACGTGTTTAATCCAGATACATTCCAGTTCCCTTAAGATGTATCAAGCTTTTTATGATATACCTTCAATTGTATAGTAATAATACTACTACTAATAATAATACAGCCTGACTTTAAATAATGTAAAGCATTGTTTCATCAACTACTGCTTTAACTTATATTTCTGTTTATCATCAGAAAAACATTATAGCTAAGGGTTAGTGCCCCATTCTAGAGGAAATCTTTCATTCACTCTTTCTCTCCTTTCGATCACTTCCAACTCCTGCATACGAACCCCTCAGTGCACACAGATTTTCCATTGGTGTAGTTTTTGCTCCTCCACAGTCTTTTTTTTCTCCAGGTATTGGTTCTGTAATTTAACCTGGATTTGGTCTTTGGGGCCAGGTTGCTGTTGCCTTATCTCTGAGCTTCCCAGCCCAGAGGAATACATGCAGGCTAAGGGAAGCTCTAGAGCTGCCTTAGATCCCAGCCTGACCTTGACTTACCTTTCAGGAGTGCCATAAGCCCTCTGGGAGTGCACAGAGGGACCAGTGGCTCTCCTTGATTTCAGATGGATGTATCAGATAAAGGAAAAGCAGGGGTATTTTTTTGTTTCCTCCCTACAGAAAGGTGCTTACTTCAGATTTTATTTTGATAGGACTTTAAGCATACGAGTTTTCACTGAGTCACAGCCTAAAACTCTATTGTGAAGGTTTGATTGGGTTTTCTGAAAATTACAGGTGTTCTTCTGGATAAGAGAACTGCAAATAACAGTGGCTCTTCAAACTAGAATAAAATAATAGGTGTGCAGCATTAATTAATGCATTTCCATTAGTAACCCTGCTAAAAGGTGCTGATTAAGAGTTATTTGCATTTAATCAGAAAATTTAATGTAATACATTTTTCTTTTTGTTAAACTAATGTAAGCTTTATTACTGCTGCTAAAGCGAATTCTGCTCAGGGTAAATTAAATAGGTGTTTCATAGAATATGTTGCATATATGTTCTGTACTGCTCGTGTCTGTGCAGCTGACCTTCTCATTTGTTACTCTCAATGCCAGCTACTGCTTTTTCTATTCCAATGAACATTGTTTTTTAACAGGAAATGCCACTGTGTTTTCACTTTGGCAAGAGAATGTCAGTGTCTGCACAGTAAGAGCTGTTCAGGGCACTTGCTGGCAATCCAGGTATTAATCATTATTATGCTTTGCTGCTCACTATAAAAACCTCTCTTTAAAAACATATCTTTGTAGTAAGATTGAGCATGTGGGTTCAAAAGACTCACATTGTGCCTCTGAGAACTTGTACTTCGGGTCCATGAAATCCGCAGAATTAGCTGATATTCCTGTGCTCAGGAGGCTGCCACCTGTCCTAGAGGGGGGAGGCTGCTCCCTTTTCTTTGAAAGATAAAAACCACAACAACTTGTTCCCTGTCTTTGTTTGTACACTGAGCTCCTGGAAATGCCAAGCTGTGTACTTCCTGCAGGGGAACAGCATCCCCTGCGCTGCCTTGGGAAACGCCTTAATCCAGGATCCCCAGGGACACCTCCCGGAGTCTGAACACACCTCCCCTGCTCAGCAGCCTCTCTAGAGCTCATGGCTCCCACCATAACACAGAGTTTCCTCTCCTTGTGGGGAAGCAGGGCTGCTGTGCCTTAGGCAGTCAGGGTGGCTTTGGGTTGGGCACACAGTCAGTGTCTCACCATTAGCACGTAGAAAAGACTTCTGTAAAGTGTGTTGGGTGTTAAAGCTTGGAGGTGATTGACAATACTGTTTTGAACAGTTTGTTTCACTCTTCAGTCCCGTGTTAGACTGATGAAGTGTTTTTTTCAGGAAAAACATCATGAAATCATTATAAGGTCCTCCTAAGTAATTGACTGTTCAGAGCTGCATTAGTTAAACCAATGAGAAACTGAGTCCCATTTTTGCCTTCACATATCTGGTTATGATTTTTGTCACAGTGTGCTTTACGTAAGATATTGTTCTATATTATATAATATGTGATGTTATGTATTATTTACAGTATTTCTGTGTTACGTTTCTGTGTTGGTCACTACTTATTTTGACCTATTCAGAGTTCAGTAACATATCTAATATATTTCTCTGCCATCCATCTTTCTCACTTCTTTATTCAGGAAGCTGCCTTAACTCCCTTTTAACACAGAATCACGATTAGACGGCAAATTTTCATTATTTCTATTGAAAAATCTCCATTTCTTGACTCATTCCTTATCTTCGTATATTGATTAATGTTCACATCTTTGCCCAAAGTCTTATTTTTCAGGTCAGGTAATTCACTTCATGTTCTGTTTATGTCCTCTGAAGTTTCTTGGTATAGATGTTCTGCTCATTTGAGAAAACAGATGAAACCATATTATACTTTAAATATGTTGAGGGTCGAACATTAAAAATTCCGTCTATCTACTCACTTGAGATACTTGGAGCATTTCTTTGTTCTGCTTTATACAGTCTAGCAAATCTCTGTGAAGGGCACTGTTATAAATCAGTAAATAAACCACTAAATTTGAAAACTATCTGCTGGCACAACCAATTGCAGAGCTGAGCTGCAAAGCCTCACCTGTTCCCTCCTGATCTCTCAGTCTGAGCAGACATTTTGTAGGTGACAACTCTCTTCTAGGGCAAGAGGTTGCCATTTCTCTGCCGAGCCTCCCCTTCCTTTCTCATCAGAAAACTGTCTTAGATGGAAAATGTCAGCCCTGTCAGATGTGTTCCCTTCTCTCCCGGGATCTGACTGGTTTGGAAAAGTGGCAGGTTGGATGGAGACGCAAAGGTACCTCCTGTCTTTGACAGGAATGGCAAGAGAAGGACCTTGCTGTCCCCAGAAGCTGCTTTCAGTCTCTGAGCATTAAAGCAACCCCTTGGCATGACAGAGAGTTCCCTCCAGTGCCTCCCACTCTCTGGGACTGAGGGTGTGTGCACAGCAGAGAGGTGGCACTACACATGGGAAAACATCATGTCTGTGGCTGAGCTTTTCTCCTCTATGATTCCTACAAATGGCCATGGCCATGATTTAGAGACATGTATTTCAGTTTTCTGGGCAGGTTCTGGGCACTTAATGCTTCCCTGTTCCTACGTGGCAGCCATCAACATCCTGCTGGGGAGCTGCTGTCCCCATCATGAAAAGTTATAACTTGCAGTTCTGAACTTGTGTCCTGTGGGTATTCAAGCTGCTTTTGAACTTGCTTTCACTTTACCTTCAACTGTTTTTTTAAGGATTTTCAGCTGCATCTTGTACTGGTGGTAGTTTCTGTCTGTATAAAATGCACAGTAATGCCAGGAGGCTTCATTGCTGCATTTTAAAAAATACCCTAAAATCTGGCTTTCACCAGCAGTCTCCATAACTTGAGAGCCTGCTCACATTTCTCTGACTTTCAAAACCCTTGGATCAGAAGAAGGAATTACCAGTAATGCTGTTTTTCCCTCAGACTGGCAGAAATGATACAATATTGTGCTACTTGAAATTTGTCCATCTTCAGAAGATTTATATAGGAATTAAGTGGTACATTGACCCTCTGTGTTCATGGAAGCAAGTTTCAACCAGCAAGACATTTCTTCTCTGTGAATAAATCAGAATTTACTTGTCCTTGAAAAAAGAACGTAATAGTTGTGCCTACGCAGTGTCCTGTAACATGACGTGTTCCTTACACCAGGGCAAACTGGGTGTAAAATATCATCACTCTGCTTTGACAGCTCTTTGTTTCCCTTTGCAGCAGCACTGGAGAATCAGGACCTCTTAATTTTAATGAAAAACTGACCCACGTTTTTACTCACAAAGTTATTCATCATGGTAATTTATCAGTCACATTTACCCACTCAGAAAACTAGGATATTTGATAGAGCAAGAAAAACTGACTTCAAATCCTCAAGTACTTCAGAGAACTTGTGGTGATAAATGGGTTTTAATTAATTTAAGTGTAGTTAGAGGATCAGATGAAGCGTTGTTTCAAAGTGGTTCTGGAAGAAGCTACAGAGATTTGTGATCTCTTTATTTGTCATGTCTTCTGACATGGTAACATGCAGTGGAGCATTCAGAAGGGATCTGGCCATCACAAACCCACTTCAAACACATTTTATTTCAGAATAACTAGTAATTTAATGGTTCTTGTCTGGTTCCAGCTTCTGTTCAGTCGGTCACCATTAGAGTTACATGGACAATTATATCACAGAGCTGCCTTATGACTCAGAATTGTGTGGTTTGTATAGACACTCCCTCCAGACATCCTTCTGGGTGTCATCCTCTGGAAAAAGAGTGGAATTTTAAGCAAATGTAATGTTTCCATAAAGTCTGTAGCACAGATTGCTCAGTGTAAGCTGGCAGAGCTGTATTAGGGAAGAGTAATTTTACAGGCTCAGCTGTACAATTACAGTTGTATTTTACAGCTGACCTCAACCATTCTTTAAAATAGCTGTTATCAAAAAGGATTGATTATGTTCTATTTCTAGTGGCTCCTTGCTCTTCCCACTGACTTCTGAAATCATGATGGGCTCCTGAACAAGCAATCTGCAATCTTGAATCGGATGTTGAGCTCACTGGAGGTTTTGTGTCTCTTTGAACTCCAGGGAATCAGTGGCCCCAGAGGTCCAGCGAGTCAGATTGGGGCTGTTGACTCTTGGTTCAGTCAGGATGCACGAGGAGGCTGATGCAGATGGAGTCACTGCAGCTGGACTGTTGGATCTGAAGGATTGCAGTCCTTCCTTGTGTGCTGCTGGCACACAAGAATTAACAGTGTAGACTTTGGCCCTGTGCTTGAGGAAGTAATTGGGCTGCTTTGCAAGTGTTTGGTTTGGGTCTGTATAGCCCAGGTACTGCTCCAGGGGGCAATGCTACACAAAGTCAAGAAAGTACCTTTCACCATCCACTACAGTTTTATCAGGCCCCTGACTTTGGATTCTCCCTGTTTCCAGCAGACAATTCCTGCATGGACCTTGCTTTTCTTGGACAAAGGAAAGCTGTCTCAGGAAGTGGCACGTTTAGCTTGGCCCTGCTGCGGTATTTCCTCTTGCAAAGGGGATTCACCGTGTGCTCCCTCGTGAGATGTCTCAGGGACCTGTGGCTGGGTGGCACCTCAACCTCAGGCTGGACCTGGAAACATTACCTAGCCCACAGCATACATAGAAGCAAACTGATGAAGGAACTAGGTAATTCTCTGTGAAACATATGGTGACAGAAAGCTTTGGGAGCACATGGTCTATCACTTAATTAGCAGGAAAGCCTGACAAATGATTATGACCCTTTTTTATTTTTCCTGAGCTGTTCTTCAGTTTTTTCTACTCCTGCACGTCAGTTTTAATTCGTTTTTACCACATAAATGTTTTAATATGACAAACAAAAAAATCTGCCATAGATACACCTATTATCTGATGCGTAATTGGTTTCATTTGGCTTCCTTTTATCACATCTGGTAGCCTGGGAGGTGGAAAGGAGTGAGTCCCATGAGTGGGAGCAGACAAGGGTGAAGTCAATTAAGAGCTTGAAGGAGTTATTTTTCCAGTTTTTGACAACATTTCTAGCAATGCTAGTGCAGTGTAGACAGCTACTACAAATATGAAGAGGGAGAAAGTGTTTCTTGAAAATATCTGGTAAAATGGATCCATGAAGGATGCCTTTCAGTACCACCATGAAACGAAGCACAAAAGGCATTTCAGTAGCTTCCTTTGTTAGATGAAAATAATTTGTCAAAAAATCCTTCTGAAATGCCAGCCATGAGATAAATTTAAAGTATGGGTGAAAAATATGCATGGAATTCAGAACGTTAATTTACTATTAATTAGCTTCCAAACACGAGTAAGTAGATTTAATTGGCACCGTGGCGAGAGTTTACTTGCGAAAGTGTCACTAATGAACAGAACAACCATGATCAGAGGCAGCATATACAGCTTCTCAAATGTTTCATTATGGACCCACAAAAAAGTGAGGGGGATGGCCATGCATCTGATTTCTAGTTTATTCTCTCTGTTCATGCAAGAATGTAATTTAGTTATTTAAATGGTAAATACTGAAAGGAGTTTGTGCCCAAAGGAAGAAAGTTTATAAGATGAAATAACATAACTGTTACTTTCCTGATTTGTGCAACTAACTCTGGAATGTTGCAGTATTTGTCTCTATTCACAGCAAGGGAAAGGTTATTTTATGGGAAAATATTAGTTTGTTCTGTCTCAAGGCACCAAGTCACTGCACAGACAGTGGTGAGGCAACTACTGTTGCTTTTCTATCTGGATGTAGAAACCCTTGGAGAAATTCGTTAGTTTTTTTTACTGCTGCTGTTCAGAGGAAGGAGAAGAAATAGTTCCAGTTTTGTCTTCCACCCCCAGTGCTATGCAGATCAAGTTAATGGGATGGCTCTTGATGTAGGGTGAGGAAGGAACCACTGCCTGAGAAAGTCCTTGGAAGTCAATGAAAAGCCCCCCGGCATGTTTGGCTATCATTAAATTCAGACTATGTTTCGAGGAGAGATCAAAGAGACAGAAATTAAGGAAGTCTGAATAGTGGTGCAAAGGGGAAAATGCTGAGTGGAGCTGCCTGAGATGTGTCTAATGTTCATGATTGCACGTCCAGTTGAAAAATTACCCATGGCTTTTGTTAGGATAAATATCCCCATAGCCTTTTGTATACATGCCTTAATCACCATTCCATAATTATCCTAAGGGAAAAATCACGGAGACTTGGAATTAGTGTAAAACATGCATTAAATCTATGACACAATGTACAGAATCCATCACGATATCAGCAAAACCAAAATTCAGGCTTCAGAGGAGATAAGAAATACAGAAGTAACTGCATGGTGTGGTGAATTTGGACATTCCTAATTGCAATATGGACTCACAATAACACTTTGGGATTAATCTAACCTTTATCCTCTTTTGGTAGGAAATGGAGATTTTTAAAATAACAGACAATCACGTAGCATAGCTGTGTATATTACTTGTTATATTACTTGGAAAGCAATAGAAAAAGAGCAAAATTATGCTTTTTCGTTTGGGGTACCCTTTTCTGAATCTACACTGGTATTGATGTGCTAATTCATAGTTTTATATAGTACTTCTTCATAAAATAAAGGATTTTTTTAACATTCTATGGAAAACATAATGGTTAATGTGCATATTTGAAATAATTGGATTGCTTTCTGTTCATATGCAAGTGAGTGAAAACCTGTGGTTTGAATAAGTGGGAACAAATGAATGAGGGAGGATTCCCAGACCTGTGAAATTGTCAGTGTGGATTGCCTACAATTTTGGCACACTGCAATTTTCAAAGATTTGGTGGAGCTTGAAAGGCAGTAAAATGAAACATGTCCGAGCAATGCAAATTAAGAAGCAAGAATTGGGTCAGTGGCATTTGCAGTGATTCCCTCCCAAAGCACAGGGAATTACTGCAAATACTCCAGGGTAAGGTAAACACTCTGATGTTGGAAATGTCAGTGATTTGGTTGTTTGTGCCCATGTACCTGCACCAGTTGGACATCAGTTGTTCATTTAGTGGCTTTAGAGCCTGTATGTCAATGGTTCCTGCGTGTGTAGGGCAAGTCTGTTGCTTGTGGCATACGTGTGCTTTGGATTTCTCTGGGAATCGTCATCCCAGGGCATTAATACCCTTTCCTCCTTTCAAAGGCAAGTTGTGAAAATGAAAACTAAATTCAAGGTTCATGGATACTCTGCTGGTGGTCATGTGAGGCAGGTGATGGTTATTTTGGAACCTGTGGCACTATCTAAGTCCCAGGAGTAGCAGCCTCAGCATCAATCCTGCTATTTTCAGTAGACCTGCCCTGGAGTTAAAGGACTTGTGAAGAAGGACGTCAGAATTTGTCTTCAGATAAGCAGAAAACATTTCCAAACGCAGGTATCTAGGGCATTTTTTTTTATTTAGCTTTTAAGCATTTATTTTTAGATAGCATGGCTCCACTTGATAGCAGAGTGTGAATTTGAATGTTGTGAAGCAATATAAATGGCCATTAAGTTAGGAAGCACAGTATGACCTTTTTGAAATATTATGCCAAACATTGTGTTTGCTTTGTGAGCTAAGTGGAACTTCTGGAAGGCTGGTGCTGATGAAAGGCACTGGCTTGGTCTCTGGGGAGAGAGCACATTATTGCAAGATGAATCTGGGGATTTGACAAAAATAACAAAACAAAGCTGTAAGACAGGGTTAGATTTTAACAGGAAGAAGTTTGGATTAACTGTGGTGACTTTCCTATGCCTTATTTTTCCAGAACACAACAATGCCTTTTATTTTTAACTTAACTTTTGAGCTTGAAAAGTGTTCTACCAAATCCTGAAAGATACTGTGAAAGGGGACTGTAGGACAGCATTTGGGCAAACCTGTCAAGTATTTATGCACCTTCATTAGTAATATCCTGGTATTATTAAATATTAGAGCAGCAATGCTCCAATGCTCAACCAGTGCTATGTCCCATGCAGTCCATGGAAAGGCTAAGGAGGGGCAGGCAGGAAGGGGCAGTGGAAGTGGAGATGAGGTTCAAAGGGAGGTGTGGAGCGGCTGCTTGGAGTGACACAGTGGGCACAGAGCCCAGCCAGCATTACAGCTGGGACAGAGCCTCATCAGTCACTCTTGTGCTGGGGGCAAGAAGAGCTGTTCCGAGTTGGCATATTTTATATAACATACTCCCTGAAAACAGCTTTTGTTTCTTCAGACTGACCCTCAAAACTTGTCTCTACATGAGCAAATAGAGGACTCATATTCTTTCTCTTGGTGCAGAAGTGATTGATCTTCTTTGTGTCTTTGTAAGAGGTATCAGCCCCAAAACCCAAGCAGTGATGAGGAGTGGGTGCTGGTTAACCTGAGACAGGAAGCCTTCCAAGTCTTGAATTACAGGCTCCTCAGGGCAGTGGTCATGGCCACAAGCCTGTGGCAGAGTTCAAGTGTTTGGACAGCACTCTCAGGCACATGGTGGGATTCCTGGGGCTGTCCTGTGCAGGGCCAGAGGTTGGCCTTTGATGATCCTTGTGGGTCTCTTCCAACTCAGGACATTCTATGATTCTATGAAAGTTAAAACTGCAACCTAATTCCAGTCACTGTGGTTACAGTCCCTTCTGTATCTCTAATTTAGGCTTCACCTCAGGCAGCAGGTTTGTTCTTGAAGGGGATTAAAGTACCCCAACAGTAGTAGTGACTCCCAGAAGTGTCCCATTTTTATCTATATCATAGGTAAACAAGTAGTTTGTAAATCAACACAAAACTGGCTTTGACTCCTGGCTTTATTTGATGCATCCCAGTTAAATGAAGCAGTTTATGTACTTCAATTGTGGCCAACTTAGATAAGATTTATGAACACAGGGCAAGTATTTGTCATTTGCTCCAAAAAGCTGTGTAAGGTGCTGTCCTGGAACAGGTAAATCAAGGATATACCCATTCTCCATCTGCAAGAATATGTGGTTTAAGCCATTGATTCTCAGCTGGAGAGATGCATCTCCCTCGGGAGGCATCCCAGCTATAAAGGTGAGGCACATACTGTACTGCAAAGTGCTGAATGAACAGTTTCAGCATTTGATTTGAAGGATGCTTGTAACACCTTTTCAGAGAAGATGGGAAAACTTACATTTTTCAAGTACGTCTGGATTCAAAATTAGCTTTTACCCTTCAGCTGGCTCAGCGTTGTCACGTGTCTTGGTGAGTTTTTCAGTTCACACATACGGAATATGTGCCCTACAAATGTAACACAGGCTTACTTGCATCTCTTCTTGTACCATGGAACTTGCAGACCAGAGGTAGGGTTTTAAGTATTTTTGCTATTATTTTCCAAAATAGTCTTTTTGCCCTACCTGGATATAAAAGATGTTGACATTTAAAAGAAGTTTAAAAAGGTTGAACTAAGTTTGAAGCTTTACCTTTGTGTAACAAAGGATGCTTCCCAATACTGTTTTTTTAAATAAAATCTTGAAAGAGGATCATCACATATCTATTGCAGAAGACGTTGCTTCTTCTTTTCTTGAATTTTTTTTAGAAACACGATAATTTTTCTGCCTGAGTTTGTAGACAAAGCTTGTTAAGCACTGCCAGACAACTAGACAGCTAACAAGCTTTTCACATTAGCAGGCACTAGTGACATCGAGTAACCTTGTTGTATTACACAATCAGCCATCTCATTGTTTACATAAAACTGATACCAGGTTATATGAACATCTGTCCTGCATGTGGGACAAACATGTTAAGAGAGAGGTAACAACTTACTTAGAGCTGTTCCAAAGCACAAGCAGCTTTCCTGAAACTTCAGTTTTAAAGAGTTTATAGGAAAAATATGTGTTCTCTAAGAAAATAGCACATTTTCTAATAGCCTTAGCTTAATTACTTTTTGTGCAAAGTGGGATGGAGGCAGGCTTGCTTTTCACATAATTAATGTTTCTGCTGAAGCTTATACACACTCCTCGTTGTTCCTAAATGAAGCTCCCTCTCTGTATGGTATCACTCAGGCTGCTTTCTGAAATGCATCTTCACGCAAGAGTTTTCAATCATCTTAATACCATATCATATTTTTTAATCATACAAAGCCAGTGGCTGTGCCAAATCAACACCCGTGCAAAGAAAGGTGTCCCAGAACCCTAAACTGATACAAATTCATCTTCTAAAACCTGCACCGCGGAACAGAGTGACTGTGACTGGGAGGTCCCAGAAGAGGAATGAAGCCCATGACACCTCAGCACAGCCACACTGCCCCTTCCCAGGGATGTTCCCCTCTCCCAGCCGACCCCAGCAGTGACTCTTCTCTGCTGGGCTGCCCCGGAGCTGCCACCAGACAGATGTTAACACTGCAATATTGAGCTGAGGTGCTGCTGGTTGGGTGTCTGCAGTGAGAAGCGACGGTGTGCAGGGCTCTGCACTGCTCTGCTCCTGGTAGTAGTAACTGAGTGGTGCTGGGTACCCTGCCCTTGCAGCACAGGCACAGCTCCTCCAGTGCCTCTCTCCTGTGTCAACAGGAGCTTTGTGATTTGCAAGCTAATAATGTTTTTGGCGCAGTTTTAGCTACAGAACAAATCCTTGTTAGTGATGATTTCTGAAGCACAATTTTAATAATGACATTCTTCACTTACATGATGTAGCACTTTTCAAGGCACTTAGAAATTATTACTGAAGTCTCAAAATACATCCTTAGGGTAAGTTTAGTTCCAGCAATTATTCAAGTTGAGAAACAGAAGCACAGGGGTTTAAATAACTTATCAGAAGTTGTAGGCGAAGTTTCTAGTAATGCTGGATTCTTGGATCCCTGCTGTCTACGCAGGATAACACAGCTTTCTATCACCCTTGAAGTACTACCTTTTGTTATTGTACTTCCTTTAATTTTTAAATGAAACCAATCTCCTAAAGACTGGATTTTACTTCTTTTCTCTTTCATACTTATTTGTTAAAGTAACCACATTTTTTCCTGATACCATTTAAGTTGTAAAAAGCCTTTGTTTCATAACATATTTCTTAATTGTACCTTTCCAGTCAAGGCTGCTACTAGCTTTGGTAATGCAAAGGACATCACTCAGCTGTGAAACCGTGGCAGAATTCTGAATTATAAAACACATTATATATAAGCAAGAGGCTGCAAGGACTTATTTGGGAAAATAAAAAGAATAATTATATGCATTGCCTTAAACAGTTGAACCTGGGTCCTCAGGTGGTCTAAATCACCATAGCAACATCGAATTCGCTGAATCTCACTTTGCACAAAGGAGATCTATTCTATTCTTCAATTTTTCTTCATCCCTTGAAGACTTCAATGGTTATTTACAGCTTTTCTGTCCTTTACCTCATCCTCCAACTCCTTGTGCTCCCTTCATTACTTCCTGGATCACTTTCCCAGCAAACTCTTTCTCCCAGGGTGCTCCTGTCATTACAGAGCATCTTTACAGCTCCAGGTAACACTGTCCTTTCAAAACCAGCTGCCTTTTCCGACATGTAACTCCAGACCCCTTCCAGTAACATCACCACTTTCTATTGCTCATTCCCTTCCCTTTCAGCTCCCTTACAGCAGTCTCTGTCCTCCCATATTCCCTTGCTCCCTCACCCCTTCAGCCACCTACCCACACATGATTTGTGTTGCTCATGGTTTGTCCTCTTTTCAGCCTGGATGCCTAAGGAAATAAGGTTTACATAATTAATCCATCTGTCAGGCCCTCTGTGTATTTGTCAATCCTCCTTTAATAACTTGGAACCCGTTTGCTAATTGGAGCTAAACCAGAGGAAGGGCCAGCATGGCGTGAGAGGGCAAACTCCTTAAGGTTTCGTGAGAACAACTGTCTGGGGAGAGGACAGAGAGCATGAGTAGTGAATTGAGGAATACATAGCAGAGGTCAGCCTTCACATGTTATATCTGGCACAAAATGGCTGTCCTGTAATACCCACTCTGTGCCTTGGTGCTGTTTCTCATCTGTGCTCACCCAATGGAATAGGTGAGCAATTGTGGCAAAGAGGGCAGGGCAAGGCAACAGAACATGCAAATCTACCCCAAATTAGACATTAATACCATGGATCACAGAATAATGTTTTCTCTTCTTCAAGTTCCTTGTTCTGTTTCATTTTTCTCCATATATTTTCCTCTTTCTTTTCCCCTCTTCTTGTCTCTGAAGTTTTCCTCTTTCCTTCTTCTTTCCATCTTTTACCTCTGTGTCCTCATCCTCATCCTCTAAGTTCCTTTTCTCCAAAGGAATGCCTCAACAGTAATTTCAGTCTTGCCTTTCATCCTGCACTCCCCCACATACTCTCTTGTTACTGCTAATTGTGCTCCCTTCCTGGACTGACACTGCTTCCCAAGAGGAAGGAGAACTGCCGTAATGATTGGTGGCAGCAATGTCTTAACCATCTTCTTAGAGCACAAACACTGTCACAGTGTTTGAAAAGCTACATTAATTGAACATAGATTTGTTCAAGCTGCTCATTGAATGGATTTCCCTTGTGCCTGGCTTGTGTTACAGCTTATTTTAGCTATAGACTGAATCCAAACAATAGTTATTACTCCTGCCAGTGGCTGCCTCCCCCAGATGCTGAACCCCCTTTGATCTGAGGACCTGGCGTTGCACAGAACAGAGACTCCAGCAGTCAGGAACAGCAGCAACTAGATGCTAAGAGCAGACCTGGCTTATCGAACCGTGACCTTGGAACGGAAAGAAAATACTTCTCACGGCTTAGATTTTACTTCAGATAACTTCTGCAAGGAAGTTCATCTGCTCCCTGTGCAGCAGTTTGGGGAGTCACAGAATCACAGAATATGCTCAGTTGGAAGGGACCCCCAAGGATCATCGAGTCCGACTCTTAGCCCTGCACAGGGACTCCCCGAGAGTCACACCATGTGCCTGAGAGTGTCATCCAAATACTCCTTGAGCTCTGTCAGGTTTGGTGCTGCAACCACTGCCCTGGGGAGCCTGTTCAGTGCCCAACCACCCTCTGGGGGAAGAACCTTTTTCTAACATCCAACCAAAACCTCCCCTGACACAACTTCAGGCGCTTCCCTCGGTCACCAGAGAGCAGAGATCAGTGCCTGCCCCTCCTCTTCCCCTCACAAGGAAGTTGTAACTGTGATGAGGTCTCCCCTCAGTCTCCTGTTCTCCAGGCTGAACACACCAAGTGCCCTCAGCTGCTCCTCACACGGCTTCCCCTCAAGGCCCTTCACCATCTTCACTGCCCTCCTTTGGACACTAATAGCTTAGTGTCTTTCCTATATTGTGGTGCCCAAAACTGCCACAATATTCAAGGTGGCTGCACCAAGAGTATGCCTGTCCTGGGGTCAGGACTGCTGCAGGGGCTGGCAGGGAAAGGGGTGGGCATCTGAAAGCCCACTGAGGCTCTGACAGCTACTGTGGGCTGTTCCATTTGTGTGTTGGCTTTGCTGAGCCTGTGTGGGATTCCTGTGTGTTGTGCACTGTACAGACCTTCAAGAATGCTCCTTCCCACCTGTACTGTCCTGGGGATTGGACTAGATGATCTCCAGAGGTCCCTTCCAACCCTAATAATTCTGTGATTCCTTTTGGCTTGTAAGTCATCACCCTTCTGTTTCACCATGCTGCTGAAGCCCCTATAGAGGTGGCTTTGCATTTCCAGGAGAGGTATCTCACCAAAGCCCAACCCCTTTTCTGCAGCTGAAACCAATCCATGAAGATTTGTTAAAGCTGAATATGTTGGTAGAGAAGTAGCTCAGCACATGGAGGTTTCCTAACCCACGGGCAGTGGGGACATTTTGGTCCATGCCCATCCATGAATGCCTCACTGAGCCATGTAATGTCCAGGAACTGAAACGGGGCTCCTGCTAATGCTGATTGAGCTGCAGCCAGGCTCTTACAGTGCTGGGGATTCCCTGTGCTAACAACCATCACCCTTCAGAGCAACACAGGAGCAGGACACGTGGAGACAGTGGGATACTCTCTGAGGAAGGACTCACAGCATCTGGCTGCCACTTCCAGGTGCACAGTGCCTCAGGTCTATACCTGGAAGCAGAACTGGTGCAATCAGTGCTCTCTTGGTGGTTTTGTTTTATAAATGCAGTGTGGGTGGTGTTCAGAGGTGCCGGACAAACACAGTTCCAGATAACAGCCGTGGGCACAGCGTGTCCAGGATTTCAGTGCCGTGCTGTGCTCTGCATCCTCAGGGTCCGTGTGTTGGCCTGGGCTTGCTGATTTAGAGCTTCAGCCTGGGCACAGGTGCAGTGCCCTGTACGTGTAAGCGGGAGAGATTTGCATTTCATCTCTCTGAATCAGTGCAATTCCCCTAAATACCCTCTTCAGTAAATTCCTAATTGCCAGCAATTTATGTCTTTACCTATTTATTGCAGCTTGCAAAGTTTGCAGTAAATTTGGCTTGTGATTTTGTGTTTGTAGCAGTTAAATCACTTATGTTCTGAGAACTTTAAAGAAACATATGCCTTAAAATCAGCAAAGCATTTACTACTTTTGCATACATGGTGAAGTCTATTTTATTTTACTGCGTTACATTACTAAATAACCTTGGTTGTTATTCTTCAAGGTCTCAGTGTGTCGAGCCATTAACAACTATGGAATGTATCTAAACTGCATTAGAGCTGCATAACTACAAGCTAAGGGGTAATCAAAGATCTGTCAGGCTTAACATAAGCATATGGACAGCCCTCTGCTACTAATATAGGAAAAAAACCCACTTAATTTGGAATTTTTAGGCGTAAGTCCCTAAGGATGCTTTTACCTAAATGATCTTCAACTTCTACAGTGCAAGTGGAAACACCAGTGCAGGAGAATAAGGAACTAAGAGTTATGATCCTCTGAAAGGGAGAAGGAGCACATGAATATTTAACCTGTGTATATATATAAAATTAGTACAGAGGTAAACAGTTTGATGAGTAATGGTGCATATATTTAATTTATAGTTTTATGCATTTTTAAAGAAAATAAATGTAAGTCGGTAGAAGCTTGAGTTTAATCAAAACAGCAAAAGAAGCATTTGGGCTAGTTTATTCTCTGCTAAACATTGAAACACATGTGACAACTTCTGAAAATTGCAGTTCCTGAAGGGGAGGAAGCAGAAGAATCTGTGAGGTTTAACAGCAGTTCTGGCTACGCTGCAGACAGTAAGCTTTTCACAAAGTCTGCAGGATTTGTGGAAATACAATATATTGAACCTTTCAGGTGTTACCACTAGACAGGCCCTTCGTCATCTGAGTAACATCGGTGCCAAAGCTGTGGAAGTTGTCAGGTGTTCTGACACTACTTTTTGTATTATTAAGATCAAGAAGTGATTAATAAAAAGAGAAATGTGGCACTGTGTGGTGGAAACTACATTTTTCTTCTTAGGGCCACTGTCAAACAGTTTTTCAGGAAGAATGACACAGTTTAAGAAATTTGAATCTTGAGTTCATATTGACTCAGAGGGGATCCAGCAGAAGAGAGCTGAAGTTTTGATTTCCATCCTGGCTGCATGCTGACCCAAAACAGTGGGCAAAGTCCAGGGTGGGATCTGAAAATGTCTTCCAAAGGACAGCAAATCGCTTTGTCCCTTCTCCAGGTCCAGCCACTCAGCTGCTCAGGTGGTGTTCGTGTTCCACAGCATCTCCTGCGGGCTGCCCTCAGCATTGCCGTGGCACTGTGCTGCTGTTCTCCGCACAGGCTCCTTTCTCCCAACAACTTGTGTAAGCCGGGATTTTTTATCAGCATATACAAGAGACATATGAAGTAAGGGAGTGGAAGAAGTGCAGTCTAATATATACCACTGGGATACAGTGTAGTAAGAGGCAATATATGCATATATCTCCATAAGAGGGAGGCTCAGTGCAAGAACTACGAGAAGTTATTTTGCTGGAATCGAGATAGATCTTTGCCATAATGTGTTTAGCAGCGACTTTTGTATTGTGATTTATTGAGAAGCTGTGTTATTGCTTTTAATTTTGAAAAGCCATCTATAACCTGTTCACAGGAATGAAACTCAAGAAAACCATATGTTCAGGATATTGTTGCTAGTATGTTATGTTTTATGGTTCTTCAAGATGCCTTAAATGATTTCTCCATCAACGGGTCTGTATTCTGTGGCTACTGCAGGTAGCTCTACAATCCAAGTGAATTAAATCCTGTTGTGTTCCTGCTGCTGCTTCAGAAAAGCAGCTGTTTAATGTCTGTCTATATGGAAAAAACATCATGCAAATATTTCATTTTTTCCCCTGATGTTGTAAATGTTATTATTAATCATTTTCTTATAGTAATTTTAGATTAGGTAGGTCTAGGAGAAGGATGAAAAAGACAAGGTGGTGTTTAACAAAGTAATTGAGGAAGTCTGTGCCACGAGTACAGACTGCAAGGAAGGAGGAACAAAGATGTTTGTGTGAGGAGCTGATAAGCTCCCATGTTGTTAGAGAGGACACTTGCAAATTCAGGCTAGTCAAGGCAACCTTCTGTCTGCTCTGTCACAGCTAAACTGTGCCACAGTACAAGCTGTCTGCAATATCAAACCCCCCTGAGAAGCATCACCTTTTCTTCCTTTCACTGACATGCATTGAATATCCGTGTCATGTTTTGCTTTTTTCTGTGTTTGGTTGGACAGTTGCCCCATCACTGACAGCGAGCAGTGAAGTTCTGGGGTTTGGCTCATGTGTCATTTATTGAGGTATTGTTGTAGAGTCCCTCAGAAGTTCCCCCTCTGCATTACAAAGGGTTTGTCTGCTGAACAAATGGAAAAAGACTCTTTGTCAAGGTAATACTCTCAGTGTTGTGACTCTGAGTGATATTCCCATGTTGCAGCCTTGCAGGTACACTTGTGATGCACAGTAAATCTGGAAATATGGGTCTGTGGACTAGCTGTTGTTCTGCCAGCACTAACAGCCTTGCTTGGGGTGTAAACACTGTGCAGTGGGCCTGGTGCTGTGCAGCGTTGGAGCTGGTGGGAGCAGGTGCTGGGACCAAGCATTCATGGATCAATACAGACATCACTACAGTTAGCTTAATAGTCTATCAATATACACTTTTAAATATATAACTACTGCTTGACTGCCAACCAGTTGCACATGTGGCAAGTCCTTCCAGATCAGATACACAATAACTAGATTTACTTCTTGGAAAAAAAAAAACAAAACAAAACCAAAACAGTGTGTTTACTCAGACACACTTGCTGACCTAAGAGATGTTTAGGTAGGTAGTTAAAGCTAGTTAAAAGGGGCAGGTGAATGTGATTTATCCCAGATGCCTTCCTGCTAGTCTCCAGGAAGATCACGGGATCGTGATGTTAAATCCTCTGTGGAAAGGGATAAAAGGCTCCGTGCAACTCTTGCTGGAATTGAGGAGCCACGCTCTTGCCAGAGCAGTGATTTGGCCTCTGAAGTACAGCAGGAAATTATTGTGCACCTCTGCTTCTGTGGGGAGGAACCAGATTTAGGAAAGGTGAGGTTTGTCCTAGAACCAGGTCTCAGTGGGTGGACTGTGTCTGTCTCTACTAGACATGTGCATGCAAATGAAGGAGACAAACATCTTGCCATGCCTGCATATAAATGTGCAGTTTAAAAGTTTTAATATTTTTATGCCTGAACTTCTCAGGTTCAAATTTTAGAAGTCATTGTGTTTGTGGGTTTTTTTTTTCCCTTTCCTAAATTAGCATATCTCTGGTTGTTAGGGAATGCACACAGTGCTTTGTCGATTGAAGCATTAATTGCCTTAGGCCTTCACGCTGTAACAATCTGAATTATTCTTTCATATTCCCCTTCAGTTCTCTGCTTTCTGAGTGCCTTAGAAGCGGTGAAAGCTGGACTCGGTCAATGTGCAGGAGAGTAAGGAGAGTTCCTAAGCCCTGGGTTTTATTCCATGAATTAACACGGCTACTGGGATAAGGGGACTATATCTTTCCACTCCTCTGAAGTGCTCAGCTCACTATTTGTGGGCCGTAAAATAAGCGGCAATAACAATAATCCTTGTCTGACCATTGAGAGGAGTGAATCCACTGTGCCTTCCAGCAGCTCACAGCCAGTAAATGGGATCATATAGTGCATATCATCTGCATTTAGTGTGACTACCTGCTACTGAGAATATTGATTATCTTCCATGCTGCCGTTCTGGGTTTGTATCTTCATTTCTTTCCTATCAGATAACCACTCTTTTAGCCCAATGTGCCTCAGGAAAGAGAAACCTGGGAAAGGGGCAGGTTTGAACCGAATGTGACTGGTCACAGTGCTCAGGGGCAATCACCCTTGTGTATCTTATGGATCAACACAAACAGCTATTTCTGGCAGGAATACCCCTGGACTTCTGGCTTTTGTGGGCTTTGCACTGCTTTGCATATATGCTGCCATAAGAACTCAAATAATGTGGCCATTCCAAGATAACATTTTTTTCACCAAAATGAATTCTGAAAAGCTCTTCAGAGACATTAAAAGTCTTGGGTTATTTGTTCCTACCTCTGGATTACTGGATATTGTTTGTGTTGCATAAGAACTTAAGAGTTTTTCTGTTGTTACACAGGAGACGTTCCTGAGCTATTTTAAGAAGTTAAATTTACTTCCAGAGAAAGTTAGAGAGGAGATGCCAGCTTTTGAGAGAGAGATGAAGGACCGCAGCTGGTTTTCTGCCTTTCATCTTGATATATCGTGTGACACCAATTGGACAGAGAAACATTCTCTCTAATGGAGGGAGGAAGCTTTCCTTCAGGCTGATGGGCTCCTGTGTGTGCACAATGGCTGCAAACTCCTAAGGGGTGATGGGGTGAGCCTGTGGCAGCCTCGGGATGCTGGCTAAAGGCCAGTGCCACTGTGTGGTTGTAGATGCAGATGGAACTATCCCAGACAGGGTAATATGTTATCAGATATGATTTGCTGTTGTTGTGATCCAGTTACTGCCTTGGAGTTTCCTTGAGTTTGGATGGTGATGTTTCTCTTCATCCTTCGCCTACTAAATTGCAGGATTTTTTTTCCCCCAGCAAACACAGGTAAATTTGTTTCGTTGGTACTTTTTTTAATTATTTACATGCAGCCCAGACACTTGAGATCAAATAGAATAAAAAACTGTATTCCAAAGCAACGATGCATTAGAAGAATGTCAGCAGCACTTTATATATAGATTGCTCCAATACATTCTGTTTAACGAGGAATATGCTCTCAGTGCACACACACCACAGTGGCACAAAGGGTGAAGATATTTGGGTGGACTCTGTTCACATTTGTTGTCATGCCCATCCTATCCTTTTCGTTGAAACAGCAATTTAAATTAACATAAAGAAAAATGTTGTATCTTGAGGTTTCGGTGAAGCAGGCACAAATTATGAGAGGGAAGAGAGGAAATTTGGTAAAATAAAATTAATATTAAGATTAGCTGGAGTTTACTAAGATGCAGATTCATTAAACCCAATTTTTAATACAAACACTTCCTCTTGATTTAGGCGCTCTAGAGTTCACCATTTGACCTTGGAGCTCATCTAACTTCTGGAGATAAGTGGCAAACATGGTGTCATCTCTGCTTTGCAGGACTAAAGACACATAACTCAAGGGGTGCTGTAGCTGCTGCTGAAGAAATCAGGTACATACAGACTTGATCTTTCAAGGTGAAAAGACATTTAAACCAAGAAACAAGAACCTCAGCTGAGATCCCTTGAGATGTGAATTTTAACTTCCTCATGCTGAACAGCCATGCCCTGTTTTTCTGTGCCATTTTCCTCCCCAGAGAGTTGACATTTGTGTAACTCTAAAGTGTGTCTACTGTTGTGTAACAGCTGGAGATCTGGTCCATGAGTTTTTGAGCATAACAAGGAAGAAACCTTTATTCAGCTTGCAGGTACTGCTCTGTGCAGACAGGATGTGACCTGCAGCTGCTGTGTGGAGTTAATTCCTGTGCTGAGATGGAAGTTAAGTCCCAGCTGCGGCTCTGGGCACTGTACGTGTGGAAAGCAGAGATTTTTCTACTGGGAAATAATTTGTGGAAAAAGTAAAATTTAAAGAAAGTCCAGTGACACTGACATTGTGGATGATGGGAAGGAAACTGTGGGAAAACTTGAGAGGGACAGGTACCTTTTTCTCCCTTTCCCTTCTGCTCATTTTTGCAGTGGAGTGAAATGAGGACTACAGAAAAGAAAAAATGATGAATAGGTGAAAAAAATGAAGGGCAGCTTCTTCATACAAGTGTATCCTCAGTGGGAAGACAAAGAATCCCCTTCCAGGTTATAGCAGCTGTGAATCTGACTTCTGTTTCTTACTCTCATATACTTTTGTTCTTCTTTTTTATTAAAGATTTATCTTGTCTCCTTTTAGTTTCCAGGAAAAACACCTGCCCAAGAGAACAGTTTTAATGAATCCTCAGTAATTTCATATCAAAGCAATGCTTTCAATGATAAATTCCAATGGACTCGTTTTCCTTTGTAAAAGCAGTTCTGGCTGGGTTGACTAATATATTGACTGAAAAAAATATTTTGAAGATATGCCTGTTGTTCATGCAGAGTTCTCTTTTGCAGAGAGAATAACCCCCTTTTCCAGGCAGTCCTCCACCAACTTCTTTTGTCTTTGAAAATTTTCCCCTTCTCCTCTTGATTGTTATTCAGTGAGATCTCACTTGCCTTTTCTCTCTGGGAGCTGCACAAAGGCAAGTTCTGCCCATAAATTCAGGAGAAGCTTTCTTCATATTAAATGAGTTTCATTTAATGCATCTTAGGGGGAAGCATTTAAACTGTAGGATTGCTGATCTTTACCTTTTTCGGTTTCTTTGTTAGAATGACTTGTCATTCCTTTCTTTTGATATTCAGTAAATAATTTCCCAGTGTATTCTAACCCTTAAGTTTGGGCTCCATCCAGTTTGTCCAGGATGGGTTTTTTTGAGTCCTCATTAATCCCTCCATTAGTAAATGTTGTTTTAACTGAGCACCACGCAACCAAAAGCATACCTGTGTGCCTGCCTGTGGTTTTGCTCCTCTTTTCCCCCTTTTAACTCATGCAGCTGGTTTTGCTCTCTCCAAGTCCAAAAATCTAGAATCAGAGCCTTTATTCTTGGTAGCCTGTAGAGTAATAAATCACTGATCTCTCTTTCCTGAGTCAGAAAAGGAAATTTGGAATTGAAACTACAGATAGGCAAAGATGCTGCTGGCTATTGCAGCCTGTGCATTCAGATACAAAGCATTTAAACTTTTCGGGATGGAAATGTTTTTCACAGTAATCAGACTGAACACTGAAATGAAAGAAAATAAAAGCTCAACCTTTTTATCTCAGTCCTGTGAAATAAGTTGTGATCATATCCGTGCCTCTGGAAGGGAAATGAGTGTGATTAATGAAGCAAATCATACATTTTAACGTGTCTGATAAAACAGTTATTCCAAAGAGAAAACAATATCTTTAGCAATTCAAAATATTGTTATTTGCATCTCTTTTTAATCTGCTTTTTCTTTTCATTGCCTTCAAATTCAGGTAGGCTGCCATTTATTGCCAAGACATTACTGTTTCACGTCTTTCCCTTCTTATTTGCCTTTCCATCTCCTTGGCATATAATGTCTATGTCCATTCCCCCTCCCTATCAAGTGGAAACACTTTTGGTATTGCATGTTTTTCTAAGTCTTTCTACAGATAAATTAACCACATGAGGGAACTTTGCAGCAACTTGTCCGTTGCCACTCTGTGGAAGTTAATAGGAAGGTACAAAGGGTAAAATATGTCTCTAAATGTTAGATCCATTAACTTACTGACCTTTCAAAAGGTTGGATGGCAAGTGAGTCTTGGCATGCCTGGCAATTTCCAGTCATTGAAAACTAACTAAACATGTGTGTAAGTGAAAAACTTAATGCTGTACTGAGGGTGCCTGTGTGAGCTGTGTTTGATATTCCACTGGAAGTCCTGGGAAAGCACTGGTTCCAGCCAGCCTGTGAAAGAGGTCAGTATGCTTCTTACCCTTCTTGGAACAGCCTGACCTCTCCTGAGGTCCATCATTCTATACTCTTCAGAGGCTTCTAGAGTGGACTGGACTCCACTGAAAATCAATTTATGTCCAAAATCAACAGATATTGTGGTGTCATTCCTAGTGTAGCAATCACAGATGGTTTTATTCCTCAGACGTAGTTTCATGCTCTTTATAAAAATAATTTAAGCTTTTTTTACTTTTTGCTCCCCATTATTTCTACTGGAAGGCTGTTTGAACTTCACCTTTCTAATGGTTTTCTTTTCTAGGTTACATTTATTCATAATTGGTCAATTCATGCTGGATTATCTTCCTGTGTGTTTTTCTTTCACTTAAAACATCACATTTACTCCTGTAGCCTGTATTAGCACATCAGACTCCTCCTCACTCAGAGCCCATTTTGGATCTGCTGCATTACATCTTCTGGGCTCCATGTTTCCCAGATCTTGCTCCTGGACTTGCTAGCTATTCCACTTTGGACTAAGTTGTTAAGCTACCATTTGCAGATGAAGTTGCATGAAGAACTTTGAAAAGGGCACTGATACTCCTTCACTTATGTTGGATATCCCCATTTGGGGGTGGTGAGGCCCTGGCACAGGTTGCCCAGAGAAGCTGTGGCTGCCCCATCCCTGGAAGTGTCCAAGGCCAGGTTGGACGGGGCTTGGAGCAACCTGGGCTAGTGGAAGGTGTCCTTGCCCATGGCAGAGGGGTTGGAACAAGACGCTCTTTAAGTTTCCTTCCAACCCAAGCCATCCTGTGATTTAGCCTATGATCAGAGGCATCTTTCTCAGGCCTGACGTGTTGGAAGCAGGAGAGGCAGAGTCATGATCAGGGAACCCTCTCTGTGATCAGTGCAGGGGGTTGCTGTGAAGTCACTGATGAGCCATATGCCGGTCTGTAGATCTTCCCCATCTTCTACAAAGAATTTCTTCTGTGCTTGTGTCCCCAAAACTGAGGAGAAGAGCAGATCCTTTCAAACATGTTCCCTAGTAGGGAATTGTAAGGGTCAGTGCGAAAGACTCTGAAACTGATATATAGGGTTCTCAGAAAGTTGAAATGTCATTGTCAGGCATGTGCTAGACTGCTAGAGGAGAAGCTGTTCCCAGGAAAAAGGCAGTCTGGATGGCTGGAAGGAGTTGTTCCTTGCCCTGCTATGGTCACACGTAGAGCTCTGTCTGTGTGTGACTACAGTGCCCATGAAACAGAAGCCCTGCAGTCCTGCCCCAGGAGTGCTGCCCAGTGTGCTCACATCATGCTCCTCTCATCCAAAGGTACTTTTTCCATGGGAACGCCCTCTCTCCTGTCTGTGCCCATTGTTTTGCCTTTCCTTGAAGCATCTTTGCTTTCTAGTATGACCTTTTCAAAGTGAGAGTGACCACACCTCAGTATGTCTTTTAAGACCATGAAATGCCCACATTTAACAGAAATTTCCTGTAGGAGCTCCTGTGGCACAGAGCCTGCACTCTGGTTTGCTGCTGGGAGTGGTGCTGGGTGAGTTACTGCAGTGTCTGCTGTGCCTCTGAGATCTTTTCTTAAGAGATTGTAACTGTCCAGAACTCATCTATGTTTGTGTCAGTTTGATTGGCATAAATATGTGGTAAATCTTTGTGTTAAAAGCCGTCAAGGCATCTTCATGTTTAACCCAAGCAAAAAATGTTTTCTCTTTTAATTATTTAGATTTGATGAGAAAGCTAATTCTGCTTTGGCATGTTGTGGGAATCTCTCATTCACCTGCATCCATCGTCTGCATCTGTAATCCAACCAATAATCAATATTAGGATGACAAGTAGTCAATGCTGTGCCCTGCAGATAGCGGGGTTATCTTTACTAGACATCTGTGATGTGTTTATATCAGCTCATGAGGAACACTGGGTGTGATGTTGTTCCTTCAGGAGCAGACTCATTGATTTCAGAGGGACTTTTTGTAAAGGAAGACTGTTAATTCAGTCTGAGTAAAGTAACAATTCAGCATGTTCCTGTTGATTAGCTGTAGCTGGAGTTGCTTTGAATCTGTAAGTTACATCTTTTCAGGCCCAGAATATGCAATATGAATCCCAGTTTTCACAGTCCCACTCTCTATTCGGATTTGATTTTTGAATTGGAATTTTCTTATTCTTTCTCTATACTGTGTGCTCACTTGAATTGTATAAAAACCATCTCTAGTGTATATCCTGGATGAAGCAGAAATACTTTGGTCTTTCCAGAGACAGAGCAAAACCTGTGCAGTTAATCCAAATTCAGAATGTCACTGCAGACTTCTCCAGGCCTATCTGATGAATGAATATTTCTGAGTTGTGTTCACCACACTCTTTTATCAAAGCTCTATGGCTTATTTTATATTGTTGGATGTCTTTTATATTTTCATGTCAGCTGTAACTACATTTCCTCAATTTTTTCTCTGCCAGGTTTGGATGTTACATTGAATGTGAACAGATTATTTTGTGATATGAACAAGATCAGTCATTTAAGACTGAATTGGTTACTGATTACAAAAGAAATTCTTTGTATGAGTCATGCATCTTGTGAGAAAGAATGGTATTAAAGGTGTGTCTTTATGTTTAGAAACAATTCCAAGTTGTATCTGACTTCTCCAAAATTTACCAAATTGACACCAGTGCTTCAAAGTAAAATAGAAGTTGCCTCTCTAACTACATTCTGTTGTTTAACTATGTTTAAACAATTCAGTAGTTTGCAAATAATAGATAATTACCATGTTTCAGTTGAGAATCAGGCAAAATATCCCATTGAATCTTCCTAGTCTGTGCAATTCGTTCATCTGTCTGTGAAAGATTCCGTTTCAATTGACTCTAATCATGTGGAAGTTGCTTCCTGTGTGGTCTCTGGAAAGATAAAGAGCTATTTCTGAATAATGATTCATCTCATCCCAAAATGGTTTTAAAAACAAGCAAAACGTGGACATATAACCTGTGGATAGCTCAAGTGGGTTGAGATGTACCTCACCTTTGAGATGTGATGCCGTAGGAGTTTTCATATGTGTTCTCAAAGATTAAAGATATGTTTAAAATTACATGTAACACAGACCAAGACCACTTGCATGTTCTGAAGTGATCCCTGTCTGTCTTTCATGTTTGTGCAGTTTAATCCTGAACTTTTACCTTCCATGGCAAATCAGTATGGTGGGAAGAGCCTGGAATAAAAAGTCAGGGTGTCTTGTTACTTCTTGAAGGACCCTTTCACCTTGTCCTGCTTCATCCTGGCCGTGCTGCTTCCTGGGCACTGGGAATTGTGCATCAATAAACACTTCAGTGATACTCCTCCTCTTAACACAGCACTTGTTCTTGCAAGGTTCCCACTGCAACGAGGGCAAAGGCTGGAGGTCGTGTTTGGAGATGAGGTCAGTTGTTGAGCAGGAGGGAAATTAAGTTTAATCCACTATAAGGGAACAAAGAGGAGCTGAGGCTGGTAAATGATGAGCAGGAGGGGAAAATGAGACAGCAAGTACTTAACAAAAGGAGTGATTGAGAGCTCTTTGGAGTGCCAAGGCACTGGGAGGAAGAGAGGTTTGGAGAGTGGGGTTTGCAGAACAAGTTCTCATCTCATTGTGTTCTCAGGAGTGTTCATCTGCAGCATTTTCCATTAGGATGTGTGTCCTCCGTAATCCATTTCAGCACGTGGAATTTCTCTAGGGGGAGCAAACTGGTTTTATCCTTTTCACTCTGAGGCTGGTGCTGTAGCCAGTCCTGTACCTGGAATTAGCCAGTCTGCCTGCATTCATAAAATATAACAGGATTCCTGAGCTGGTTCAGATTCATATCTAGGCAGTCTATTTTTGGATCCCAAGGCTGCTTTAAAATGTATCTTAATACAAACCTCTGCTAGTGGTTAACTGGGTGAACCTGATTTTGATTCAATATCCCCATGATCTCCATCCCAATAGCTTTATTCTATCTCATCTTGTTTTTATAGTGTACCTTCTCTAATAAATACACAGTCAAAAGAAAGTGTGCTAATGCTCTGAACAAAGCAAGCTTTGATTTCATGCTTTAGGAAATCAGTCACATTTTATCATTGTCGCCAGTTGGTGCTTCCACAAACACAACCTGTAGCAGCTTTTTTTTTTTTTTTGCTTTGGAAAGCTTTGGAAAGCTTAACTCCCTGAAAAAATAACAAATTCCCATTGATCAAAGGAAGAAAAAGGCAAATCCATTTGTATCGATGACAAATGGATTTAAGATACTGTATTTGGGTCCTTTTAAAGTCAATAATCTCTATAAAAGATCTCTCTGACTGGATTTCCAATACAATTTTTTCCTGTGTCATAGAAGTCTCAAAAAGTCAAAGTACTATAGATAAATACTTAAATATCCCACAAAACTAACAGTGGGTTTGTGAGTGTCTGTGACCTGCAGGGAAAATATTAACAGGACCAGCTCTCATCTGATTTGGTGGCGTAGCTGAAACCCTAATTAGGTGGCACTAACACACGGTGTTAGTTAGTCCACTCATAATGTCATGTTACTTCAGAAGTATTCCTCCCTGAAAGTTGGGAATAACGACTGGGACTTTGGAAAATTGGCTCTTTCTATCCCATGTTGCCAGGAGATAGATAACAGGGGGAAGTGGGCCCATGTGGCACTAAATATGTGTGATCACACGTATTTGCATTACCATGGTAGTACAGTATCTTTAAAATGATTGATTTGCTAAATTGCCTTAACTAAAAATAGTAAGGTGGCAGCTGAAAACAAATTAATTATTAATATTTTCCCTCTTTCTAGTAGCCAGAAAAAGATAATAAATAAATAAATTTGAGACCTAGCAAAAAAATATGTGGTCCAAAGTCAGTCAGAGTCAACTGAAAAATAGATACAAGCATCAGTGGAATTTGGACTTTGGAGGATCTGAGAAAGGGAGAATGGTCAAAATTAGAACTTCAAAAAGCCAATTATTTCTCCCCAAATCTGCTCCATCCCCTTTCAAGTGCAGACTTTTTCCCAAAAGTACATTTAAAGAGCGTGGAGGGCCAGGCAGGGAGGGGAGAGAGCTCACAATAGAAAGCTTTCTCCTAAATGCAGTGTGTACCCAGAGGCTATTAGAAGACTTTTGAGTAAACTGTATGATTGTACCCTGGCTGAAAAACACAGGAGCCTGTAATTATGCTGTGCTGTATTTATTCACTGGTGAATTCTTTTAGCTCTTTTTTTCCCCATAGGATATTCTTTATGTACAGGTTGTGTGTTTTGGGTGCACTTCATTTTTAATACCGTTCATAATTTAGCTTTGGAACCACGATATTTATTAGAACAATATAGCATATAAAAGCCACCTTTTTGCCTTTGTGCAGCTAAAATAAATAACATATATAATACATATCCATCTCAGTGCTGAATAT
Source organism: Neopelma chrysocephalum (assembly GCF_003984885.1). NCBI lineage: Eukaryota > Metazoa > Chordata > Aves > Passeriformes > Pipridae > Neopelma > Neopelma chrysocephalum. The sequence goes on from NW_020897703.1 coordinate 2,130,724, forward strand.
ATTAAGGCACATTCACAGTACTGTACTTTCAACATCCAACTCTATGATTTAACTCTGCTCTGTAGTATTTTTTTATTAAATCAGACAGATTGGTGATCTATTTTGCAGTGCATGGAATGTAAGCAGTCCCTGCTGCTCTTCATTCTCTGCACACCCTCTGTTCTTTAAGATATTTATTGAAATGGTTGGTGAGGTGCAACAAGCCAGATATAATATTCCCCTTGCCTTTTGTGCGACTGCACTGTAATGAAGAATTAATAACAGATTCCTGAAGAATATTAATCATACTTCCACAAGCCAGTAGGGAATAATTTAAGTGCAGGAAAAGTAACGTAACGGTCCAACTCATAAGCCCATACAGAAAGTTGGGAAGAAATGGGCCCTGGCAAAGGGCTTTCCCTCCTCTCTGACGTGGTGAAGCATTGGCACAGCTCATCACATGGACCACGGAGCTGCTCCATCCTCAGCACATCCCGGCCCTCTGAAGTGTCTGGCTGTGTTGGCAGGAGGACACTCAGGAGGAGTGCTGACATTATACCTTTATACACAGGTACTCCCTGAAAAGCCCTTTCTTCACAGGATGGAGGACAGACCAAAGGGGAAACAATCCATCCCCTCCTGTAAGGATACCATAGAATCACAGAATGGTTTAGGTTGGAAAGGACCCCAAAGACCATCTCATTCCCATAGGCAGGGACACCTTCCACTAGACCAGGTTGCTCCAAGCCCGTCCAGCCTGGCTTGAACGCTTCCAGGGCATTCCCACTTGGGATAAAGTGTGATCTGACAGTCTTCACCCATTAGCAGAGAGGGGGAAAAATATCATGTGGCCAGTGAAAATATTTACTTCTGATATTTTCAAAATATTTCTTTTTGATATCTTCAAAATACAGTCTTTATTCCTTTTCATTTTATATTTCACCTTTTTGGAAACAGACATTAAATAAAATTTCAAAACGAAAAGTGGTTTTATGCAAACCTCCCTTTGAGATTTCTCATCCTGAAGGCATCAGAGCAACCATTCTGGTCATTCCTAAATTTTTTTCCAACATTCTTCCAGGTCTGGAGAATCACCTGAAACCTCTTGATTTGGGGGAGCTGCTTCAATTTTGATGAATCGGTGTTTCTAGAGGAAAAAAAATCATTGTGTCAGAGGCAGTCTGAGTAGCCAGAGGGCAAAGCTCCCCCTGAGGCTTTGCAATGCCATGTTTTCTTGACGTGATAGATCTGTGATAACTCTGCAGTAGTTAATGCCTTCCATTTTTGCAGAATGCAGGGTCAGAAGTTGACCCCGCAAAACATCTTTAATGAAAAATTATAACGCTCTGAGTATAACCTGTAAAAGAATTAATTTTTCAGAATCTCTTAAAATATTACACAAAGGGTAATCATGTTAAAAGAACCCTATTAATTAGACATTGTGTTAAAATGAAAAAGGCTTTATGAAGGAGACTACAGTGTTGCACTGCAGTCTGTTCGTTAATTAGGATAAACATATTACATCAGGAAGAGCTATATTTATATTTTTAGTAAGCTCACTGTTAAGGAACTTTAAATCAAGAGTAAAACTTGGCCCTACAGAGAAGCACAGAAATGACTGACTAGCGGGAAGAGAGGAGCAGGGGCTGCTCAGGAGTGTGGTGATTATTGTGGGGAAAAACCTCTCAGTTCTAGCCCAGTTAGGGGCCTATTGCTGTTTTCACAGATATGTTTGGATAGAAGAGGCTCCAGTGGAGCAGCCATGAAAACTTGTCAGAGACATCCAAAGCAGTCATTTGTTATTCCTGATGATATTTTTGTTCCTCTCCAACGTGAAGTGTGTTCTGTGTGTGCAGCTGCCCCTGGCCAACTGCTCACTGGGGTACCTGGGTGCTGCTGCTGTGGGCCATGCTTTGCCTTTGCTGGCTCCTGCTGATCCTCCAGGAAGCTGGGATGCTCCAAGCAGCAGGTCATAGCGGCAGCTGCTCATGGCAGGTTCACAGGCACTGGACTCAGCCTTTCTCCCACCTCATCCTGCATTCTTCCTGCTGTCCTGTCCTATTAAATGTCAAGGATAACTACCCTGCCTTTCACTTGGTCATGGGCTGCAGTTCAGTGTGAGGAATTTAACCTTTCTGACAAACTGGAAGTGCTCATAAATCTGAACTGAGCCATGGGGTTTGCTCAGAGCGCTGTGTGGAGACATGAGTTAAGCCAGGTGAACCTGGCAAGGCTTTTTCCCCCACCTTTTGGCAGGAGGGGCTGCTATCCTGAATTCTCTGACAATGTTATCACAATACCTGGACCCAGGTCATTCTTCATCCCTAGTCAGCCAGCGAAAAGGGACCCCTAGCCCACCGAGTAATGAAGGTGGCAGATAATGGTGTGTGTCCTTGGGAAAAGCTCACAAATAATGCATTTTCCAGAGACTCCAAGACCTTTAGGATTGCCCTGACTCTTGCTTAAATGTTGGGATTAGGACATGAGGGTGTTACACTCTCTTGTCTTCTCCCTCAGTTCACTTCTCTAGGTGCACATGATGCTGCTCCCCAGTTTAAATGTCCAGAGATCACACAGGTGGAAAAGGCTGGTCTGGTCTTTTTGCCCTTGCTTTAGGGCAGGAGCATCAATGGTCCCAAGTGTGGAAATATCTCTTCTGAATGTTCCTGCTGGGTATGGATTTTAGATCTTCCAGGCAAAGGCACGGTGACTTTGCACGTTGACAGTGGTAATGAAAATGCAGGGTGGCTGAACTGGAGCTCTGATGTGGAAACCATACACAGCCCCAATCAGCTCCAAGCAGGATTTCATAAGGGCACAAAAGGAGCACCCTGATTAAAACACTGGTCTACTGGGCTTACTTTCTAACTGCTCCTTATTGTATTAATTCAAAGTTTTTCTCTTATTGGAAAATTAAGTAGCAGGTGTAGTTGAAATGAACTGTAGCAGACTGGGTTTAGTGGTGTGGTAAATAGATTGTGATATTCATTTCCAATTAAAGTTCTTTTGCAAAGATCAGTGAAGCACATTCTCATAAATTGAATCACAGTAAACTAATAAACAAATTTCTTTCAGCCTGCTGATGGCAAATTCTTATTTCCTTAATATGTAAGATCACATCATGGTATTAATTATATGATGCACAAGCAACAAAGAAGCAATCATTTATTTAGCATTAATTTTATATTTATTTCTACCTTGGAATTAGCTTTATACGTAATTCCATACCTACAGACAAGGAACACTAAGCATTAGAAAAAGGAAATTTCAAGTGGATATTTTTAATGCTTGACTCCTGTCTATCATCCAAAAAGATTTTAAAAATCTTGTTAATGAGTGTGTTGCATTATTTGTTTTGCTGATTAATAGGGCCATTACATCTGCAAGGGAGCACCGTAACCTTTAAACTCAATTAGTATATGAGACACATCTGTAGCAACAGTGTTCATCAATAATTAGAGCAGAGGCTCAATTCTGCCTCTGTAAACACACTGCTATAGTAGTTTTAAAAAAAATAAGATATTATTAAACCAATCTTAAATGTCAGCAGGATGTTCTTGGCACATAGAAATGGTGTGACAGTTTATTGGGATCCTACTCTTACTATATAAAAATACATTTTGGTGCTGAATAGAATCTGATCATTGACAGAGGTCCCCGAGGGGGTACCTGCACTTAGACTAGGCTAATAAAAACCAATAAAATAAAGCTCTCACTGTATAATAATGTAATTTCTTGAGATCCTGTCATTATTGCAGGCATGTGAGATGCCTATCAGAATGGATTAAGCATCCCCAGCAGGAGCTTTTATAGGCTTCCACTCCGTGAGGTTACATAAGTTAATCTGGGTTTGGAAGGTTGGACTGTCTTCGATCCGTTTTTAGGCTGGCGGAGGGAGCTGGGTTTTGCTGGAGGCCATTCAGAGCCCAAGGTCAGATTTCTGAGGTGTGTTCTCTGGAGAGGCCCAACTCTCACCTTCAGTGAGGGAGAGAAGGATGAAGCTCATTTTGTGAGTATCTTCTCTGTAAGTAATACTAATTTGTAAATCTTTTTCTGGACACACAGTTTTAAGTCTGGACAGACTCATTTCTGCTGTCAGGGCATTCATGCATCCACAACATCTTTTCCTTCCACTTCAGAGAGAAGCTACTGCTTTAATGCATTTTGGAATCTTTATTCTGATTTTTCCATCTGCTGTTTATCTCGGGCTAAGTTTACTGCTGATGACTGACTCCTCCTAGTTAATATTATTGAAATGCATCCTGTAAGGACTCCCTAAGTTCTGCAGAGCTGTCTTGGAGTTTGCACGTAGAAAGCTGTCCTTTCCTGCCTTGGGTGGGCACCACGGAGAATTGTGCTTCTGAAAAGCTGAAAACCTTTGGCTGCCTTTGTCTTATTTTTAATGCAAAACATGTCTTGAAATTTTGCAGTCAGACAAAAATCTTTTTCAGGCTTAAATATAGTTATTGTGCAAGTACAGGCTATCCAGAAATCCAGCATTTATTTTCCTTATGAGACCAGAGCAAGAGATATAAAAGGGAAAGATTTAGGTCAGGTAAAAGGGAAAATAAAGTGGCTGGTGGCTTTGTGTCGCTCACTGGTGTGTCTGCTTTCTGTGCTGCCCGTGTCCTTGGGTTCCTTGTGTTCCTTGTGTTTGTCTAAGGTGAACTGTAAGGTACAATCACAGTCATTTTCTTGTTCCTCTGGCAGAAAGCTGCAATTCTCTGGTGATAACAGAGCTTCTGTTCTTCTGAGTGATCTTTCTACAAAAGCCTTCATAAAAGTAATTATTCTGTTTCAGCCATAGTGTGAGGTTGGAGGTGGGGGAAGGGGAAGGAAATCACAGAACTCTGCCTGTAATCACAGTGCAGGGGGTTTGCAGTACAGGGCAGTTTCCAGAGCTGGGATCTCCATCTGCATGTGCCAAAGTCCTCCTGACGACACAGAGTGGTGGTGGTCACTTGACAAGTGTAGTGCCACATAGCCCTTGGAAGAGGGAAAATATCTTCCAACCTCCCACCAAGCAGAGTCTGCCTTAGTTCCCAGGTCTGCCTTAGGTCCTGGGTCTGCCTTAGCTCCTAAATCTGCCTTAGGTGTTTTTCAAGTCTTTTACAGAAGACTTGAGGTTATGATTCTTCCAAACAAGCAAAACTCCATGTTATCTCCAGGCTGTGATGCCTTTGCTCAGCATGTAAATGCCTGGTCCGTTTGGCTCTGTGCGGCACCAGAGGTGGCTCCAGGCAGGTCCCCTGAAAGTTTCCCTGTTGCAGCTGTTTGTTGTAACTCAGTATCACCCAGCAAGTTTATGAATGAATATGAATTAGCTGTGACCAGGAGAGGTGCTAGTGGTAATCAAATCCTGGCCAAAGATACTCTAACCACTGGGAAGCACCTTTCTGTCTCATGGATTTTAGTTACCCTGTTGAGCCAGTAAGTTTGGTAACAGAAGGCAAGAAACCATTGCCATTATTGTAATGGGTTTGAGATGGGAGGAAAATTAATCTGCAGCTTAACAGACCACTTACTGTGGTGCAAAATAAGGTTTGCAACATGATTAATTACTTGTGTTGTGTGGAATAGAACATGTGATGAGAGGAAGTTTAAACAGGATTTTCCTGAGAGAGCAGTTTGACTCTTTATTTGGTGTCACCATCCAGCATTGCTCCTTCACAGAGACCACGAGCACACTCAGCATTTGTGTCCATGTTGGCTGGATGAAGTGGAAGGCATTTAGATATGTGGCTGACTGGATTGTATGTTTTCTTCCATTAAAGCTTGTAGAAAGTTCACGTATACATAAAGCTAAATAGGTATGGGATTTGCATGAAGCATACACTTGTTTGTGTGCTTAGTGACAACAGATTTATATGTGAGGAGGAATTTGCTGGTTTTGTTCACAGACCTGGCCAGATTTCCCACCAGTTTCACTCTGACACTTCACCAGTAGCAGACACATTGGCTGCACTGCAGTCAGTGATGGCATTCCCACCAACTCAGAAGGACTAGGACATCTGCCTAGATCCTTAGGAGACAGGATAAAACAGATCTCTATATTAACATATTCTTTTCTCAAATACTGAAAATAAAGATCAGAGCTATAAATAAAAATATTAACTGGTACAGGAAACACTAATTTATTTTTGCCTGTGAAATAATTATTTTTGATTCATAAAAGGTCAGAATTATTAGCACAGAACACCAGCCTTCACAGCACAAGAGCTGTTGTGTTGGTAGAAGAGCACATGCAGTTTCTCTGAAAGTAGGGCACCTCTTGGTAAATCTGTCTATGATCTGTATCAACAGAACAGCAAGTTTCCTTACTTGCTCCCAGCCCTCCCCAAACCTTTCTTCTTAATTACAGTCCTGTATTTCAAAGTTAAGCGTTTCAGCTGTGGCCTGAATTAGCATGGCATCCAAGCCACTCGTGGCTAAAGTAGAGATGGAGATATTGCATGTGCTAAAAGCTTCTGTAGGTTCAAATCAGCTGGGTGGAATCACAGAAGGGGGGTGTTAAATAGAACCAGGCTGCCCTGGCTCAGGATGCTGCTCTGAGGATCACTGGGTTCCTGTTCTTACACTCCTTCCCAGGCAGGGAGGATTTAAGTTAAAAGGACCTTTTCCCCCATCTGTGTGGATTTTCTTATATTCTTAGGTTTTTATCTACTTTACTCTTCAGATCTCTGCTTAAAATCCCCTTCTTCCTGAGATTTTTTTTCTTTCTTCTTTTCATGTTCTTCTCATCTTACACAGCCTTTGCAAGGATAGTGTCATCTTTTATGACCCTATAGCCTGATGTAAAACTAAGATGTGAAAGTATTTTTAATTCAAGGTACTTGACAAACTGGGGAATAGTTGCTGAAATGGAAATGACCTGTGGAGATTTTTATAAATTTAGGCTTCTCTATTCTCTTGGGTGATTTGAGTGATTCCAGCTTACACAGAGTTTGAGGACTTCGATCACCAGGTAATGATGTGGTTAACAGAAGATTGGATTTCCTGCAAGAAGCAATTACCTTGATTGATAAGAAAATTTGAGGAAATTCATTCAAGACTTAATGAGATTGACAAGGTCATGGTTGAGCCAGGCATGCACCTTGAATAGATAAGGTTCTGTGTTTAGAAGAAGTAATCCAAAGACAATAAGCTCCTCAAAAAATGGATCATTTTTATCTACGCTGAGATGATGAATGAAAACATTAGACTTGTGCCTGTGACAGAGAGGCTGGAGTGTGAAGATCAGGAGAGATTCTTCACAAAGTCATTTTATAGCACTAGTATTGCTAGTGTCCCTTTTTTTCTACCATTAAAAAGAATATAAAAATGACTTTCAGAATCTTTGTGGCCTCAAAAATCATCCCAGACCTTTATCTTACAACTCTGTGAGGTGTTTTGTCTGTCAGGAAAACTGGAGGTCATAAAAGCGGGGATATCACTCCTCACTGCGTGCTCATCTCCTGCCACCCACAGTGGGGCCTTTAGGGCTGTCAGCAAAGCCAAAACCATTTTTTCAATTCATGAATCCCAACTCTTTCTTAGCCTGGGTTAAAAAAAAAACAACAAACAAAACCCTCTTGCTAAGATAACTAAGACATTTAATGGAGATAGAAATAGGTGAAAAGGGAGATTTATTGCTTCAAACATTTTAGGAGTGATTTCTGGGAAAATACATTTGCACATATGTAATTTCTACCTTGAAGTGGAGCAGTGGATTTTGTTATTTTGTTTTGTGTTGCAAGTGGTAAGAAATGGACATAGTCTTTCGTGTACTTTAAATATGAATGACACCACATGAAAAGTAAAACCTGTGCTTTAGTCCTCATCCCAAATCTAACTATATGGTGCTTTTCTGCTTATTTTTTCTTGATGGGTCATAACTCTAGGAACCAAAATCTTCTACCCTATATCTCATTTTAACACCTGTCTCATTTTCACTATTTTTTAATGTTTACTTGTGCATAGTGATTCCAACACACCTTTTAAATGCACGTGGCTTCACCCGTGGGGTTAGTCTGGCACTGAAACACCTTAAAGGGCAGAAAAAGTTGTTCTGGTTTAATTACTTACGCAAACAGCACATCAAAAAAAGGCACTTCAGACTTACTTTGCAAGAGTTGTACCCTTCTATTTCAGAAGAGTGTGTTCCCAAGAGCTTCTGTTTCCTTATGTAATATTTTTAAAGAGTGTGTGTGTGTAGAGGGGATAAACAGGTGCAAGGGAAAGAATTGAAACCGGAGCAGGAGCCAGCTGGATCTGTTCAGTGTGAGGCTTTGTTGGGCTGTGAGCACTTCTCTGAGTGCTTCATTCACTTGTCATTGATCAGCTCAGCTCGGGATGAATCCAGGGAAGGCAGGCACACCTTGGGTTTTCTGTGGAGTTTGTAAACCTGATCCACAGCAGGCAGACTAATCCTGCTGGACCGAGCCAGTGCCAGCTATCTGCCCCTTAGTGCTCTATTAGTTTTGCTGTTTTTACGAGTACACAGAGCAAAAGTATTCTCTGCTCACTACTGCAGGATTTCTGAATCATTTCTACAGAACCTCGTCATGCTTTTACAGAACACTTTTAATTTCATCTCTAATAAATTCTGCAGAAGTCTCCTAAAATGCCTAAACTGTACCTTTGGTGAGGCAGTAGTTCTGTTTTCAGGCTTCAGTAAATAATGCACTGAAACTACTCATACTTTATAGAATTTGTTTATATTGTTATCAGTCACCCTGCATGAAAACACACTTGAAATGCTAATAGATCATGCTACCCTTAGTTTGCAAGGATCCTACTGCACTCTTAATGTTATTAGGAAGATTAAATTATGAGTAGTTCTGCAGTCAATGGACAGGATTTTAACCTAATTTAATGGCTTCAATTCCAGGACATAAGACATAATGCAGACAGAAAATTTAAAATTATGTGGAATTACTTCTTGTGATGTAAATAACCCTCATTTGACATTTGACTGTTGGTTTTGCATTCCTAATGGAAATGTTTTTCAGCAGTAAGAGTGAAAGGGTGTCTTCAGTGACAGATAAGTTACTTCAGCAGAAGGATATTCTGAGCAGAGATTCACATGAGAGGAATATATTGGATGGGTGTGAAGGCCCCATGCTCATGGAGCAGTTGGCTCCAGGTTCCTGACATGTGCCGAAACTTCTCTCTTGCCCCTATGGCCACGTGATTGCTCCTTTAGTTCCAGTTATGACTGTTGATATCACTTCCCTTCCTTGCCAGTTTGTGGAAATTGTGCTCCCTTCTCTTACCCCCACTGCTCTTCTGATCAGCTTGGTCACAAAATCCAGCAAATCTCTGTTTCTTCTGTATGAAAACCTTTTACAACAAACAGTTACAAATTGTTACAGACATAGAAACCTTCACTGCTGTAGCTGTGTTTCCTCTATGACAAGCATGGGACTAAAGTGTGGATATATTACAGCATCTTAAAGGCTTCATGTCATGGCATTTCCAACATATTCCTAGTGGAGCTTAAAATATTGGGATTCCCTGGAGTTTCTTTTCTTGATTTACCAAGATGATGTTGATAATTATGTCTTTTGCCTCTTGCTGGATGTCTACAAGAAGAGTGGAGTGCTTAACTCTCCCATGTATCACATTGTTTCCTGTCCCCAATCAAATCTACTCAAAAGTTTAGTTTTGAACCTGAAAGCTTACTGAGGCATCATGTATGAACACTTTCATTCCTTAGGATTTGATTTTCCAGCATTAGCCAGGTTAAACAAAATGTTTCTTACAGTTCCCAGCTGGAATGAAGGGCATGGAAGTCTTCTGAGAAGTATTTCTATGATGTTGGCTCTTGTTTTGTGGCCGTGGGTTCTGGTTATTTATTCTGTTGTTAAACTTGGATGTTGAAGGTGCCCAGAGCTTTACATAAGCAACTTCAACAAACTGGGTCATGCAGAACCACCCAGCACATTCTTGTCCAAAACTGAGGTATGTTGCAGAGGTCATTCCATTTTGTGCAGTGATTCCTGATACGTTCATTAGGGAGAGCACCTGGGGGGAAAGATTCAGACAAGAGCAAGTCAATTTGTCTTTCTTTATTGATGGCAAAACCATGAATCTCCTTGGGCTGGAGATCTGCCTTGGACTAGTGCCATGTTGAACCTCAGCTCTCTGAGAAAAGCTTCATTCCTTTCTCAGTGTTGAAAAGCAGTAATTCTGTGAGGTTCCCCTTATTGTATGGCCTTTTCTCTGCAGAAGAGGAAAACGGTTAAGTCGGTGATGGATGTGAAGTCATCAGGTCTCCAGAACTTTGTCACTCAGTCATTCAGCTTCATGTGATGCAAATTTAGAGGTGCCATAAATCAAGGGATAGGTTGTGTGCCAGTGAGTGGCTGCATTGATAAAAGAGACAGAGAGAGTGGCAGCCTGTCAGGGAAGTAATTAATAAAAGAACCAGAGAAATAATAAGTCTGTCTCGGTACAGTGAGGCACATGCTTAACTTTTCACACATGGGTAGCTTCTTGGAAGCCATTCCTTTACTGGGAGCTGATAAAAATATTAACATACTGAAAATTTTTACACCTTTACTTATGTTATAGTGAAATATTTCTTCCTCTCTCTATATATGTCCTGTGTGCCTTTCTGAACCTGTGGATCTTTATCCCTGCCGTCTGTGAATACACACCTACAGAGAAAAGATCATTTGTGTTTTTTGCTTTGTGAAGAAGAGGAGAGCTTGTAATACTGTAATGAAAACACCAGTACAGAAGAACATTCCCCCTTCCTAAAGAGAAATCAATTTAATTAGCATAAGTCCTCCCTCTTCTGGAGGGAAGAGAGATATATCTCCCAGGTTTTTCAGAGGAAGAAAGTACTCAGGAGATCTGTAAATGATCCTCGCCAGCATGTTGTAAAACAAAGTATTTTGATAAAGTAGGAGGAGGAAATTGATTTGGATTGGGAATTGTTCATTCTGACGGATCAGACCAGCAAAGAGGAACATGACATTTTCCTTATGTTCATGTATGCTAAAGTGTTCTCCAATGAGAACTTTTCCTTCTCCCTCTCTCTTTTATGAAGTTACTGATGCCAGGAGTTTAGGATGAATTAAATCTTCTAAGACATCATTTTCAAGTTTGGTAGAGTTCCTGCTTAGTTTGTCTTCCTCCTCCTCCATCAATGTTTCCACCAACTGTCAGCTATCAAGTTAAATTTGGCCTCCAGCTAGTTTAACTTGTTCAGTTGGTTTGGGGTTTGGGCAAGGGGAAGAAAAGGGTTAATCAGATTGTGTTTCTACTGCTTGTGTAACCTTTAAAATCAGAACATTATAGGCTGTGAGGGGTTTGAAATGAAACTTCCAATCAGATTATGGTGACAGCTTCAACTTGACTTTGCTTTACAAGGATTTAAAATCAAAAGAGTTTTCACTTTTTCAGAAATCATTGAGTGCCCTTTTTTAGCTTAAACCCCAGGGGTAACTTTTCATTGTTCTTGCAAGGAACTCTTTTGGTACTGTCATCCTTGTTAAATTGCCATTTGTCCAGGCTTTCTACCTAATGTTTTCTTTACTATCAGGGACTGTTGCAATCCAGGTTCACCTTTTAGAGGGTTTGTCACAGTGCACTAAACAGGCATTGAATTAATCTCCTGCATCCGGTGTGATGGGTGGGAATTGACCAGGAAAATCTATTGAACTGCATGGTATAATATGATTCTGGTTAAAATAATTTCTGGGGAAAGCCCCTGATACTATATTTTAATTATCACAGTGGCAGAATATTCTGGGCAGGTTTCTGTCCTCTCTTTTTTCCACTGAGCATTTCTACGGGCTATTTTTGTAAAGTGAACCATTTAGCTGAAATGAAAATTGAGCTTAATCTAGACATTTGTAGGAACAGAGAAATTGTCATAACACATCAGAGCAACGGTTCATCTGGAGTTGCAAAGGTGCCTTGCCTTTGACAGGAGCCAAGTCCAGATGCTTCAGAAAATGGTTTAAAACCCCTATAATGGACAATTCTGCAGAACCATGCGGGCAGGGGGAGCGTGGCTCTGGCCAGCCTGGAGCAGGTAACAACTGCCTTGTGGCCTGAAGCACAGGGGTTGAAATCCCTTAAACACTGTAACAACACGCCTACCATGACTGCTCCTACAGGCTTACTGGGTCATTTAAATGTCACATTTCTCATTTCAGTGAGCACACAGATTGCTGCTGCTTTCTCTAACGCTTCATTTTCTCAGCACTGTACTTTCTTAATTATTTACCCTGTCCAGCTCTTCCCAGCCCATGTTTTTCTCTCTGTCTCCACGTGGAGTTGATGCCCATTTGAATAAGAAACAATGCTCTGCCTTGCAGCTTCCTGCAGATGCTTTTAAGCACCTGGCAAGTCTCTGTGATGCCCCAGCAGAAAGGCCCTCTCCTCCATTCCCGGTGCTGTAGATCCCATCAGCAGCCGCAGCAGCTGCTGCCAGGACACTACACAGCATAAATCCATTGGTAACAAAGCTCTTCCACTGCCTCTCTGATCTGCGCCTGTCACAAACCCAGCTTTGGACAACAGCCATGCTTCCCTTTAATATTGGAATGGCTGGCTGGATCACAGAATCACAGAATGCTTTGGATTGGAAGGGACCTTAGAGATCATCTACTTCCAACCCCTGCCTACCTGGAAGTAGTAGTAGTTCAAAATTGCCTGGAAAACATCCCTCTCTCCTTGTGCAGACACAAAATGTCAAATCTCATGTTTAAAAGAGAATTTGGATTTCATTTGTGAAGTGACTTACAGAGAAGTCACCCAGTGACTGACTGGGTTTTATTCTGGTGTCTCAATGAATATACATTGAAGATCCCAGGCAAATTTGTGTAGAATCCTGTCTGTTTCAAATGCACAAGTTAATGGGAATTTTGCATGCAAAAGGACCATGAGATGAGAACTGTGAGCAAATCTGCCTTGCAGTGATTTTTCCCCAGTATTCCGCAGCTGGCTTTCTGCTCAAAGTTACTTAATGTAAATGAATGAGAATATTCACCAGCTTGATCCTCCTTTTCCTTATCTCCTCCACTACTTCTGGCGTTGGAAGGAGGCTCTAATGGCAAAGCACTAGGTATGCAGCAGCAGTTCACCCTTCTTTCCTCAGGAGGAAACCCTTGCCTTTCTGATTTATGTCTGTGAGGCTCCAGATGAGAGTTGAGACACACATGAGAGGGAGGGATCAGGGGTTGGTTCTCCTCCATAATTACTCTGCTGTCACACTGGTGTGACACTGCTGGCAATCAGAAGTGTGCCGATGGATGAACCGGCTGTCTCTGCCTATGGACATGGGATGGGGTGGCATCTCTTCATCACCGGGTCCCTGAGACAAGGTTCCAAGCTCAGGGATCCTTCTGGTACAACCTGAGACATCTTGGGTGGGGCTCTGACCAACCTGGTCTAGTGGAAGGTGTCCCTGCCCATGGCAGGGGGTGGAACAAGACAGTCTTTAAGGTCCTTCCAACCCAAGCCTTTGTATGATTCTATGACTAGATCCTGAAATCAAAGATCCACCCCCCATCCAAGATGGGCACTGTTAAATTACTATGCCACTAAAAATATTAAATACAAATATTGACTTTTTTTTCCCCTACTATTATATTAATCCAGTAGGTAATTGCCTAAATAAAAGCTGGACTTGTTGCAATAAATTATATTTTATGCTGGCAATATTAAAATTAAAAGAATGGCCCTCTTAAATCTGGTCCTAATAGACATCTCCTGATGGTTCTACTGATTTCTTTATTACAGTTCTTATTCTGCCATGAGTTGCTTTTGTTTCTCAGTAATTACTGAGATTAATTAATTACATGATTAAAATAACATGGTATGCAAATGCTGTGGTAGAGCCATACACTGAGGTTGTTTCAGGCAACATTTAGAACTGTGCTGCCTTTCCTCCCCCACACCCACCTTGTTTTCTGTGCTTTCCAGGGTCAGAGTGTATCTCAGTACAGAAACTATTTACAGCTTAGAGGGGTTTATTCATAGCAAGTGTTAACACCCTAATTTTTCTTTGAAAAATGAATAGCATAATGGAATTCAAGAAAAGGTCCATCTTTTGAGTGCTGGCTGCTGCAACTGATGGCAGGATTTCCTGCAACGTCAGCAGTTCATTTTTGTGTCCTGTGCTTGACCCTAAAGTGATGTTTTTATCCTTCCATCATAAACAGAGAATAATTCTATTTTCATTGTTTGCTTGAGAAGGGGAAAAAATGGCCAACTTTCTTCATCTTCACTTTCAAACAATCCCTTTCTTTTATTTAATTTTGACATTCATCTATTTCTATTCCAGAGCAAGTTTCTTTAATGCTTGTTCTGAAAACAGCCAAAGCAGATGCAAATCCAGTCGTCAGCTTGCAATGCTGCACCTGAAGATTTCTATAAAGACACAATTTTTAGCATGATTAGAACCTCATTATGACCATTATAAAGCTTTATGCATGTTGTGTATTTAGTGGACTGTATAACAGAGGATTGAGAATTTTTTTCTATTCAGAAATAGATTATCATTTCAGTTTAGAATGAAAAGAGAATATATGCTTGTTGTGTTGGAAAAACTGAAGATCTGACTTGCCTGCTGGCAAAGCCACCTTCTCTGGTGCTCGACCAGTCTGTGAAATTCAGTCCTGTGCCTGCTTTTCTGTCCCATTGTGCTTGCAGAAATGCTCAGAGCAATCATAAAGCACTAAGTCAATTGGGTTCTGCTGATATATTTTAAAAACACACAAAAACCAAGCCATTTTGCATCTTGATGCAAGATGATTCTTTGAAATTTTTGAACAGCTGATGCAAGAAATCTGGGACTGTCATCTTAGCCCCAACTTGGTTCACTAACATATCCTTCTAGGAAAAAAACAAAGAGCACACTAAAATTGCAGAAGAACAGAAAATTAACAAAAACTTTCAACCCCAGCAGTGCCCCCCATAACTGCAGTTACAGCAAAATGAACAGGGACTGGATCCCATTGCAAACTGACACAGCATCACCTCAGAGCTGGGCTCTGAAGGTTGCCAACCCCCTGGGTCTGCTTTGCTGTCCTTACAGCAAAGTCAATTCCCGCCAGATTTGGTTACAATGAAAAAACATTCATAAGTGAAAACTATATCTTTACTTCTTGGATTAGTGGCTCTTCCCTGTGAAATTACCACATTTTACAAAGCAGATGACTCATATCAAGAGCTTTCTCAAAGGCCACTGAGAAACAGATCTGTGCTTCTAAAAAGTCTGCCTTTTCATTAAGTGGTAGTTCAGGAAGCTAATCATTGCCTGCTACTATGGTTTGCCCATCACAGATGGCAGGAGGCACATTTGGGACCATTAATAGCAGAAGCTGTCAGCAATTCCTTTAATGATATAACCACACTGCCTCCTCTAAACAGAAAATAACATGATTTGTGTAGCAAAAACTACTGCTCAGTGATAGGGACATCATCATCTGTCATCTCTGTTTGTTTTATGTCTGAGGGAGCTAATCAGGAGACTGGCAGAGCTGTAAACTACTGCCAGTCGCCTCCTCAGCTGCAAACAGGATGCAAAGCCAGCATTTGTTTTCCTCAGGACTGGCCAGTTCTTCTGAAATACGGAGAAGCTTCACCTCTCTATTCACTCAGTGGGATTTTAAAGATGCTGCTGTTGTCTTGTGTTGGCCCTGGGACATTGTAAGCTCAGCTTTGAGTTATTTATTTTAACACTGTTCTAGACCTTCCCGTTTAACTTGCAAGACTTACAACTTGAGTTCAGCTCTTTCATGGCATGTCCCAGCTATAATCTGGGCTCAAGTATTGTTTATGGATTTCTTAACTCATTTCTCATTCTCCATCACGTGCCTGATGGTAATAGGGGAACTAGTTTGCTGTGTAGAGTCTTAATATTTCCCTGAACACAGGCAGGTCAGTGACACAAACATCTAAGGGCTTTGGATATGTTCCCTTTTTATTGACATGAATCATTGTCAAGGACACCTGTTTTCAGCTTTCTCTGTACCTTGAACTTCTACTGAGGTCCTCAGAAGTACCAGAAAGTAAAGTTTCCCACCCGCAGCAAGTCAGAAAGTCATATACTTTAATCCCTTAACTCCTGTTTGTCTTCCTTCCCACTGGTGGGCAATACTTTAAATAGAGCTCTCTGCACACACCTAGAAAAAGGTATAAAAGGTACTGGCAGGGAGGAGAACATCAATAATGAGAGATTGATTTTTATTTTATAGTTGAATCTGCTGGGTTTGTTTCACATTGTTTCCTCTTATCTCCATTTATTTTTTTTTAGCATGTTTGCTTTTCCTGTTGACATATTTTCTTGATTCATATTCCTTAATCCTTTGTCGTTTCCCTCTTACATTCATCTCCATTTTCTCTCTATTTGTTCTCTTCTCTCCCCCCCTCTTATTATGTTGCTTTAGTTAAATCCTCTGTTTCCCATCCTTGGTGAGGCCCCAGCCACTCTTTGCTGTGATCAAACGCCTCGACGGTGCTTCCTGCGGTGCTGAGGAGGGACCCCCGTGTGTGTCCCTCCCTCGCTCAGCGATGCCGGCACTCACAGGCAGTGACAAAAGCCAGCTCAGCAGTGGGGAAACACAAACACTTCTGGCAGGGAGGAGAGGGGCTGCCATTCTGATTGATCTGCTGGTGGGATCCAAGGGGAGGGATGGAGCTGTCCAAGTGTTAGGAGTCTTCACTTGCAGCACAGATGACAGACTTAAGACAAGCCCTAAGGAGCGTGTCTTTGAAATTTAATAACATAAGAAGGAAAATATTCCACACTTCACTAGCAAACCTAATGCTACACAGTGAAAGCATTAGGAAGCACTTCTTTTTATATTTTGTTTTGGTTTTTTTAAGCAAAAGGAAGAGAGCTGGTTTATGAAAGTTGATTAAGAATGTGGTTTCCACACTGCTTCATTTTAGAAAATCATGCTGATGGCTGATGTATGTTTTCCGGCACATTATAACTTTTGAAGTGTATTAATTTTCCCTGCTGGGGAAAATGTCGTTCAAGAAGATTGGGGGAGGAGGGAGGGGGCCTGACATCCTTATTATGCTGTCACATAAAGACTACTTCTTCAGACTCTTCAAGGTCTGTGTCTCTGGAAGAGTGACAGCCTAATAGGTTCTATTCTTAAATTCTAAGTATCCTTGATAGTGCACCAAGCAATTTATCTTTAAAATAAAAAGTGAAAAAAGTTCTGCTGATACATAGTTGCCAACAGTCACTGGGAAATAGCTGAATAAAATTGAATTCCTCCTATCTTGCAAAAATATAAACACAGAGTATTGACGTGCTTGTCTCTGAGCACCTGTATCTTCACAGTATAGGACCAGATGTAATTACCAACTTACTATGAATTTCATTCCCATCACAGGATCTGGAGTTGGGAATATCATATGCTCCCAAGCCTGCAAGCAACTCTGCAGTGTTTCCAGTGGGAATAATGACTTGATGACATGATCCATTGTGGCATGAAATAAGTTCACAGTGTTGCTTGTACCTGGGTGAAGCACAAACAAGATTTAATAACACAGAAATAAATCAAATACAAAACATGTATTTATTCTCCTTCAGGTCTCTAAGACCAGAAATCTGGAGCTTAACAGTAGTGGAAACAGAGAGAGATGACTTTCAGGACTCGATGATCCTGGTATTTTGCCTCTGGTGTCATAGTTTTTGAATCCAGCCAGAGGTGAGAATGCAGTGAAGGATTCTAGGTGTGCATTTCAAAGAGTGACAGATAAGCTGCATAAGCGTATAAGAAGCAAAAGCTTTGACAGTGCAGGGAATTTGCCTGAACAGTTCAGCCAGTCAGTGAATTACCTGCTCCTGCTAAATGAGTAACTAACTCTTACTTAAAAACATCCAGGTTGGCCCCAGACTGTGCAAACTGGGCACTGGAAATGCAGCTCATCAGTTCAGCCAGGTACAAACAGGATGAGAAAACCTTTGTTCTGTAAGGAAGCTGGGTGTGCTCACAACATTGTCTCAGCTTTGTTTTGTCTTGAAATCAGAGAGTAGATGGGAGGAAAATGGGAATGCTGAATTGTGAAGTGATCGCAAGAACATATGGCAAGCCATTCACGGTTCATCTCAGGGTATTGTTGTGCTTACCTGGGAAGCCTCTTTTCCTAACTCTCTTCTAATTCTGATTAGCTACTTTTCTAATGCCTAGTATCTACCAGCAGAAATGCAGTTTCTCATTCCACTCCAGAAATCTCAGGCAGTGGGAATTACCCATCATCTCTGGAGGATTTCCAGCCCCTCATCCCCCATGGGTGATTCCGGATGACTGTCATTTTGGATCTTTCTTCTGTCTTTCTTCTTTCTTTCCCTGTGACATTCCAGCTGTGTGAAGAGCTAGCACTTGTTCATCTTTGCTCCTGGAACCAAAACCTCTGTACTAGCCAGGTAATAGCTTTGAATTCTGGCAGAACCAGCAGTCTCTGGACACACTTGTACATAGATGTCTTCTGGGATGATTTTCCTCACGTTGCCCTTCTCCTACATCCAGCCAGCCACTCCTGTTGGCTGCATCCTCTCTGCAGTACTCTGTGCCTCACAGCTACCTCTGAGTGCTGCCCCATCTCATCTTAACCCATATTAAATGCTTATTATAGACTTTTTTTTTCTTGGGTATTTGCTTAATTCTTCTTTACATTGTTTGGTATCAACAGTTTCCATAGCCACAGTGTTGTGGGACATCCACCAAGATGCCCCTGGTTTTATCCAGTGTGGGATTTCTCCCATCACATCCTGGCCACTCTTGTTGCTGTTAGCAGCCTAGCTCCCATGTAGTCTCAAATGACTTAACCAAGGTTTATTTTATTTTTTTACTATGCCCCGTATTTTTTTCTTTCACAAGTGAAAGAACAAGTCCAGATAAAACCAGGTTAATTTGAAATGATTTCAGGTTTCTATGCTTGCCTTTGCTATGAAATCACAGTAAGCTCAAGTTTAGGAACAATCATTAGTACACATGAACATATCTCTACTCAGACTGGATTTCTTTTAACCATTGTCATATTTCAAACTTAGGCCAGGCTTTTAAACAATGAAAAATCAGCTCTCCAGATAAATCTGAGTATGAAATAGGGAAGCTTCTCTCTTTCCATAGGGTGGATTAGCAAGATACAGCTAATATCAATAAATAATATAAAACCACTGGGGCCATAATCTGTTTTCAGACCACCTAAAGCTTGCAGCTTGAAGATAGCAAAAAGGGGACATTGTTTTACCTGAGATACAGGTGAAGAACTTCAGTTGAGCACGTGTTGATTCATAATACACTTGGAGAGGCAGTGAGTACAATACCTCAACAAGGGAATTATACTTCTTCTTTGGCAAGCTTTTCATCTCTGCCATATAGAATTATATTCATTTTCATTTAATAATTAATCCAAACACAGTACAAGTTACTAATGAAATTAAGATTGGAATACAGTTGTGCAGAAGACAAATAACTATATGAATTGTATATACAGGCAGTGGAAGATGCTACTAATTTGTGATATACCTGGGCCTTTCAGTGGAATTGAAGTCTTTCTGCACACATCCTATTGAGGCAGCCGGAGTGATGGGAACTGATCCATGTAGCACAAAGAGAATTTCAAAAGGAGATGTTCTGGGAAACAGACTCGGGTTCTAATCCTGAATGTGCCATTGACGACTTCTGTTCGTGCAGATCCAATACTCAACCATTTTCACTGACTTAAGTATTTAAATTATCGATATTCAGTATTAAGGGGAAACGTGATTTTAATTTTTAAGTAGAATCTCTCTTTAGCATCCAAAACAATGAAGTTCTATCTGTGTGGGCTTCTCTTTTCTTTTTTCCTGATGTCTTTAATTTGGAGAGGATTCTACACTTTTGTCTAAAACTTTAGACTTAAGGATTCCAGATTTCCCTAAGAGTATCAGTGTATCTCATACAGGCCAGAGATGCCTGTGGCAGCTTTGTGGTGCTGTGCTTGATTACAGATGCTGTTTCTTCCTCATGAATCTCAGTTTCTAAATTCCACTAAAGGGGTTCCTGGAAAGCCCTTCTCAGTACTGCTGCTGCACACAACCACCTCAGCAGCCCAGTCTGCAAACGAAGGGAGGAGCATGGGCAGGACAGCGAGCACTGCGGTGGGTGTGCGTGAGCCAGCGTGTTCCCAGGATCCAACAACTTCCTGAATTTCATTAGCAAATTAAATCCTGGTGCATTAAATAATTAAGGGGATTAACTGATGCCCTCCCCAGTTGTTCAGTCACCTCCACATGAGTGTGTTCTAACAGACTCCTGGATCTGTAGTATCTCTGGGATGTGCGATGGATTCATAGTTAATGCACTCTTGCCATAATTGCTTTTTAATACAGTGGATTAGAAGATTATCTTTAAATTAAACTGTATTTCGAACAATAAAAAGAATAACATGAATTATATGTTAATCAGTAGATTCTAAGAGTTAAAAGATTTTCTCATACTGGTTATTAGTAGTCATGTCTTTAAGACTCAGATTTAATCAGTAATTTACCCACGATTTATTGTGAGCCGAAACCAGATTTGTAAGAAACAAAATATTCCACCAGCAGTGATAGAGAAACAGATAATATCAAATTATTTCTAGTCATTATCATCTGTCTGCTGGAATTCTCATCCTTATTGTCCCAGACATAGTAGCTCAGGAACAGCTGCAGCAAATACAGAAACTTTCTGAGAAAGCATCGCTTGTGCCATGGCATTGGGGCAGTTCTTAGTGCCCCAGGGGTGTTATCCAGAAATAGAACTGAGGGCTGGATGCCACTTCACAATTTGCTTTCAGCAGAAGCTGAGACTTTGGTGCCCTAAGTCATTGTGAAAGCCTGAGTTGTATTCATATAATGAGGATGTAGTGAAGGTAAAAGGGGTGGGACAGTTGCTGCCTATAGAGGTGTGGTCTTGATTTTGGGGTAAAACAAGAATGAACAGGTTGATACAATATGAGGCATTTTTCTCCTCTCTCTTGCCTTCTTGGCTTATTGCTGACACATTTCTGTGTTCTACCTGTTAAGTCATTTGCCGTGTCTGGGCCTCTTCAGATTTCTGAATTTGCTGTAAGTCCCATGAAAGGCTGTTTTCCCAACAGCCATTACCAAAAGCATGAAGAACGTTAAAGAGCAAAGTGCCTTTGCTGAAGCAGAAGGAACTCTGCTGAACAGCTTTCTGATGGAGGAAATTTGATATCAGTGGTTTCGATTGGTCTCGTTCGAGTCTTCTGTGTTTTTGAAGAAAAGGTCAAAAATTTATTTGAGTTGTGGAACTGTTGGGTGTAAAACCTGCTGGGTGACTCAGGGAAATGAGACATTGAAAGCTAAACAGGTGGAATGAGGGGGGAAAAACAACTAAAGGAATGAGATGGCTTTGGAGAAAGAAGTTTGAATTGGTGCAGTTGGGGAGGGGAGGCCATCGAGAGGGGTACGGGGAGAAGTTAAATGTGATTCACTAGAGATGTTGGGGAAAAAGTGGTGACATTGTGTATGTCTGGGATGTTTGGATGGAAGGAACTGAAGCTGAAACTGAGGCTCTTGACCTGTTTATTGCTCATTAAGAATAAGGGAGTCTGGAGAAGGCTCCATTACAAGCTCTTTGGATTATAAGATTGAGGCAGACCATAAGCCTCGGTTGGAGAGAGTTTTCATTATGAGTTTTCCCAAAGAATATTTCATCTGAGCTCTGCTTTCATCACACTCCTTGATTTTACAAGCAAAAATGAGAACAAAGACACAAACCCTTTAAAATTGAGCTCATCAGCCCAGATTTCAATGTTAGCAGTATTTGCATCTGCTGGTGCATTTATATCTGAAGTTAAAATCTTGGCCCTTAGCCTGTGAGCAGCAGTTTATGACCATCCTGGATACAGTTCAGAGCTATGCTAAGTGGTTCCATTTGAAAGACATTTTTCAATTACAGGAAAACAATTTTGGGAAGAGGTTCTGTTCAGAAGTACTTGTTGAAATTCCATTTATGCAGCCTGGCGTGGTTGCTTTGGTGATGCTGCTAAAGCTCTTGTGAAACCAAACCAACTTCCTGGCAAATGTATCAGTACTGCATAAGTAAATCAGGAGCTGAATCTGAATCAAACATATATATATATATATATATATATATAAAAATATATAAATGTAAATACACAAAACCCACAAATAAATGTAAATAATACAAATAAATATACAAATATAAACATATATATATTTATATGGGACTCGGAGAGAGTTGGGATATGAAAGTGGAAACTGGTTTTTCCTTTCAGTAGTGCTGCCATCAGAACGTCAATCCTGAGCATCTCAAACTTTTGAGAAGATCTGGAACCAGATGTGAGCCTCATTTAAAACAAATGTAATTTAATGGAGCTATGTCAGTTTGCAGCTTTTACTCAAAGGCTTCAAAAGTTTTCCCAATGTGGAGGAACACAACCTAACCCACAGCTTCCTTCTACATAAAATAAGATCCTGGGATTCTGCCCTAAGATTGTCCCTCGTTGTTTACCCAAGAAGAATGTTTGGAGGCTTTGTGTACAAATGAAGGAGAAAGACAAAGGCTGAGGTTTCTTTGGTGGCTGATAACCCTGTATAGCCAAAGCTTTTCTTGGGCAGGTGCTGGGTCTGTGCTGGCCCAAAACACGTGACACTGCAAGAGTAAGACTTGTGTTCTAACAGTGAAAATTGTGCATTGTAATAGCTCAAGTTAGTTCCTATAATTTCTCATAGGACTATGTCAGTACAGTATTAATAAGCAACTTCCTAATTAAGAATAATACAGAAAGCATTTAAAATTTGCACGGAGGAATGGAATTCGTAAGTGGTTTTCTGTACCATCATTTTTTGTCCTCTCAGAATAGTCATTTAGGTGATTTAGTAATCCATGAGTTACAGGAGCCTGGTTGCATTGATATGCTGGTTAGAAAGCTAAATGACAAAGGTTTCATTTAGAAATTATCAGAAAATATGTAACTCGCAAAACAAACCAAAAAAAAAATGCAAACCAATGGTTCAAGTTGGAAATGTGACAGGAAAGGAGCAGGTTTTGTGTGGGGCTGGATCCCTGAAGGATGGGGGGGTACCTGGAAACCGGGGCTTGCAACGGGACCACTTTAGGCATAGGTGACAAAACAAAGAATAAGGAGTGTGGAGTAAAGAACTGGACTGATGTAGAAGAGGAAAAGGATGTAGAAGAACCAGGATAGGCTGAGAACAAATCTGCAGGTAGATGTAGAGCTTCAGTACAAGAAGAAGGGAAATTATTGCTGGAGAAGGAAAACAACTATTAGGGAACATCGTACATTTCCAAAGAAAGCAAGAACACTGAGGTATTCACGAGCTTTTTTGAGTAAACCAGGGGGAGACAGGAAGGTTGCAGAAAATTACATATTTAGATATGAAAGATATGCATTGGGATTTGCATTCAATTCTTCTCAGATCTTACAAGCTAGAATTACCTATCACCGTGGGTTTGCCAAAATATAAGAGCAATGAGAAAAGATAATACAATGGTGGAGGAGACTGCAGTCTTCCCTCTTTTGGGGACCATGACAGCCTAAATATTAGCTGAAGTCATCCAGCAAATGAAAGGTGGATGCCTCTATTTGACAGGGTTGCTCTGGAAACCTGGATTTAAATGAAAATAATTTAAACTACCCATGCTTATGCAGCCTAGGAAAGGGATGGATTGGACTTACAAAGCCCCGTCTCCGTAATTTTTGTGTGTAACTGGCTCTATGAGCACAGAAAAGAGCAACCAACATCTCTAAGCAATCAGAAGTATTGCAAATGGCAAGTTCAAGGAAATGGAACACAGTTCAGGGGACATTTTATATCTTAATCTAATATATGAGAAACTACTTGGGTCTGGTAGGGCATTTTAATTTTGGAAGCTGTTACTCATTGTGAACTTAGGCTTGAAAGAGCAGCCGGTCTGCAGGGTCTGAAACAAACTCAGTCAGACCTGACCTATGCTGGCTTCTCAGGCAAGGGATGAATAATCCATAAAGAATTAAAAGTATTTTCTGGCTGTGAATAAAAGCAGTAATGTACCAGTCAGTCCAGGACAGCGAGTGAAAAACAATTCATATCTTTCAGACACTTAAAGCACAGAAGTCAAGAGCGTTAACCCTGCTGAAAACCTTGGCAGGGAGCTCTGCAACGAGCTGCCTTCAAGGTACCATAAATCTGCAGAGCCTCTAATGTATCCCAAAATTACCTCTGTTGTTTATTTAACTATCACTTAGCTGTAGTATTACAAGATATTTCGTGTATACCTGGAACCATCAGAGCTATATTAACTCAGGATTCCTTTTAAACGCTCTGCAGCTACGTCCCATTACCTCCCCATAGATTTTTATTGGATGCTATCCAGAGGTTCAGTGTCATAAGTGCTGTTGTGACAGACACAGCATTCCTTGCAGGGAGCACTGGCAGCCAGGCCACATTCCCTGACCGTGTTCAGCCTTCCCCTGAGGAGAGGGGAGAGCACTTTGGCGGCGGCAGGCGCGGGGCAGCTCCAGGGGGTGACACTGCCTTACCTCCCTGGGTCAGTTGATGTGCACCCAGAGCCAGATCTGCTGATGACTTACAGCAGGAACTAGGTGATCTTTAAGGTCCCTTCCCGCCCAAACCATTCCATGATGATTTATGATTTTTTAATAATGCCCAGAGGCTCCACTGGACAAGCTGTAAGAGTTCCCACCCGGTTGGCCTAAGGGGATTTGCTGGACAAAGCAGTGATGTGGGTTTCTATTGCAGTGGGGAGCTGAGAGCCGGGGAAATGAACGGAACTGTGCTGGCAGGGAGCAAGGCTGTTATTGGAACTGATCTCCAAACTCATCCTACCTCTGCCTCAGCCACAACTCTGTTGATTCTCTGCTAATGCACTTGCGGGGTGTTCATGGATTCGTGCATATAAAAGTTATTAGGTTCCTGCAGCAAATGTTCTTTGGCAATTAAAGCACTAAAGACCTAAATTTTTGTTCTCTTCTCTGTGAACAGAAACTCCTGGAGCATCAATACAGTCACTTAAAGCTACATAAACATCCACCTATGGTGGCTTACCTCACTCATACCACCTGGAAGTATGTGCTTTGCTTATCACACTCTTTGTTCTTGGAAAGGGGTTTCCTAAACCCATAGACCGTGTGGCTTCTGTGGCACCGTGTCACACTGTGTGACCCATTTGACTGTTAGTAGTAGCAGAGACTGCTGTATCTCAGGGCAGCACCCTGATCTGGGGGCTATAAAATCTTTTCTAACAGCTTTGAATTTATTTTTTTTTAATCTGAGTGTAATGCTAGAACAGGAGAGATTAAAAAAGGCCAGTTCTGGGATAACTGTTGGTTCAGGAACTAGTTTGTTCACTCTCAGTGGGGGACAACAGCAAAGCAGGAGCAGGATAACAGATGCTCTCCTCTGAGAACATGAGCATTTAAAGGCCAGGGACTGTTCTGGTCTGATTTACTCTTGTTCTTCTTCTCTCACTTTCATTTTAATAGTGAATCAAAGAAGTTTTGTCATGAAGAAAACTTACTGCCCACTGAGCTCATCTGCTCCATGAGTACACCTAGAGACAAAAGGGTCCTGGCATAGAGAGGTTTATTTTAAGCAGCTGAGTTTCACCTACGCCTGTCACTGAGTAATTGTTACACCTACTACAGCTCCTCTCTCCAAAAAAAAAAAAATTAAAAAAAAGAAGTCACAGAAGAAAGTTTAAAAAACACTATATAAGCTTTGTAAAACATAAAGGCCTCATTTTACACATAGCACTCCATGGGTAAGTGAGCCAGCCAACCTCTTCGAAAGATTTATGCCAGCAGCATTTTCTAGCATGGGACTCCAAGGGCATAGAAGTCAGGATTTCACAGTAGTATGAGGCTAATGATTAAAGTGTGTGTGATGGTAGGCACAGTAACAGCCCTGAACGGGGAAGCACCCGCCTTTCTCTTAGGTGTTCTGACAGCCTGATATTAAAGACCTGCAAGTGTCAGAAGATGTAGGAAATCAACTGGCCTCTTTGACAGATTTTACAGCATAGTGTTTGTGCTGTCAAGGCAGTGAATATGACAACCCAAGGAATGACAGTAATAGGAATGCTTAGTTAAGGGAACAAGCTGAACAGAGATGCCACTGTTGACAATAACATGCTCATGTTAAAGGCAGCCTCTTTGAGCTTTTACTTTGAGAAGATTTTATTAAGCCCAGTTTTCTGCTTGTTTTGTTTTGTTTTCAGAGTCTTCCTGTGCGTGTGTCTGTCTGGTTTTACTACCATGGTAAAATACTATTTAGTTGTAATGTGGAAGAAAGATAAAAGTCATTCTGCAATGCTCTGTTTCACTTATATTATTGCCATAGTGTAGGAAACATCTGAAAGCTGCATTGATTACAATTAAAAACCTCTGATTTTTTATCCTGGAAAGTTTATAAACAGACAAAAATAAAAAAAACCTTAAGAGTTGTGAGAGCTGATGTTTGAGATTTGGTTACCTAAAAATGAGATAATTTGTTCAAGGGAGTCATGGAGCGAATGGAGAGTGGGGACCTTCAAGGCATATTTTATCCCGCTCATCTCTTTCCAGTCACCACAGAAAATGCCCAAACAGCTGCAATAGATGGAGCACAGCAAAGTCAGGAGGGTAACCTCGGGCTAAGCTGGAGGCACACACGGCACAAGCCACCTTTCCCAGCTTTCCCAGCCACCTCAGCAGGGCTTTAACCAGCCCCACATCAGCCTCCCTCTCCAGGAAGCGCTGGGTAGTGAAGGACTTGGCTTGACAAAAACCAGAATCCACGTTACATTAGATCAGCCTCTAAGCTTGAAATAATACTGATAACAACAAAAGAGCTTTAAGGACAAAACAGAAGTGTTCCCTGATCTTATTTGCCAGGAAAGACAGATGAGTGCAAAAAGCATTAGGAATCTGTGGTGTTTACCCAGAGGTTCTGCTCTGGGCTCATAAGGGCACCAAACCTCTCTTTCAGAGGTAAACCTCTCATGTTCAGAGGTAAAACACTTAAGCAGAACATTGTGAGGTAAAGCAAAATAAATATTACTTTTCCTCAAAAGTGCTTTTTCTCTGAAGTAGTACTTTTTATGACTCCTGCTTGAACTCTGGAACTAAACTGAAGTTTTGCTTCCAGGTCTGTGTAGGCAAACCCTTTTGTCTGTGTCCACCTCCATCTCTGGCTTTGATCACCGGCAGTGGTTATTAGCTGTGGTGTAAGAACTGGCTCTGAGGGTCGAGAGATTTGTATAAGAAAAGAAAGTGCTAATTACAGTCCATTTCAATAAGCTTAGAAATATAGTGGAGACAAGTCCATTATCTCAGAGTTAATAGGGTTACAAAATGTTGACGATGCACATGATCTGCTTTGCTATCAAATGCTACTGAAATTATGGATTGTTGCCACAGCACGAGAGTTACACCAAATGATTAACACTTGGGTTTAATAGAGGTCATTGCCTATGTAAATCTGACTTTTGGTGGTATTTAAGCACCTGGAGATGGATGCAGGTGCCTAGTTACATTTTCAGCAGCTCTGGTTTACACATCTGCCAGCAGTGCAAATGAGGGAATTGCCTTTGAAAATTTCTTTGAGGTGCCTGTTTGTGAGTTTTGTGGGGGATTTTTTCTCACCCTGCCTCAGTTGACTGAGAATGAGCTGTGCAGGGTCCCTCTGTCAGCGCCGAGCCCCTCTCCTGGCATCACTGTCTCAGAGACGCAGGTGAGTTCCCCTGGAAAGGGAGTTTTTCTCACTTGGAGCTGCAGAAGGAGCCCCGATGAACTCACTGCTCAGCTCGGTTTCCGCTGAGGGATGGCAAGGTTAGATGAGATGAATCCCACTCCCTGTCAAAAAGCGATTACACATCTGGTCATTCCTTTGGAGTTAATGGAAAGGATGATGCATATGCTGTCCAAGGGAAAAATAAATCACTGTTCACATCCTGGTCTCATCTTCTGTAACACAAGCATATCCATCTTATCGTTTGAGAGAGGAAGGAGGATCAGGGAGGCTTTAACTGAATGACTGCAGGCATCTGAAAGCAGGGAGTGGGGAAAGGAAAAGGAACAGAGTGTTCATACAAAGGTTATCTTCTATTCTCTGAATGCTTTTAAAACAGTGTTTCCATTAGTCAGAGATATGTTCCTGCATACCTGGAATTTTTCATTTTTTTATACACTGCTCAACTTCACTGAATTCTTAAAAGTGAGATATACTGATGCCTAAGATACATACAGCTGCAGTCAAGGAGGAAGTTCAGAGGAAAGCACCCAAATCTGTATTCAGGGACCTCACTTGTAGCAGAAACTAGAATAATTTTCAATTTGTGGTGACAGCAGTTTTGCTGTGACTTAATTTTTCTAAGTTATCCCATCAGTAAGTTTTATTTTTCTTAATGAAAATTTTTATTTAACATAAGCGTAGCTGTTGAAACACCCAAGAAAACAGCTAATGTGTTATGGAGATAATATTACATGTACTACAGCACTTGATATGCTACTTCCAATATGTAAGTTTAACAGAAGAGAAAAACTTGTTCTTCAGAACAAGATTTTAATGTGAACCTTAACCATGCTCTGGAGCATTTGCCATCACATAAAAAGTCATTCAGAAAGTTTCCTTGCAAGCAGAGCTTCAGCTTGGCAACCTCTGCAGATAATTTTATGGTGATTTATTCCTTTTTGAAGAGCATCAGGTGATACTGATCTTTACTCTTTTACTCCATTGCTTTCTTAAAATGTGACATTTTTGTCATGTTGTTGCCCTGGGCAGCACAAGCACAACTACAGCAACACCATTACTGATGTCACCTCGGGAGTTTGTCAGCCAGCAAGTTATTGCTCTGCCAGGCTCTGGGCAGCTCCCCAGTGATGCAGTGTCACTCACCACCTTCCCTGTCAGTGGGCATATAAAAACCAAATGCTGCCTTTGGGGAGGTTTGATTTCAGAACAGCGCAGTGGGACTGAGGTCCCACACTTGGTAGCAATCCAAGGATTTCTGCCAGAATGTCTTGGTCCTCATCTGTTTTTTAATTCAAGGTAGATTGACTTGGAAACATAGACCTACGTGTGTGCCCACATACAGATATTCTAGGTAACTCTGAAAGCTAGACAAATGCCTTCCTATTATATGCAGAAAATATTCTTCTTTGGTAGCAATTTTCATAAAAAAATCCAGTCCTAGACAGAAGAAGTTTCCCTTTTATTCCCAATATATTATTTTTAATATATTCAAGCATGCATCATTAAGACATTCAGAAAGGTTTTGACATCTTGAAGCCTCTGCTCCAAAAGTTTCTGCTTTAATGCTTTCTGCTTTGTTTTAAAACTACTTTAAAAATCCAGAATGC
This sequence comes from Neopelma chrysocephalum, assembly GCF_003984885.1. Classification (NCBI taxonomy): domain Eukaryota; kingdom Metazoa; phylum Chordata; class Aves; order Passeriformes; family Pipridae; genus Neopelma; species Neopelma chrysocephalum. The sequence goes on from NW_020897703.1 coordinate 2,160,037, forward strand.
TACCAAAAGGCCAACTAAAATGTAATATAAACAAGCTCAAGTCCAGCTGAAAGGGAGCTTCACACTAATGGTCTGGGTCTAGAAATCCTTATAAAAGGGCTTTAAGTTTTTTTATATAAAGGATTTTCTTCTATCAGATAAATGCTTTCTTTGCTCTGAGTAACTTTCTGGTGATTTCTTGCTTGAAAAAGGATTTTTTTGAGTTCTGAGATCTGTTTAAGCTCCAGGAATAATGCCCCTTCATCTAGGTCACATTTTCCACACAGTAAGAACTTAGGAGAAGTGCTCTTTTTCCATTGCTCAAACATTACTCCACACCTTTGCCCTTTTGAGGGAAATGTGTAAGGCCACATCCTGCTGCACACTCATTTATCATCCAGGCCAAATCTCTCCATGCAGATTTTTAAAGACACAAATTGAATTTCTGTTAACACATTGCCTGGGTAATTTGAGATTTTCTGTGTTCCAGGGGAATCACTTTCCACCTTTGTAAATGTCTGTTGAATAGTTTGTCTAAGAAACTTCTCTGCACTTACTTTTCTGTTATTACCACCTTCTAGTTCTTGGGTCTAGGAAACCTGCATTCAATGTTCCTACTCAGCCTAAAAAGCTGCCTTGCTCTTTAAGAGGTCTGCCTGTTAGTGTACTGCTGAAAGACAAGCAAAAGGGAATTTGCTCATTTTAAGACCTGGTGCTGTAACTCATTAGTGCAATAATGGATGTGTTTGTGATGCCCTGATCCTGCCATCATCTAAGCACATGATTGCACTGAATTGAGTGACTTCACACACATAAGCTGAGTCACAAGTGAGATGAGCTAATTTTCCCTAATATACTTCACCAAATATATGTCTATTTAAATACTTCTAAAGTCACTAGAGAGAATGACAAAAGGATTTTATTTTGGTCCCGGTATATTAAACACCTGTATCAGCAGATTCTTGGACTGCTGCTGTCTTTCCCAGCTTGCCTCTTGGTCACCATTACTGAGCATATTTAGCAAACTGCTGCAAGTAAATTACAACCTGCTCAAGATTATTCTTCTACGCACTTTCCCATGAAAGATCTAAATAAACATAGGGAGGAGGGGATCACCATAATCTCCAAGAGAGGAATATTTAGGAGGTTTTACTCACATTTGAGAATGGAGGACTTACAGCAATGTTGAAAAAGTGCATTCCTAAGCAAAAGGTAGTGTATGAGAAATAGTCACTGTATCAGTAAAGCAACTCAGTGCTTTCCCTCCATGTCCCAGGTGAGGATCCAAGCCCACCCAATTTGCATTTCTCCCCAGCACAGGCGATGCTGACTCAGGAGCTGGAGGTCCCACAGCCACACGCTGTGTCCCGGCCGGGGCTGCCCCAGGACAGTCATGCTGCTCTTGGTGTGCTCTGTGCACCTCAACAGCCTTGGTATAGGGGGGGTCCTGGCACCTCTACGTGGTGCAGTGCATGGGCAAAACTCCAAATCCAAGTCCTCTCCTGCTGCCATAACACAGGTAACTGTGGGCAGGCAGTGTGATCATGGATATTTAAGTTTATAATTGTCTGTAGCCTTGTCCAGTCTGATCTATCTGCTGTATTCCTTGTTGTGGTTGGTTGTTTTTTCATTATACTGTAGGTTATTCAAGGCAGGAACTGGGTTTTTTTGTCTTTTACACCTCCCCTGAGAGGTGCCCCATTCCTAGGAGACTCGAGGTTGAGTGATCATCATGATGATGCAAATGGTTGTAGCTCCAATAATGAGAAAAGATCTTAATTCAGAGGGAATGGAATCCATTAGGGCTGTGCAATTTATAACCTTATCAGAGGAAGAGACATTACTTTTTAAAAGGGAACACAAAAGAAAATATGTTTGATACAATGTGTTGTGTAATGAATTAGTAGCCTTTGGTAAGTAAGGTTCAAAAAATACCCGTCTCTTAAAATAAATTCCATTGACTAACAGTTATGGGCCAAAACTAAGCTAAATTACATTCTAACTATTCTTGAACGGAGTTTAAAAGTTCTGAGTAATGACATTGGTTGAACTATTAATGTAAATCCTTAAAATGTAAGTAGTTTCTTGATACTTTCCACTTTGGGGCATCTTCAGGAAAAAAAACCCTACACAACAAAACCAGATGCTGCTCTACATTCATAGGAGAAATCAATGGATGGGATCAATATTCCCTCCACAGGTAATAAATGCTGAGAAGCATTTCTGTCTATCTAAATTGATCCTAGAGAATTCTTTAAATTGGTTCTGATGTGTATAAAAACCATTTCCCTATTGATCAAAGCTTTTCTTGCTTTCTTTCTTTGATATGTTATTTCATCTCTGCCATCAGGAATGGTCTCAGGCTTCTCTATGCAGTTATGATAAACAGAATCTCTTAAATCCACACAAGGTTATATTTTTAATGAAACAAGAAGTAACTGGGTTTGTCTGTGAAGATGAATGCCTTGGTTACAGTTAGGCAGTGCAAGTATTTTTTAAATTGGGAAAGTTACCACATCTGAATTATTTGAAAGGAAGTCTAAAGCAGCTCCTGTACTTTTATTAGAAGGAACTGTCCAATTCCTGCACCTCGACTGATCCATTTGCTCTGGGAGTAAGAGCTGCTGGGACAGAGAGGAGAGTTTTCGATCTGTCACTGTCCTTGTTCTGCTCTGTGTGTGAGCAGAAGAGCTCACATTATTTGCTGAGACTTTGGAAAAAAATTAGTTGGAGCTGGCAAACAGCGCTAGTTATCAGTATGAATGTGTCAGCTACAGCCAGCTGTGGAGTTTGTGACTTTTGTTACAATACTATTTTATTAACATTTAAGATGCTAGACTATTTTAGAAACATTAAGTACTTGTCTGCTAAAACAGGAATGTTCAGAATATTAGATAATGGAACGTTACATAATTTGTAAATTAATTTGCCTGAAGAATAGTTTAGTGCCTCAATGTGTCTCTAAAGCGCTTGCCAGTGAGGAGTGGTGGTGGTGGTCTGTTCCAAAGATGACACTGTTTCCAGCTGTTTGAACTTGTAAAGCAGTGCTTAGTGTGGTCTTGGCAAGGTCTCACTCAAAATTCATTGTACAAAAAAGACAATAATCATGGCTGTGATTTCTGTTAGGTTCTTATGAAATATAAATTGTCAAACTGTCTTTTGACAAGTACAGGTTTTGTTCCCTCTACCCCAAGTAATTTGGAGCCATCAACCCAGCAAATTAATCATGTCTAGTTCTGTCTTCTGAAGAAATGCAGTAACAAATTAGATTGCTTCAACACACCAGCACTGTTTTAAATTTATTCACCAGTTCACATTAGGAGGTGGATTTCATACTGTATTCACAGGAGTGGCTTTGGTTCATTAGGATTTGCACAGCAGCACAGGTATGCAAAGTTCCTTGCAGATGAGAAAAGCATGTTGCTTACTTATATCTAACACAACTGAGCTTCACTGAATGCAGTAACTTTGCTTTTAAGATCACATGTTTAGGTCAGTGTGGAGACTTCAGTAAAATTACTTCTTTTTTTCTTTTTTTTTTTTTTGCCAGATTCCTGCTTTTGACATTTTATGGTTATGGCCTTGCTCAAGCCCATAACATTATGTGTCTTTGGAGAATTTACAGGGATGGATTTCCATAAAAAGATAATTAATTACCCCATTCTCCAAAGTTGGATACATGTCTTAAAAGTAAAAACAAACAAACAAAACACCACAACCAAAAAAACCCACAAAAATCCCAACAACCAACCAAACAAAAAACCCACACTAAAATGTTAGTATCTCTTCTGAGGTACTAAATGAATTTTAGGGTTCAGTTCTGCTCTGAAAACAATGTAGGGGTATGGTTTTAGTAGAAGGAATCGTTCATCTAGAAGAGAGTTAGTGATTTTTATTGTTTTGAGTACAAATGTATTTCAGCCACAACAACAGCACTGCATTTGTAATTAATCAATGCCTAAACCCAAGAGTGTTGCCAGTCTGGAAATGGCAGCCTGGTGAGGCAGCACAGGAGACCAGGAACAGAGCTCTTCCCTGTAGGACACTGGGAAACCTCCAGCAGCAGCTTAGTCCAGTGCTGGGGAGAGACAGGGAGCAGAAGGGCACTGATTCCTCAGAGACAAGTCAGTCTCATCCAAGGAGAGAGGTGGAGGGTTCAGAGACTCCCTGTCCCACACAGTGCTGCTCCTGCCAGCTCCTGTGGCTGCCTCCCAGCTCTCACGTCAGACAGGATCCAGAGGAGCATTTTCACAAAAACCCAGTTTCACCATCACCTGGGGGTAGTCTGGGGCCTGGCTCAGCACCAGATTTCTCTGTGGGTCCCCAGGGAGCAAAGCAGCAGCGGTATCATGGGCTCCCGGTGAAGCCTGAGGCTCGCACATGGAGAAAGCACCATCAGCCAAGTACATTTTACTGCACAAATAGGTTTTTTTCTGGGCTAAGCTGTCATCCCTCTTAATGATTCCTTGCACAGAAGTTGTTTGTACCCTTAATTGCCTTTGCTACCTTTCTTTACCTTTTCTAACTCAGTGCATCCTTTTTGAAGCAAGTGACCAGATGGTCAGAGCTTATGTTATTCTAAGGATATAATAGGGGTACATCAGAAAAATTAGTACCTGTGTTCTAGCAATGGGCAACAGCAAATCAGCTGTAATTGGTACAAAGGTTGCTACTGTAGGGTCTCTTTGTCATGGCAATGTCCTTTGTCATCACTCCTGTCTGCCAGGTTGAGGAAGGCTGAGCTCAGGACTGGCCAGAGCAAAGCGTGGGTTTAGCTCCCTGTGTTGCCCATGTGGGAGGTGCAGCAGCAGATCCAGAGCAGCTTCTTCATGAGCTGGAGACCTGGAGGCTGTGAGATCTACAGGTCAGAAGCTTTGGAGGCTTTGCATCTTTTAAGCAGAAACTGCCCATCTCAATTCAAATCAGCCTAACTGCTGAGTTCAGTGAGTTTGCACAAACCAGCCCCACCTCACAGTTGGGTCAAAGGTATGAGGAAAAATTTATCTTCAGGCTTTTATATTCCTCTGAGTGTTACATCAAAGTGCCTTTGTTAGTGACAAGTAAGTATCCTTCATTAAAAAAGAGCTTTGCATGACAATTATGTAGTAGTTTTTGTTTGCTTTCCTAATTGGAGAACATTTTGAAAGAGCAATAAAACACAATTTGTTCCCTCTTTCCAAAGCGCAACATCTCCTTTTGGAAGGAAGGAGGGAGTAAATTTACATTATAATGAGCAAATTGTTATGAGCCTGTAGATCAGGGTTGACATAAAGGGTGACGGAAATGAGATGTTCTCATTTTGTGCATTCCCCTCCCCTTTTGCTTACATTTGCCTGTGGATCCTGCTGCTACTGAGCAAGGAAGTAGCTGTACTCATGGTCAACAGTAGCAACACATCACGACTGAGGGAACAAAAATGCACATGAAAAAAGTAATTCTTCACCAGGGCTGCCTTGTGCATCTCAATCTTTTCCCCAGCGGGTACTCGCAATGGAGGTAGGTGCAGGTTACTCCTCCACCTTCTAGCCAGTTGTTTTTTACTGTCTCTGTTTTCCCATTGGTTTTGTCCATTTCCAGTACTGTCAGAATATTGGTGGGACGAGAGTGCTATTGTTTGGCTTTAGGCACATGACTTATCTAGAAAGAATTCAGAAAAACGCAGACTTGGGGTCTGCTCCTGCCCTGCTGCCAACCCGGGGGGTGACTGAGAAGCCTAAGCTGTTGTCTTAGTTGTCACTCTGTCCTGCCCTTGCTTTCTGGAAGGGAACTGCAGCTGTCCAAATCTTTTCTCCTTCCTGTCCCTCTCTCTTTGTAACAAGTGGGTTCATTACTGGTTTGAGCAGCTGAGAGTGACATTAACCCCCTGCCCAGCTGTTGCGGTGTCAGGGCTCCAGGCGAAATGGCATTTGTTTGGCTCCTGGAGAAGTCATCCAGCGATTGCCTGGAGAGTCTGGCTGCAAGTGAAATCCATATGCAATGCTTCTGTCAGCAAAGACTTGCTGGAGGAGAGTTTATAATAAATATTCACATCTGCTGCTTTGGACACTCTAATCCATCCTACAGATCTTTGCTGTGTCAGGCTTTGTTCTAGCTGAAGAAGTCGGGTAGTTACAAAGGTTTGCAAATAGGGCATATTTATCATGGTTAGCTCTACTTCCTAGTTCCCATTCTTGCACACATATCCATGACCACACCAAGCATAACTTGTGGTTAAATAATCTCGGTGCATTTTTAAGGTGTTTTAGGCTACGTGTTTCCTTTGATAAATGGAGAAATGAAGCCATCAGATCTTCATAGGCAGAGCAGAGAACATCATTGTTATGACTTAGTTTGAATGGAGGGACAGGATATTCCCTGGATAAACTGTTCAACACACACAGGCACACCCAAGGCCCTATGGTTCACATATTGTTAAAACTGGGACAGATTCCTCCATACTCACTTCTGTTGGGCAGTATGTTCCCATTGGCCACTTGGTGAATAACCTGAGTGACTGAAAATAGCAAAATATCTCCTGTTTTTCATAATCCTCCCCAAAATGATGAGCTTGGTGCCAGACTGACTTTGTCAGTGTCCATATTAATTATTCTTCCCCTGGTGCTGTCTGCTTTCAGAGAGCAAATCTCGATACATAAAAAGCTGTAATCATTTGGAGGGTATATTGAACTTGCTCCTAATAGAAAAAGGTGTTTGACCAAGATCATGGCTGGCAGTAGAGTGATCCTGTTGTTGGTAGAGCCACATCAGCTTTAAAATGAGTGTATTGATCCCCCCCTTTTCTTTTTTTTTTGGTACGTGAAACTCATGATTATTATAGTTCATTTTTAAAGGAGAGAATCTTTATCTGGGGGCTGGGTAAGTAAGAGGTGCTTCAAACATATCACTTACCAGCTGTTACCTCTGCTTTTATTTAAGGATGAAGATAATAAACTTATAAACAAATTCTGCTTCTTTAAGAGTGATGAAAACTGAGTTTGGTTCGTAAATAAACACATGGAAACTGGGAACTCCTTAGAACCTTTTTTAGGTTTTCTTTTGTTTTTTTCCTATGGTTAGACCCAATTTGATACTAACAATGTAATTATTGTCGGGTTTTTCCATAAGGATATAAGGGAGCAAGAACCTTAGTTCAGTTAGAGTGTCACCTGGAAATTCAGCTGAAAACCCGCATTTTCATGTCTTACAGTGGTACAAGAAAAGTAGCATTAAAAGCATGTCTGATGTTGATACCTCCAGGTATCAGAAGAGCATCTACTTCTCTGGTGCTCGGTCTGTGTGTCAGAATCTGGCTTTGAATAACTGTGTCCAAATCTAAGTAAAACAGCCGTGCTCCTAATGAGGAGAACACCGGGGTCTCCAGATTCGCTTCATCGCTGCAAAATCCAATCTCACTGTTATTGATCCGTCCAACAGGAGTACTCATGGGGGGGGGAGGGTGTCTTTATAAAACCACGACTTCAGAACTTGAGCGCCGCTCTCTTGCGCGGCCTTTGCCAACCTCGATGCCTTTGCTCTGCCTTGCAGGTGGCGTGGTGGCCCTGGGCAGCAGCGACGGCTCGGTGCGGGTGCTGCGGCGGGACGCGGGGCAGCTCTCGGCGCTGCGGGGCCCGGGCGGCGCCGTGCGCTGCCTGCGCTTCCACGGCCCGCGGCTCCTGCTGTCCGCGGGCGCCGACGGCAGGCTCTGCCTCTGGACGTGAGCGCCTCCCTCGCTCGCCGCTGCGGGAGAAGGCCGGGGCAGCACCGCGCTGCGGGCTCGCAGGCTCATCGTTAACGTCTGCGCCCAAAACGGAGCATTATTCGGCGTTTTATCCAAATAAACCCCCCCAGTTTCCCCCTCTTTCTGTTGGCCCCGCGTTTTTCCCCAACGCCGAGTCTCTCCCTTGGTGGTTTCTGGAGAAACAGCTTTACAATGACGCCTAATGACAGCGCAGCCGAATTGCAAGGAGATTGATTTTTAATGTAGCACAGCACGAGACACGGGAGCCGAGGCGCCCCTTCCCCAGCGCAGCCGCCTGTGGGAAGATGAGGCGAAGTTTCCATAATGCGGCCATTGGGGATGTTTTCCCGGACACCGCCGGGGCAGCGGCATGAGCCGGAGCTGGGGATCGCGGAGGGGCTGAGGGGAGACCGCCTGAGGGGAGCCGGGCTGAGGGGAGTCCCAGCCGGCGGATCTGAGGGGAGTCAGTGGATCTGAGGGGAGCCGACGGGCCTGGGGGAACCCGCCTGAAGGGAGCCCCAGCCGGCGGCGGTGAGGGGGGAGCCGGTGGATCTGGGGGGCTCCGGGCTAAGGGGAGCCCGGCTGAGGGGAGCCCGAGGCGGCGGGTCTGAGGGGAGCCACTGGATCTGAGGGGAGAACCGGCGGGTCTGAGGGGAGCCACTGGATCTAGGGGGGGAGCCGGCGGGTCTGAGGGGAGCCGAGAGCCGTCGCCCCAGCTGGCGGCGGGCGGGGCAGCGGCTGGGGCGGGGGCGCCCCGCCCCTGCATTATTTTGGGGGGTTTTTTGTCCTCTGCTCTTCCCTTTTTCTTCCCCCCCCCAAAAGAAAAAATTAATTGTAATAAGAGGGGCAGGGAGCTGCGCGGCGCGGGCATGCCCGGCCCCCGGCCCGGGGAGTCCCCGGAGGGGAGCGGGGGCTGCCCGCCCGCCGGGCGCGGGGCTCCTCCGCCCGCCCTCCCCCGCCTGCCTCCCGCCTAACCCGCGCTCGCTCCCCCCCTTCCCCCGCCGTGGCAAAGCTGGAGCCGCAGGAGATCCGCCGGGCACAGGGAGGGGACAGAGATGGGTTGTTTTCTCACACCCCCCCCGCCCCGAGACCTGAGGAGATGCAGCCCAAGTTCGCCGCGATGACTCTGCTGCTGGCACCGGGGATTCTCCGCGGCATCCCAGCCTCCGGACCGCCTGAATCCTGCTCCCTCTGAATCCTCGGCGCCGGGTTAAAGCTTAATTCTCATGTTGTGGTTGCTGGGCTGCCGCGCTCCCCTGTCTTGCGATGGGAGGTGGAGGAAAAGGGATTGTCCGTGAGTCAACACCGAAAACGTGATTAGGAGGAACTGCTTTCACTAATCTGTTTCTAACCTTTCAGTCCTTGTTGGCCTGTGACCCCTCTCAGCTTTCAGATCGAGCCTGATTAGGTAAGTGTGAATTATTCACTTGGGGTGAGGGAAGGCGGATGGAAACGTTTTACTCAGATTTACCCACGATTCTGACCTCTCTAATGATGAGAAATGATGAGAAAGTTCAACTGTAAACTAATTCTGAGCTGAGCAGCATTTGTTTACTTGTTGAAATCTGTCCGTACAAGACGTCTGCAGTCTGTCTGATTTCCAAGATCGCTTGTGAGTTGCTATGGGACATCTCGGCTGCTGTAGCAAAATACAGTGCTCTTATTTATGATCTGTGGAGAACTTTTACATATATATATATATGTTTTGGAGAGCTTCATCAAACTCGAACAAATTCTCTCGATTGTTTCACATTTCCTCAGATATGAATTACTTCATTTGCTTGATTTTCCCTCCCCCTTAAAATGCCCACAGATCTGCAATGTTGCAACCTACCTGTAGCATTTAGGTGGGGAGATTCTCTGCTCTGTAGATATGTAAAGCAGCCGTATCTGCAGGAATCACTTGTTTTCCAAACAGCATGTTACAATAGATATTGCTGATAGGAGTAACAACGGGTGCATAGTCCTTGTGATGGAAACGCAGCTAGTACTTCAATTAAGAAGATATCTTTTTGAATTTGATAAAGCTTGTGTAATATCCGGTGTCTCCCTCTGTTGTGGCTTTGGAAAAACTGCTTTGTCAACAGGATCCCTTAGCTGCTTCTCTAGGATTAAAGCTTTCTTCTCCTGCTGCTGCTTTTTTGCATCAATTAAGGGAGAATTAATTGCTGAACATCTGCAGTCCACCAAAAATCCCCGTACATAGGGAATATCTCTCCGAGGGGTGGGAGGGAGTCCGTGTTTGCCTGTGTGTGCAGGTCAATGCATGTTTGTGGATACTGTGTGTGGCTGTGTGTGCATGCTCTGGGAACGGAGGAGGAGAAGGGATGACACGCATATCCCAACAGTTCTTCTTTTGATTTGTGCCAAGATCTACCTCCGTAGTTCCTCAATCCAGATAAAGCTAATATTTCATTTCATTTAAAAGTTTCCTGTAAGACTTTGCCCAGTTCTCTTAAGTGAGGTCAGAAACCAGTTTGCTGCCGGGGTTGCACTGCCCGTGGGCTGGTGTGGAGGCAGGTTAGTGGCAGGGATTTGGACAGTGCGTTGATGGCAGTGATGTGGCACTGTAGGAAGCCAGAAGTGCTCCCAAGACACCGGCACGGAGCCTTCGCCTGGCGCCGGCGCTCCCGGGGGTCAGTGCAAAGCTCCTCTCCCTCCCTGGGTCGATCCTTCGCTCGACCGCCTCAGCAGAGCTCGCCGAAGGTCGGGCCGTGCTGCGCCGCTCCCAAAGTTTGAGAAGGGCTCAGCTTAATCAGGCAAACACACTTCAGCTGCTCCGTGCATTATGCAGGCATTTAACGTCCTGTCTCCGCGTTTCTCTCTGGGAATTACTGAAATGCTGAATAATGGAGAAGGTGAACTGCATTTTTGCTTCTGTTGGGATTTTAGGTACCTGCTGCAGGGTGGGCTGTGTTGGTAGCCCAGGTAGTCCCTCTTCAGAAATGCTGTATATAAAATTCTGTACTCTGCCACCTCTCGCAGCCCAAGTACAAACCAGCACCGTCTTTCTTATCAGATGCAGGTCTGACAGCAGATCATGCTTAACTCCTTTTTCAGCTCAGGTTTCCCACCCCAGTTTAATGAAGTGGGCTGTTCACCCTGCGTAGCACCAAGGGACAGTGGCCATGGCAGGAGGTTTAGACTGTGCTTAAACTTGGCTTCAAAACCCTCCAAGCTGCCCATCACCATGTGATTTCAGGCAGCTGATTTAATTTCTGATGCATCTGAAAACTCAACTGGACAAATGAGGAAAGTAAAAATTAGATGATTCTGTGAGCCACCATTCCTTCAGAGATACTTTGTGGGCATATGCTTCCAGGCATGAGTGTCCAAGTTATCTATTTCACATGCTTTGTTCTCTGTAACAATAACTGAGAAGAGGCTTAATTCAAATGAAACAGTAATATTTATCTATGCAGTTTGAGAACTCTGATTTATTCTTAGGTGATGGTTGAACCTATGACTTTTGTAAGCCAATATTCCTTGAATTTGGGATTTGTTCTCACTTAAAAATACTTGTTTCCAGACCACAACACTGCTGTCCCTATGGAAGCAACTGCTTGTATCTGGCATTGAGATCCCATGGAGAAGCTGAGGAGGGGGATGGCTCTTCATATCCATGAAGCCTGGATACTTCTGTTTGTAATCCCTGGTTTGGTCACTCCAGCTGCCATCAATCATGAAGACTATCCTGCTGATGAAGGGGACCAGACCTCCAGTAATGACAATCTGATCTTTGATGACTACCGGGGGAAGGGCTGTGTGGATGACAGTGGCTTTGTGTACAAACTGGGAGAACGTTTTTTCCCGGGACATTCCAACTGTCCCTGTGTCTGTACTGAGGATGGACCTGTTTGTGATCAACCAGAATGCCCTAAAATCCACCCAAAGTGTACAAAAGTGGAACACAATGGATGCTGTCCGGAATGCAAAGAAGTGAAAAACTTTTGTGAATATCATGGGAAAAATTACAAAATCTTGGAGGAATTTAAGGTATGAAACCCTTTCTTCAGTATTTAATATTAGTATGCTTTAGGAATTGTATTTTTGCTGGGAAGTCTCAAAGGCACTCAGTATTTGCTTACTGCTGTTGATGGATGCTGAAGCTGAAGTAATTTTTAGCTGTGTTGCAGGTCTGGCTCATGTAAAAGCTACAAAAGCTCCCCCTTACCAGAATTCACTGAGGGCCAGTGGTCAGTCAAAAGCCCCCCTGGTAAATGCCAGCCCTCTGGATCTGCCTCCTTTGCTCATATCAGGGATCATGTTGGACCACCAGTGGTGTGTAAACCAATGCTGAGTGCTTTTTAAGAACCCCTTTTCTGATTTGGATAGCAAAAAATTGATGGTACAGTACTGAGAGTTGTTACTCATAACTCTGTGAGAATGCAAATAAGTAGGTGGTACACTATATTTAATATTTTCATTTGAACTGTGATAAGGCTGTCTAGAATGGGGAAGATAAATTTCTAGGCAGATGACCATCTCAAGTAATAAGAAGTATGGGGTTTCATTGTAATGGTTGAGTTCCTGTTAGGAATGTTGTAAAGAAATCCTTCTGAAATATATCTTAAAAATAAGACCAGATTCTAAAAAAACATTACCCTTTTACACAACCTGCATCTCTCATTCTAATGAGTTTGATCACGTTTTCAATTCTGCTAAGGAGAATAGCATTTCACAATGAAGAACGGTGTCTGTAAAAGCTGTAGGTACACAAGTTTGTTCTCCCAGGTCACGTGGCTTTAAGAGTTGTACCTCCATAATTAATGACAGCCTATAGCTCTTCATGGCTGTGTGCCCGATCTCATTATGCACTTGGGCAGTTTATTTGCTTTCCTGCCATGAAAATAATTTCGTATTGGTCTGCACTTCACAAGTTCTCGGTAACATAGATGACAATTTCCTTTTTTCCAGAAGCTGTCGTTTTCAGTGAAGGTAGTAGTTAGTTCCTCTCTTTTATCATGTGTGGTTTATGTTCATTTTTTTCTGTCCATCTGTAACTGCAGTCTCTCAGTCTTGGCAGGATAGTTTAATATCACAGGCACGGGGCAATGGAAGGGTATGAGGAACATCCTCCCTCCATCTCCTGGAGGGCCATCCTGATCAACCTGTTCCCTGCTTTCCTTCACTGAGGAATGTGAAGTTGCTGATCTTGTAAACTGCTTAAATAAAGCAGTAAACTTGTGCAAAATCCTGTGAACTGCTCTTCTTGCCCTAGGAAGGCCTAGACCAGCTTCATCCTGCTCCAGTGGTCCCATCTTGACTGCTGTGTTGTCATCAGGTGGTGGGGTGTCCCACCTAGGCGGTCGGATTCTTATGTGAGCGTTACAAGGACTATTTTGGAGAGATTTTAGGAAGCAGAAAGTTACAAGGACTCTTTCTGAAGAGATTTCAATGGGAGAATAATGAGATGGATCTTGTCATTAAAGTATTTTTGCGTGTGAATTAAGTGCAAAAGCAATAATCCCTTCTCCTGAAAGAAGTCATTGCATCCTGATAACAGATTAAACTCTACAGAAATACAGAATATAGGAAGAAAGGCTGTTAGAGAGAGTTAGGAGCCATCTGGTTCATTGCTTGTTGTGTTCAAGTACTGTGGGGTGCTGTGTGAAAAGCAAAGTGCCAGTATCCTCTGAGAAACACAAAGTTGAAGGTGTCACACCACTCTCACACGCAGTAACCTTCTGTCCAGAACTAATGTGAGATGCTTCAGACTTAATTTAGCTGACGGTCAAGCTTGTGACCTGGACCTGTGTTTTGCTGAAAGTTCAATACCTTGTGGAGTAGGGCAGAAAAACCAATGTTTTGGAAATCTATGTGTTTACCTAGAATATACAGTGAATTTGTTTCCCTCTTAAGTAGTGTAGGAGAGTCAGGCAATGGAAGATCACTTCCAGGGGTGTTTGGGGGGGAAAAGGAGCACCTGTGAACTATGACTTTATAAATGCTATAGGAAAGACAGAACTTCAAGATTCAGGAAACTGCTGCTCTGAAGTCTTGACCTTATGAGGCACCCAAGCACAGATGAAATTCAGAGCAGTTCACAGGTTTTGCAGGCTCTGAGCTCTGCTCTTCCCTCATCCTGTTGAATTTCTAAGGTCTGCAAACTTTCTCACGTCCGTTCCACACACACTGAAGTCAAAGAGGAGAGGCTTTCTCCAGTAACTGACTCAAAACCAGGCTGCTTTCAGTGGAAACAGAGGCACTGTTTTATGTGGTCTCAGAACCCTTTCACCCACTTGATTTACTTTTGCTCATATGTAGGTTCCAAATCGTCATCTATAGAAGGGCTTGTCAGTGCTTAGTTTCAGCTGAAATTAGCCTCTATTTAAAAATCTTCTGCAAGTGTGTGTCTGTGTGTGTGTGCCAGGACTGACTCATCTTGTAGAGATTTCAGCTGCCTGGTCTTTCACAAATTAGGATTAATTTTTTTCTCTAGGAACTTTTTTTTTCTCAAGGGTATCAAAATCTATGAGAAGTTCTCATTTGGAAGAATTTTTCTGTGTTGTTGCTAGATTTTTGCTTAGGTTTGGGGTGATAAATCCAGAAGTAATTTAATCTTTTTTCTTACCACTGGCAGTAACTCTGATGCTCTCAGGGTAAAGGAGTTGTTACAAAGGCCCATTTCTTGAATACTTGGCTTTCTTCTAGTGAACAGATCTTGCACATCTGATTTTTTGAGTCACAGCAGTCATAAGCACAAAATACAAACATGACAACAAGCTATCTATCTTAGACAGCTGTCCAAATGTTTATGCCTGTGCCCCTCAGTCGGTAACACGTACAACGGAAATGCTAAACTGAAGTTCAACTGTAAATCTAAACCCATTAGGAGTTTTTCTTGTATCCTTTTGTAAAACCTCGTGTCCTTGACAGATGGTTTAATGACGCTGTGTAGCATCTTCACAGCTTTGTTGTGGGTCCTGGGAGATCTTGGTGGGTTTAGGGCCCAAGGTCAAGGATTTTGATACCTGTGGAGCAGGAGAGAGTGTAGGTATGGTGGGTTTTACTGGGATCCATCTGTCTCTTTCCCATCTTGTTTTCCACTTCTCTGTCAGCCTCAAATCTGCTCTCTCGGGTCTCCTCTGGCCCCTCTCAGAGGGAGCACAGGCAGTGTAGTGGCTGCAGGGAAGGTGTGAAGGATGCTGCAAGTCTCAGCAATCTCTGTTTTCTCAGAGAGAGCTGTCAGGGACTCTTGGGGTCACTTGGCAGCTCATTTTTATTCCCACACACCATCCTTGTTTTAATTTCGGTCCTGGAGGTCAAGGTGTGAGTCCCAAGTGCTCTGTGCTCGCCTGCAGGAGCAGAGGTCTTTCAGGAAGGTTGTTGACACTCCCCTTTCTTCCCAGAGAGAGAAAACAAGCAAATAACTCAGAGAGTGGTCTAGGTTATTGTAAGCCCACATGGTTGTGTTTTAAATGAATGTTCCCAGACAGCAGCTGATGTAAACTTCAGGAGACAGCGTTCTGCCAGCGTGATGGATGTTCATTGGCAGCTGATGGAGCAGTCGTGCAAATGTCACTGAGACAACAGTTTCCCAAAGTGCTGATTAGTTTTGTCTCTCTTGCATAACTTATTGAGAGAAAAGCACACACCTACCCACACTGGAGAAAGGGAATTACAGTGTGGTTAAAGTGTATTCATGACCACGGTCAGGAGTTGTTGGAAGAGGATTGGGTTGTCAGTTTGGAAAGTCCGTAATCCGTTCTGAACTTCCTAGATCTCTCACCACCCAAGAGGCATATCCAGAATAACCTTCTGTGGACCTCTATGGATATGTAGCAAAATACCAGTGCTGGGAAATGAATGGTCAGTTCACAAGAGATTGTCAAGCTGACATCTTGAAACATTCTCTTCATTTTAGACTGGAAAACAGGAACTGCTCCCTGTCCCTGCAGGACGGTGAGTCCCAGTGACATGGGTTTGGTAGCATGGTGCCATCTTCCAAGGCAGTAGCAGGAATGTCCTAAGCACAGACATTAAAATACCTGGGTTTGCCTGGCAGGACAGTGGGTGAGTTATCCTTTGGGTGGGGACACAAGAGGTTCTGGTGTCACAACTTGGCCTTCCTGATAATATTCAGGTCAGAGGAGCAGCATTAACCTGCAGTTGTGAGCTGGAGCTTGGAAAACACTCTGAACATCAAGGACAGTTTTTGGGTGCTCTTCAGTGGCTGCCCTGCTTTCTGCCAAGAGCTGCAATGTCTTCCAGCCATTGGCTCTGCCAAGGCTTAACCTCTGCTGCCTGTCCTTCCCAGTGACTTCTCTATATCCTTGTCCTCTTCCCTTCCACCTTCACTGCTCCCAAACCTGTCCTCAGTCAAGAAGTGCCAAGATGGTACCCAAATATTTGTCCCTTGCATCAAGAACAAATGTGGAGGGATGGGAGAACATCCCTTGTCCACGGGCAGGCCTTCACACTGCGGGGAAAAAAACACAAAAAAAGCCAGGAAAGGGGCAATTTTTGCTTCTAAGGCAAAATCTTCACTGACCTGAAAAGAGCCAGGATTCAGTGCTGGAGTTGTACTTTATTTTTCTTTCCCCTGTTTCCTGCCAGTATATCTGAAGTTCATTGCTTTGTTTTGTCCACAAATCACCTGTAATCCTTCAGTGAGGGTTTCTGTATCTTGCTGACTTTATGGCACAGTAGGGATCACAGCTCTAGCAGGGATCTTCAGGGTGTAATCAGAATCCCAAATAAATGAGGGACTGTGTAAGCAGAGCATTATCATATAGTAATTCTCAGCTCATTATGGAAACCTTTACTTCAGAATAGTGGCACCTCCTTCTCCTTTGTTAAAATGTTTTATTAATGCAATTATCTGAATATAACTTAACAAAGTAAGGCACATGCAAACATGCAGCAGCTGTCCAGCACCTCACAGCCCTGAAATGTAGCATGTCCATCCTGACACTGGAGAAGGGGAGGCAGTGAAACCAAAGAGTGATTCCCCACCCCCAGAACCATGCCAGAAATAGAAATTAAGTGGTGCCAGTTACAGCCTTGCTCAGACCTCCAGTTCCCCAGCCTCGGAGTGCAACCTCATCATATATGAATGGACCACTTGGGACATTCTGGAGCATTCCCGATGGGGTGATGCTGTTAGGTGACAAACAAGAGTGTGATGCAGCCCTGGGTCAAAAGGGAAGGTGAGGGGAGAAGTGTGTAACCATGCAGTGCTGGGGTGGTGCAGTGGTGTAACCATCCCTCTGCCCTCCCCAGCTGTGCTGGACTGTCCAGCTGCAGGTTGGGACCGTGGATGCTCCAATTTGTATCAGTGTGAGAGTACAGAGTCACAACACCTTAAATCTGAGGAGCTTCCTTAGGCCACTGGGAAGACATCATGGGGAGGAAAGGAATGTTGGAAAGTACTCAAGTCATGGCAAGCTGATCATTGCAAGAACAAGCATTATTGAAGCATTTTGGTAGTGCACTAAGCCAGTCCTCCAAATCACTAGTAGCTCTTAGATCTTTGCTCATGAATTCCAAGAAGCTGATTACTAACCCAAGCCAGCATGAGGCCCCGATTTTAATATTGGCATTTTCCTCTCCAAGGAAGGAAGTTGTGTGCTGCAGGGTTTGTTTTTTTCTGCTATGACTCAAACAAATGGGGCTTTTTCTATTTTTTTTTCCTTCTTCTTCTTGTGTGTTCTGCAATTTCATGTACGGCTACAAAATCATAATACAAAAGAAATTTCAATAACATGCCTGTGCTTTAATAAAAGGATCCATGAACAATGCCAGCTCTGAAGATAGCATACAGCCATTGAAATCAGACAGGGGAAACAGAACATCAGTCAGATGGAAAAGTATGATTTATTATCTCCCTCCTGGCAAAATTACAGTGACAATATCTATGCAAAGGAATCTAAAAATTACTGACTTACTGTATTTCTGTCATAATTTGTATCAAGAAAACATACTAAAATAGATAGGCCTGTCACATATTGATCTATAGTGATACCTTTTTTTTAAAATTATGTTATGTACCTAGCTACTGATTCTGTAACATATATGTTATATTATGCACAAATATATTATTAGAATAGGTGAAAGAAGATGGTCTTTACTCAGAATTTGGCTAAAAAAAAATCCATGCAGTTATCTTCCCCAGTTTGTAGTAATACATGGAGGCCCCAAAAGCTCAGAGCTCAGTGGGACAGGCTGTGCTACACACAGGCTGTCTCAGAGCTTCCCATTGATAGAGGTGAGACCCAAACCTTGAGCATCAGCAGGATTCAAACCCACCAGGAATTGAGCACAAGCCTCTGTTTTAATCCCAGTGCACTGCCCAGTGTGGCAGCGCAGAGCAGAGTTGGGCCTGCACTCGCAAGCCCAAGGGATTGGTATTTTTCCAGTAAATATGACACAGGAATTAAAGTGTGCCCAACATTTGTACTGCCAGAGCTGTGGCCGGGCTTTCAGTTATTCACTCCAGGAAATAGCCCGTTGGCTCTGCTTGCTTCCAGAGAGCTGCTGAAAGAGAGGGGATATCTCTGCACACCCAGAGGAGAAGCTCTGGCACTTCCACTCCCCTCCCTCCATTGCTGCTGGAGCCACACTGTTAAGAAAATGGGATGTGTGGTGCACGCAGCCATTACCAGCTCCTTCCAAGAGTGGTAAAGTCAAGTCTGAGGCTTTATTTCATGCCAGACAATGCTCAGTGGGGCCAAGGAGAGAAGGGCTTATCTCTTGGCTCTCCCAGGCTGTGTTCATCTCTGTCACACAAGATGTTTCTGTAGGGCTGGTGAGTGTGAGGTCCTCAGGTCATCAGCTTATGAAGAAGGATGTCATCCTTAGAAACATTCCCAGCTCATTAGTGAGAAGTTTTTTTAGGAAACTGTTTCCTACCAGAGTGAGGGAAAGTGCAGATGTGTGTTTGTTGCCACTGGAATGTGTTTTATGCAGAATTGCATTCATTAAAAATAATGCTCAATTATCCAATTATTCTAGATATTGTTTTAAAGACTATAATTAGGTAAGTCATGTAGTGACAATGCTCAGTCTAGTTACAAAATAAAAATACGTGTAGCATTAGGCTTCCTTACTCTGTTCTGTGGTACAGTTCAGAGGGAATTCTTTGGGAATTACAGTAAAATCAGTGTGCTAGGAGGAACATGAGCTTTGAAGCAGCTCCTCAAAGCAGGGAATCTCTCAGTTTGTTAATTGTGATCATCCCAGTCAGCAAAACCTTTCTGACCGAGGGTTAGCCCAGTGTGCTCCCTGTGTTAGCAGATCCCAGTGTATTCTCTTATCACAGGTAACCCATTCAAACCCATTTTCATTTCACATTCTCCCCAGTTTGTGCTCATAACCAAGTGTGATAACATCCCCTGAGAGACAGAAACCTCCTGGACCCTGCTGGCCTCTTTCCTGGGGGTTTAGGCACTGACAACTGGGTACAAAGGGCAGACAGGAGAATTTGGAAAATGCCTTCTCCACAGTGCCAGCTGGTAAAGAGCTGCTGGTTGTCTGCTGCTATGAACTGCTGTGGCTCCATGGATCAAGAGTGGCCCACTGGGATGTTACAGTGGTGTTCAGTGCCAGGCAGGTAGTCCTCTGTGGAGTTTGCATGATGCTGACCTGGGATAAGGGCTTGTCCAAGGGAGCTCCCACAAAGCCTAATCCGCCCTGCCAGAAAGTGAAGAGTAAGGCCAGGCTATCAAAAAAGGGACAGAGAGTGGAGAATGAGAGAGAAGAGTGACCAGGAACAGATCACTGTTTGATATCATGTGTTTGCCCCTTCGCACCTCTCAGTGCAGTGAAAATGGGATCGCTGTCAAAGCCCAGGAGCAAAGGGAATCACAACCACAGCAAACTCCAGCAGACACGTGATCTCAGCCCCCACCCACTGCTTGGCAGGGCTTTGGAGCAGGGCCTGGAGACAGTGAAGAAGAAGGGAATGTGTGTGTAGGTGCAGTCATGGGCACTGAGCACCCTTGGGTTCCTCTGCCCTCAGCAGTGTAAAGGAAAAAAGCAAGTCAGCTCCTAACGGCTCCTTGGACACAGACTCAGGATCAGCCAACATGTCTTTCCTTGGGAGAAGAAAAAGGTGATGGCATGTGTTGATGGAGAACAGTAATGAGCTCTTGTCTCCAGCTCCAGTGCTGGAGTGAACCCTGAGCTCAGCAGCAGTGAGCAAGGGCAAAGCATTCAGGAAGGAGCTGCTCCTTTGAAGGGAAGGAGGGAGCATATTGGGGTGCTGATGGGATGCAGGAGCTCCGGGGGGCGAGACTGGCTTCCCTTAGGACACAGGAGGTGCAAAACTCTGTGAAATGCCAAGTCTGAGGGTGACAGAGCACTGAAGTCTGCAGTGGGGCAGGAAGAGCTCCCACCTGCTTGTGATGGCTGCAGCCCAGCCAGGAGTCACCACCAGTCCATCACCGTGATGCTTTCCAGCCTGAGCTGTGTGGGGACACGGAGTTTGTCTTCAGACGAAGCAGAGTGACTCAAAGATTGCATTCAGTTCAGTGAACAGCCATCATCTGGCTGTCCTGTGGGTAAAGGAGTCCAAATTCATCCCTGGTGTAGATCTGCCTGAACAGTACTGTAGCTGTGCATCTGATGATCCAGACAGGAAGCTGCAGGAGAAGGAATGGGACCAAGGTATAAACCTCCTCCAAGGTGATATGGCTGTTTATATTATACCTCCCTCCTTAGTACAAATTCAGTATTTTATCAGTGCACAGAGCTTATCTTGCCACCTTCTCCCATTTTTCAGCATCAACAAAGGAGGAAACAGCAGATTTGGGTATAGGGAAAACACATGTGAAAGGGATCACCTTTCTGACCAGGTTCTTGGTTCCTTTTTCCCTGCTCCAGGAAGCTTTCTCCTAGACGTGGCTCCTTCATTGCAAGAGCTGACTGGGAGGGAATGGAGAGCAGGACACTGCCAGCTGGGCTCACATTCCCTGTTGACATTAAAAGGGACTTAACAAATGTGAAGCACATGCAGACGTTTGTCTGTGTCCGAACAGGGCTGTGCATCGTGCTTTGGAGCCACAGTCCCATCTGTCATATCTATAACCTTTCAGAAGGAGTCCCTTCCCTGTGCACTGGGCATGTCTGAACTGAAAAACTATTGTAATAAAGTCATAAAAATTATCACCAAAGTAATAGAGAACTCCAGTCCCCTCAGCCCCAGGGTAGGTGAGGTGCAACTATTGTAAGGAATAAAATGAGACATATATCAAAGCAAAGGGAGCGTTCTTATGGAAGAAGTGCAAAGTCATGTTTTTACAGAAAGCTTCACTGCTGTTCTTGGGAGAGAAAAGCAACCACGAGACTGCAGATGCACAGCTCCCGTGGAAAAAGGGCCAGGACTCAGCTCAAGGTTGTCTCTCTCTCATCAGCTAATGGAGGAGTCACTCTTCAGATCCAGACATGGTTCCAGGAGCCTTTTAAACTCATCAAATTGTGTGGCACAGATCAAGCCCGAGCACAAAGCTCCTGATGCCGTCACAGCCCTGAACCATCGGATGTGGGCCCAGGATAGCCCTGGTGAGGCACATCTTCTGTGCTTCTCTCCCTCATCTGGCTCACTCATCTGTGTAGCTCCCCAGGGAGTTTTAGAAAAAGATGGCCAGGATAATGTTGTTTCCAGGTATGGATAGGCATGCTCAGGGGATGAGGGAAAGAGAGGAATACATGACTTCTGGGGTGGATTACAGTATCCTTATGCCTTTCCATCTCCAGAATCCACACCTGGTCACCAGAATGCTGGAAGGCCTCAGAGATGTGAACAGACAAGCAGCAGTTACAGGGGTAACTCAAGTGGAGCTTTGGTTAGAGGGCTGCTGTAGGCTAAGAAAATAGGCAAGTCATGTTCAACCTCCTTGTGATGGGGCTCCTTTGAGTACAGGATGGAGTCACCATTTACAGAAAATGTTTTCAGGAATGTATTGGAATGTCTCTTGTCCTTTCCATTGAGGAAATTTGTATTTCATTTCAGTCTTACCTTAGTAATGTTTGTGTGTGTGTGTTGGGGGCTCCCTTAGAAAAACAGGATCTCAGCATCCACTTCTGCTGCTTCTTGGAAGCCAGCTCCTTGGTTCAGCCAATCTGCAGTATGGTGCAAGCATTTTTCAATTTTTGGATGGCACAGTTCATTTGTATTGCTAGTGCTCCATGTAAGTAGGATCCAGCTTCAGTTTTTTCACTGCAGATAAATTATCTAATGACTTGGTAGTTTTTTTCCTGTTGCAAAGTCATTTGCAACCTGATGGTGTTTTCCGTGATTGTACTCATCTATAATCACTGAAGAGGTTGTTTATTTGAGCAACTTTCCACCTTTGGAAAATCCAAGGGGTTACAGTTTCTGTAGTGTAATTTATACTGTAGCTCCACTGGCTGGGTGAATGATTTTTATTTTATTAAGTACGTGACAAAAATGAGTGACATTTTTGCTGCTAACAGTAAAAGCAAAGCAAGCAGCTCGAAAGAGAAGTGAGGAGATTTCAGTCTCACCTTCAGGTGGGACTCAGTCACCAGCTCCTTCTCCACCAGTTTAGCACCTGCAAAATTTCTCAACTGAAAGCTTTCTCTGAATTTTCCTGCAGTCTCCTGCTAATCTGCCTGAGATCACAAGCAATTTCAATAACAATGAAAATTATTCTAATTTCGACTCCAGGAGTATCTCTGATGAATGCTATCCCAGTTCCTTTCTTATTCCTCTCCCCTGGTTTATGACTTCCCACCTCAGCCATAATGCAGAAGCCATTTTTGCCTCCAAATTGATTCATCAGGTCCTTTTAAACTTTCTTGCCTTTCTTGCTTCCTGCCAGTAAATTCACCACCTGAAACTGTAGCTACAGAAATAATTTCCATCAGAATTGCCATTGTCCTGAGCATCATTAAAAGTTGCAGCTGCCCTTAAGATATAAGTGCCCAATTTGACAGAGTTCACTTTCCATCGCCCTGCTTTTCCTGCTGTTTCGTCTGGATCGAGCAGGATGCCACCAGTCCAGCCTGTCTGAGGGGAGAGGCTGAATGGGATTGTCCTGAAAGATGGAGAGATTGACAGCAGCGATGGTTTTCGGTTTTCCTTCCCTTGGAGTCCAGGGGATGGGACACATCCAGACGTGTAGGCAGGAGCTGCATGTGGATACAGCTTGTGGATCTGAATCTATGGCAAGGTCTGCAGAAGTGCCAGGTTACATTCAGTACAATCCAAACCACTCTGGCATTAGTAGAAATGGGTAGGATGTAATTTCCTGTTTAAGGGGTTGGCACTTCTTTTTCTAACATGTTCTCAGGGGAGAAAGCATTGCAATTCCAT
Source organism: Neopelma chrysocephalum (assembly GCF_003984885.1). Classification (NCBI taxonomy): domain Eukaryota; kingdom Metazoa; phylum Chordata; class Aves; order Passeriformes; family Pipridae; genus Neopelma; species Neopelma chrysocephalum. The sequence goes on from NW_020897703.1 coordinate 2,183,013, forward strand.
ATTCAGTGAAACTACCATGAAAAGCATTTTTTCCCTTTGCAATATCACCTAGAAAAGGCCTATCCTTACACACCATGTCCTTTTTGGTGTTTAAACATGTCCGATTGAGGTTCCCAGTGATTCCAAGAGTTCTGGCATCTCCTCTGCATTTGTTCTGATGTGATGGATCTTTGGGTTTCCCCAGGGCTCAGAAAGAAAAGCTCATTGCCTAATTCCTTGGTTATACACCACTTCAAATTCCAGTTGACCAAGCAGATTTCTCCCGTCGTTCAGGCCATGTTGTAAATTCACCTGTTTGACTGTGGAAGGCATCACAGGCCCCAATAGCAGGTGTGTTCAATTCCATGGAAGTACTTAGCCTGTATTCTACTAACTTGAACAGTCCCCGCATGATGATGATCAGTAGGTCTATTGTAATGTGATTAGATGGTTGTAAACACTTACATGTAGCTTTTCTATTTCATTTCCCTGAAGAAATGTCAAGTATTCATGATACAATACTCATAAAGTTTGTATTGCTCTGTAGCTGTCTGGCAGTAGCTGTGTATAATTGATGAAGGGCTGTTGTGTGTCAGACAGCACAAGGACACAGTCCCTGTGTGATCACTTCATGGCACCTTCTCAATGAGATGAAGTCTTCCAGGATGGGATTATTGGACATTCTTGTACAAAAACCCTCTTCAGGCTTAGCTGGAGAGAGTAGGAAGGAAGGGGAAGAGAGCAGCCCAGCAAATCCCAAGAACTGGATCTCAGAACAGATGACTGGAGGGCAGTTGCAAGAATTTGCCACAGCTTTGAGCAGCCTCAGTGCTGGCTCCAGCACAGATATAAGCCTTCTTCCACAAGGCTGAAAACCCAGGTGCAAAGACAACACCACACAGCTGAAAGTCTTTTCTTGAAAAGTGAGGGGAGGTCCAGAGCATTGGGAAGTGGCTGTGCTCAACATGCCTGGAGGAGCTGGCATCTAAATTCATAGAGTGGGAAGTCACAAGGAGCAAGGTCTCTGTACAGTCTGTGTTAATGATACAGGATCCACTGGCACTTGAAGTACTTAAGGTCCAAATGACACTTCAGTCTTGGAAGGCTGTTGGAAAATGAGCAGCATTTTCCCAGCTCCTGGAGGGGTATGAGCCTCAAACCCCCAGTCCGAGTGAAGCCAGCTGGAAGAATCACAGCTCATCACAGGAGACTGCAGCCTTGAAACCTGGTCTGAGATCTCTTGTGGGCTGGGTGACAGCCCGTGTGCAGGACTGACATGAGTGCACTTGGAAACCACAGTTATCCTGGTGAGTGTGGCAGAGGAGCCAAAAGTGATGTCGAGGAAAATTGCTTCTGATTGACAGAACAAACAGGTGAAGAAAAAGTATCAGTCACATGTCACCTTCAGAGTTTTTAGTTTGTCTTGGGTAAATCACTCCCTTTCCACCTCTCTAGAGATATTTGTGTAGAAGCAGCTAAGAGTGACTGACAAGCAGACATGTGACAGAGAAATGCTCATTGCAGGCAGGGAAGAGGAAGAATGCAAAATAATGTTTCACACACACATATATGTATGTATATATGCTTCCTCTGTCCACTCAAGGACAACACTTACTCCCCAGTGAGGAGCTTTTGCAGGGCAATGTACATGTGATAGAAAAGGCTTTCACGTGTTTGGGGCAGCAGAGGTGGCTTGGGGTGGTGTAGTTGTGGACAAGGGAGAAATACAGGTGAGGTTCAGTAAGTATTTGGGACAAGAGAATTCCTGTGACTAAATGAGATGACTGAGGTGGAGTAAAGCTTAAGTCTTGCAGAAGTTTTTTGCAAGATCTTGACTAAAAACTCGAAGTTTTGTGTGTTGGTTATTGGTGTGATTGTACCCGCTGCCTTGGTCAAAAAAAATGTTTGATCCAGATCTCTTCAGCTGTAAAAAAGCATTAACAAGTAGATTTAAACATTAGTTTTGAGTTCAGATTTCCATTTTCTCCACCTCTCCCTTAAGTTTGTGAACGGTCAGGTTTTTAGGCTATTTTCCTCAAGAATTGTTTGATCATGTGATCTCTCTGTCTGTCCACCAGTCTCTCTGGAGGACCCGAGGGCCTGCTGGAGCCCTGACAAACAGACATCTCAGAGGTGTGACATTTCTGTGGGTTTATGAAACCTCGTAGCTGACTAAAGAAGGACCCACTTGGTGCCCAACCCTGTAAGACAGGGAGACCCTTATCACTGAGAGGAGTAGCTGGATGCTGTTAGCAATCATAATTCCTACATATCCTGGCACTTTTCATCTGTGGGGGAAACTGGTGGGAAGTGGTGTGAAGGGGTGCAAGAGTGAAGATGAGGAGATGTGGTATCCACATCCTGTTTGGCTTCCCGATTTCCCCTGCTCAGGGTGTATCTTGTTTTTCATTCTGTTCTTTTGCTGCCTTTTCCATTTGTTTGTTTATATCATCTATCAAGTTTGTCATTATGTGCTCATGCACATAAAATCTTTATTAGCCATGTGTATTCTTTATTCTCTGTTTTAATTTTCCTTCCTTCTTCCTTCATTAACAAACTCTGCTGATTCCAGATGTTTCCCATTTGACAGCACCTGAGATTTAAGATTTTCTAGCCACACAACAGAACAAGTGCTGGCTCCTTCCTCTGGCCACCCTGGTGTGTGTGACGGAGCCCTTTCCTTTTGGGCAATGGTGAGGAGAATGTTTCTTCACCAACATCTCTTTAAATCGTTCCTGAAAGTCTTCTAAGAGATTATTCTGCCTTGGGCAGCTGGAGTAAATAAATGATCACCTTTGTGATCCTTTAATCTTAACAGTGTTTCCAAAATAATCAGTTTAAGGGACAGCAGTAAAGCGTTTCCACTGTCCATGTGGGACAGTGTCCTCTCTCTTTCCTACTCCAGAAACCCTCTGTATTTTTTCAACCTCCTTTTCCAGTAGGGATAGGAGTTTCTTTTCTGGAACTGGTGTTTCAACTTCAGTGGCTACAGAAGTGTAAACCACCCCTCTTCCATGGGGTCAGGAATCAGGAAACAAAGTTTTGGGACGTCTTTCATTGGTTCCCAGTCTGTCGTTTTGCTGCTGGGTCTACCTACTGCCTATATCCATAGAGAGAGGACTTTTTTGGCCAATTGTTCCCCAAGAAGGATAGCTTCAGGGAAAGCAATAGCTGAGCCTGCAGACAACAATTTAAACATGCTCAATCAGTGTGCTTGGGGAAAAGTCCTTTCTGAAAGGGCAGGGTTTTGCAAATTGGATCCCAAAGCACATCCCATGGGAGAAAGTGCCAAGACATTTATAAACTAAGTGGACAGGAGGGCTGGAGTCACCCATGGATGTGAGGGGCTGGGGAAGAGCCATGGTAAGGGGCACTGGCAAGTGAGAAAAATGGTCACACAGAGAAAGATCCTGGTGGCAAGACCGAGCAGCTTGACTTTGATACAGCGTTGAAGGAGGAGGTGGCAGAGAAAAGTCTGATTGATGCCAAAGCAACCTTTGCTTTTGCTGGCTGCTCATTCCTTGTTCCTGCCGGGGTGTGCTCTCCTGCTTTAATTGTGCACAGTTCTCCCCTCTTGGAAAGCTGCTCTCCGTGCCAGGGAACATCATGGTTTATTGCAGTGTCACTGTCAGGTTACACTGACAACGCTGAAGCAAAAGATGTGTGTGTCATGTCTCGTTTGCTCAGAGCAGAGTCGTTCAGGGGCACCTTCTGCTTGTGCTGATCATCTTTAAGCCATGGATTGGGCTGCAGTCCTGGAAACCCATCCCATATTTCTTAGCATTGCAGCCAGAGTAGTAGTGAGGATGGGTACAAGTCCTGGAGGATACGTCAGTGAAAGCCTCCACAAATCACAAGATCTACTTCTGCTGCTCCGTATAATTAGCGATTAAAATGAGTAAAAACAAAGCAGCAATTTTCTTATTGATCCCCCAGCAAATAGTTCTGTCTATTTTCTGCTGTATTGTTTCTTCTTATTAAATAGCCTTGAATAAGAAATGTCAGTCAAATGAATTTAGATTCCTGGTGCTTCAGACGGAAATCAAAGCAGGATTGAATGAGGAACGATAATTAGAGAGAGGAATTCCACCTCCACATGCTTCTTCCCTTGCTCAAGGAGTGCTGATTTTATCTAAATTGCCAAAGCCGTGAGCAAATGAAAGGTGATGGGAATTATAGACTGTAGACGCTGAGACAAAGCAAGGGAAGCTTTAATTAGTGCATTTTAAGGTAGAAATGAATTTCCTGGGAATAAATTATTAGACTCAAGACATATGGAGCTTCTTAGAGGTGAACTGAAAAGCTTTTTACCTGCCAGAACCAGGGCTCATCTGTCTTGTAGAAATGAGTGACCCATCACTGCGGTCTGCAACACATCAGGATTAATCCTTCTTTCTTTGCATCTCTTTTTTTTTTTTTTAATATTGGGGAATTCCCATTGCTGCAGACTCCCATCAATGCAACATAAAGCAGAATTTTTTTCCAATACCCACGTTTACTCATTCAAGTGTAAGTGATGGAGCTACCATTGCTGAGAAAATGGGAGGTACATATTGAACCTACTGGTACTGAAAGGAAGTTATTTTCCTTTCATTTATCCTCTTGTTCTCCTTTCTTAGCTCTGTTGTCATCCTTTCATCACACTTGCACACACATAAGTCACTGGGAACTTTAAACCACTGACCTTTCTGTTTTTCAACAGATTTTTGCAGCTTTTCAAAGGGTGAGGCAGTAACAACTCTGTGCTATTCAGGGATGGATAGAGATTCCTGTTTGGATTCATGGAGCTGAAACGAATCCATTTAGGTGTGTGCTTTAATCCAGAATTCCCTGACTCAGCTGAATTACTCAGTCTCTTAATTATTTACATATTTCGTGTGAGTCTGTTGCTCACAGACCTTGTTGAAGCAAGCAGGAGAGGGGCCAGGACCAGAACTAATGGTAATGTTTTGGGAGTACTCACAGACCCCGGATGCAGGTGCTGCACAAACACAGAATAAAATGGTTTTGCCTCTCCAAGAGCAACACTGTTCTCCTCTGCCCTGAAAAGTGGGAATGAAAGCTGAGAGGCTGCCAGATGGACAGGCCACCCCAGCAACACCTTTCCAACAGCTTGGGGTGCGCTGGCAGTGGTGGTCTACAAGGCAGAGGAGTATGTCCTGGAAAATCACCCTGTCCTCCCTTCCTGGGATGAACCAACACTCGTGACCTTCCCAAAATCCTGCTCTTCTTCTGGCACCAGATGTGTCAGATAACACACATGGGGAGAGCAGAGGTACAACTTAGTGGCTTCAGCTCAGTTTTTTTGGCAAAGGGACCTAAAGTCTCATGAAGGCTAAAGAACCCCACACTCCCTCAGGGAAAACAAGGCTCATACGCTGTTTTTTCCGATGTTGTGGTGCCTATTTCAGATGTTGCTCTTTTGTCCCGGAGGTTGATTTGTATTACCCGTGATGAATGATGCAGTCAAGGGGTATTGAACGCTGATGTGTTTATCTTATGGCAAGATGGAAATGTTGCAAACTTGTGAGCTGCGGGAGGCACTGGGCTAATCTGAGATTTGTTCCTAGCCCTCGCCATGCGAATGGTGTCGCTGCGAGCCCAGCAATGAAGTTCACTGTGTTGTAGCAGACTGCGCAGTTCCCGAGTGTGTCAACCCAGTCTATGAACCAGAACAGTGTTGTCCTGTCTGCAAAAATGGTAAGAAAGTACTGTGTTGAATTAACAAAGAGATGTAAAGGAAACATTTTATTCAAATGTTGTTACTGATGCATCTGCAGGAGGTTTGCTTCCACTGGCACAGGCTGGTGTTGGGGAGGCCTTATGAGTGGCCTTCAGTTATGGGGTGGCAACTGGGAAAATTAAAGGCTGCCCTTCCTGGCCTGTGTCTTCTCCTGGAAGCAGATGGAATGGCTGACTTGACTAAGGCTTTATAGGACTGAGTCCTGATATTGGTGATTGTCGTTTCATGTCTTTGCTTTTTTCTCATAATTAGTCTAACACAGAACCAAGTCTATGAGAAAAGAGAGAGTCTTTGTGCCTAAATTAAGAAACCAATGCCTATTACCCAAAACCAAGGGAAAACTCACCAAATTCAATGGCAAACTTCTCCTGTGGCCAATAAGATGCTCACCAAGCCCAGAACATGATTAGTTTGTGCTGGAAGTTCTGTGTGTATGGTTGGCCCTCACTGTCCTCTGGAGTGATTTCATAAATTGGAGTCTGATTCATCAATACTTTCAAGAAAGGTTTTGGAATGACTGAAAGTACCTCTTTGGAAAAGAAATCTGTTTCCAAGAAGGTTTCCCCAGTCTTGTACCGCAGCCTGTACACATGTATGTCTCTGAAAAAGCACAGTTCTCCTAATGCAGATGTGAAGACAAATTAAAAGGTAAAGTAGCTGCACAGAAACTTCTTCACAGCTTTCTAAACATGTAAAAAATAGCTACTTGGATTCATCTTCTCGTGTTTAGAATTCATGGTCTGTATATATTTTCTCGTACATACATCACCGCTGCTGGATAAGAGTAATGGTTGCTTTTGGATCTAAATGAAAATGTTTGCAAAGAAATAACATTTTCAACACATTTTCTGCTCTTTAAGACAGAGAAAAAGCGAAGAGTTGGAAATGCAAAATATTTTTACTAAAGGAACTGGCAAAATTAAAAAAATGTCTGGAAAATTGTACCAGAAATACTAATTAAAATCCTAAGGTTTGTGTGATTTTTGCTCCAAAGTATATTTAAGATTTTCACTTAGTTTTGTGTTGCTGTTGAAAAGCAGAAAATGTTCATAGGATATTTCATTGGTTTGTTGTTGCTGTTGATGAACTGCAGAGAAAAGGTTTGTTCCCCAGTTCTGTCCACCACCTTTGCTGTGCTTGAGTGTGAGGTTTCCCACAACAAGACTGATGTCTTGGGTTGGTGACCTGGGGGTCCCACTGGCCATGGCTGTGCCCGTCACCCACAGCTCAGACTCATTTACACCCGAGAAACGCTGCTCGTGTGTGTTTGGCCTCTGTTCCCATCCTGTGTAGGGTCCCATCCTGAATCCCCTGCATTTACACTGGCTCCACATCCCATCCTGTTTGTGTCCCATGAATCCAACCTGTGAGCATCCCTCAAGCTTCCCAGGAGTGCAGACTCAGAGGTGCCTTCACACAGGTCCAGGAGCTTCTGGATTTCCCTACCAACCCTTCACCACCGTGACCATTTCCCCAGTAACCAGACTCTCCCTCTTTGGGGGTGGGTGGCTTCCTGTGTCACAGTCCCCAACACCCCTGGTGACCAGGAATGACCAGCATCTTTCTTCCCAAAACAATCAGAGTGCCCAAATAACCAGGGAAAGGGAAAGAAGCAGCTCCTGCTGGCGGGAACAAGGACAGGAGGACAAGAAGGAAAATCAGCCACATGCTGAAGGGACTCTGGGCACAGATTGGAACCCTCAAGTAGAAGACAGGAGGCTACACCCATGGTTTTACCAAATCCCTTCATTCCTCTCTTCGCTCATCTTTGGGGGATACAGATGAAAAGCTGTACAGCTGAAACCTGTTTTAGGCAGGGATGTGTTTCTCACCATCCTCTCCAGAGCAACCTTGGGAATCCTGGTCTCTGGTGCCAGGGAGAACGGGGTTTGGAGCACAGCTCAGCCAGCAGTGGGTCATGGCTGTTCCTTGGGACTGAGGAGCCATGGAGGGGAACTGAACCCCTCCTTGTGTCCCAGCCTGGCTTTAGGGATGGGATGTGAGACCTCCCAGCTGGGCTTTCTGCTCCTCCTGCTGCAGCTGGAGCAGACTGGCTAATGGTTGGCCAAAGCTTGGAGTTCTGTCTGTATCCATCACAAATGTAATGAAATAATTCACACGGTGATAAAAATTAGTAGGCACCAAGATAGTCTCATTTGTCACAGGGAATATGGATGAGCATTTTGTTACTGCTCTTGGATGTGGCTGAGTGTGGCACATTGCATTTGCCTTTCCCTTACAGTCTGGGAGACTCGGGAGAAAGTAGCAGCCATTGCTATGTCTCTTCCCATCTGAATCCCTCTGACATATCCTAATGAATGAGGAGCACAACGTTTTCAGCTGTCTGTTCATCTTGAGACCAAAATTTTGTCTTTCAGCTCCCCACTGCAGCCAGTCAATTAAAGCTCAGTTGTGAAGATAACGCAAGCTGACAGACCCACTTAAATGACTGAACCCCCCCTTTTTAAATTTTTTTGGTTTTTTCCTTCCATCCAATACCTTTTGCTTTCTGCCAAAGTGGTCAAGACAGTTTCGGTGCCATGTTTCAGCGTGATTAAAAGATTTTACCTTAATCTCAGTCCCTGTGGTCATCATTTTAGACTGGCAAACAGAAGAGCTCAAGAGATGCAGTTGTTAGAGGGGAAGAAAAGTCAATCTCCCGACAGACATGAAGTGCAAATCATCATTTCAAAAGCTACTCTTTAAAATTTTGGAAAATCCTCGTTTTTGGTTAAAACACAACCCCGCATCATTTGCTGCACTCTGACAGCAGCATGGCTTGCCTGCTTGTTTAGCTGTTGCTGCCCTTACCAGGAGAATAATTTCCTCTCGAGACATTCAGATTCATGTCTGTCTTAATTCTGTCTTGCCAAGGGCAAAATTGCTGTGCAGCAGTGAGCACTGGAACAGGCTGCCCAGAGAAGCTGTGGCTGCCCCATCCCTGGAAGTGTTCAAGGCCAGCTTGGACCGGGCTTGGAGCAACCTGGGCTAGTGGAAGGTGTTCCTGCCCATGGCAGGAGTGGAATGAGATGATTCTTAGGGTCCCTTCCAACCCAAACTGTTCAGTGATTTCTGTGATAATGCAAAAATGTGTTGATTCTAACAAGCCTGACCTGAAGATTCATAGAAAGCCAATATCAATTTCCCTGCCATCATATAGAAGCAGAGTGAACAGGTGGCTTTATTCCTTAGTGTCAAAAGAAATGAAGTTGTTGTCTCGTGCTTTGCTAAACACTGCAGCTCCAGCAAAACTGGCTTTGCTTGGCAAGGGATACCACGGAACACACAGAGCAGGAGGAGTTCACTAGGAGGCTGAAATTTGGGGATGAGGGAGGGAGAGGACATTTTCACCTTCATGTCCTATCATCCAATTTGTCAGAGTGGATTTTAAGGGCGATGGCTCCAGGTGCTGTGCAGCATTTCTGTCGTGGAGATGAAAGGTCACTGGATTTCACGTTTCCTGGTAGTGACAGATCGCGGAATTATGGCCCCGAGTTGTTATTTCTAGTCATTGTGACTTCTCCAGACAAAAGTGTGTCAGCTGTTGTTAACTCTCTCCTCTACAGCATCTAAAACTTGCCTGTCACTGTTAAAATCAAGCCCATGGCTGCCACCATCCGTGCTGTCCCCCCTGCCCCCAGGCTTTCCTGCAGTTCTAAAAGGAAATCCATCCACTCTGCCTGTGCCAAAGCCTTTCCACACAAAAATCCCAGTGAGCTCTCTATCCTCCTGTAGCCAGGGCTGTGGACATGCCCATGTGGTGTTGCTCATACCTCCTCTGGGCCTTCTCACCTGACCCTGAATTCTTCATTTCCCAACCTCTGCTTGTCCCTCCCCATAAATCCATCCAGTGCTGCGGATTGAGCCCCGTTGTTGGTGGGATGTGTGTGTTTTTAACACCCTTTCTTATGCATCGCTTGGAGGTTGCTCTTTCCATTTCCTTCACCCCTTTGGATGTGGTCTGGCAAGGCTGCAGGGTGCAGGGATGGGGGGGATCATCAGTGTATCATCCCTCACATTTCTTAATCTGGTTTAATCTGTGATCCAGGTTAAATCGGTTCCTCCTTTTTGCCAGCTCCAAGCAACTCTCACCTCCTGCTGTGCACAGAGGGAGAAACTCCCTGTGTTTCACCTTCCCCCCTGTGCTGTTTGGCAGAGCTGAAACCACCCGCTCCCAACATGCCCTTTCCGGGGGGGGGGGGTGGTGAGTAGATGTGCTCCAGCAGGGAGTCCCCATGGGGCCTTGGAGGTCCTTCCAAGGACTGATCCTTGCCCACTGCTCTCAGGGGGCTCAGCCTCACATCCATCCACCGTCTGTCACTCCGTGGAAGGAAAACCAGATGCAATTCCCAGCTGGCAGCCTCGCAGCTGCCCTGGGAAAGGCCGGAGCTGAGCAGAGGGCAGTGCAGGGCACCTGGCACCCGTGTTCTCCTGATTTTACAAAGGGCTCCTTCAGAATTGTATCCAAAAGTAATCTTGACATTAGGAAAAACTCATCATCCTGGGGGTTTTTATGGCACAGCTGTGTCAGGGAAATTAATTTTAAAATTCTCATAAGTGCCACAATAGAATTGTTAACTTCTTCTTCTCTCTAAAGTGTGAAATGCTCTGCAGAATGTTTCAAAGGCGCCTTTCCCCATTTACACATGCATTAACACAGCTGCAAAAATAGTCTTTGCTGTGGTGCTTTCATTTTCTTGAGGGATGAACAGAATAAGTATTATAAATTTCTGTTTTGGGGTCTGGTTTTGCCTTTAATTCAATGTTTGTTGCCACCAATCCTCAACAAAAGAATTTGTTACCTAACAAGCCAGATAACAGCTAACATGTCCACAGTGAAATATTTCCTGGCAAGTGTGCTTACTCAGCCTGGGCTTCTGGAGACATTCCTGATGGAATACTGGGCAGCAGGAAGACGTTTTGTAGATAATCTGTCACTGGGTCTTTAATTAAAGTTTTAAATTATCACAGTTGATACAGATTTCCAAGTAAAGAGGCTGATCCTGTCCTCCACACACAAATAAAAGATCCCTTTGACCTTCAACAGATTTTACACTGGTAAAATAGCATGTCTTCAGGCAAAGCTCTTGTGGGTATTTATTATAATATGCTATAAATATTAATAATTCCCTACAAATGTCTCCATATTTGAGAGCATGAGCACAAAAGTGAGTAAATAATAATTTATTTCCGTGCATATAAACCCACATTTTACCCAAGCTTCTCTCTTGATTCACTGAGAATATAAACTTGCTGCTCATTATTTCTCTGTTGAAGTTAATTTGAAATAAGCATTCTGCACCCCAGCCTGATCCTGCTGTAACACAGCACGACTTGCTCAGGAAACCCCCAAGGATTTTCCCAGCCCATGGAAGCCAAGGGAACCTTTCCTTTAGCAAACAAATACATTTTACACATGTCCCTAAGGGAATTTTGCACGTCTCATTTAACACCCAGGGTCAGACCCTGGAGGCTTCAAGGATTTGGGGGGACAAAAGGCTAAATGTAAATCCTTTTAGGTGAAGGTAATGGATTAACAGTGCATGTTGTTAACCACTGTTGACAAAAAGAACTTTCCCACCGTGGTCTCTGTTGTTCCAAATTATCAGCTATCTTGAAAAGTGCCAAGATTTTAATATCAAATAATCCAGTGCCTGGATATTAAATTACTTGTGCTTTATTGCATAAATATAGCTTGTTATTTATCTGCAAGATGTGGATCGCTGAAGCTCCAGGTCATTGTTTTGGAAAGCTTCTGCTTCTAACCTGATCAGTGACAAAAAAAAATCAAGAAAATGTGGAAAAAATTACTAAAAGTTTGAGGGGGAAAAAAAGGAAGGATTTGGGGAGAGGATGTTTTGTCTGCCATTTGATTTTATACAACTGTTGGAGGATAACGGTGACACAGAAAATGTGGCAAGAGGATGAGAGAAGACTTCATATTCATTTACTTTATGGAAAACAGTGATTTGGAGCCATGGGCAGATTCCTTTAGGAAAAAAAAAACAAACCAACAACTAAATAAAATTCCTCTTCTAATTTATTTCAGAAATTCCTGAAATGGCCAGATTTTAAGGTTGCACTTAACCCCCCTTCAGTCAAAGTCTATGCAATGTGCTGATTGGTTGTGCAGATGCAAGTTGATTGTGACCATCCAAGAGAAGACGTGTTCCTCACGCTGGACTTTGCTGGACTCCACCATCCTCTCCTGGGTCCTGGAGGCCGAAGGCAGTAGTGTAGTGTAGCCACAGCACCCTTCATTCCTGGTGGATGAAGCACTGATGGCACCCAGTGACCAGCCAGCCTTGTGGGCACTCGGGCACCCCACGGCCACCACCTCACTGACAGGTCAGGCTGAGGGGGCACAGGAAGGACCGGCTCATGTTCTTTGGGATTACCAGCAGGAATGGGAACTGTGGTGCCCTATTAGCTCAAGTACAGTGATTTGATTACCAACAGAGAAAAAAAGGATTGATTTAAAAGCTGGTAGAAGATCTAGACTGAAAAAGAAGCAGTGTATTTGGGCCAGGCAGACACCAGCCTGACAGAACACTGCAGTTTGAGAGAAGTCATTTCCCTGAAATTGCCTTTCAGTGGAGCCCGTTCGTCCCCATCACTTTGGGTCCAGTGGTTAAAGGCGTGGAGATGCCAAACTTGCTGGTGGAAATTTGGAACGTAAGCACCTGTGAAGAGCTAGACCCTCCATCGCTTTTGGGAATCTCCAGCAGTTGGATTATCCAGATGCTTAAATGCCCTGCTGACTCAAGACTGCCCTGCTCCCCGTGGGCACAGCTGTTGGAAGAGGCATCTGATAACAGTGAAAAGCTTTGGAAAGGTACACAGAGGTTAAACCTTCCAAAATTAGCCATCCTGGTGCTGGATAGCATCAGGGAGGGCTGAGTTGGAGCTGCCACCTCCTGAAGTTTCAAAGAAAGTGAGACTAAAAGAGGCAAGGGAGAGGAAAAGCCTTTAGAGAACAAAAAAGCCATGAACTGAGCAGTGCTTAATGTGATTAACTCTATCACACAGCTCAGTGCTCACACAAAGCAGGAGCTGCTGGACTGTGCAGTGCCAGAGTGACAGGGATGCTGCTGGGAAAAGCTCCATTCAAAGGGAGCTGCCGCGGGAGCCAGCGGGACAGCAGCCTCTGCGACCCGACGTGTTCACCCGCACGCTCACGGGTCACCTGATGCTGCCCGAGCCTTTGTGGTCTCTTCCTGTGCCCAGCAAGCAAGAAAAGGATAATTCACAAATTAAACATGGCAGGAAAAGGCTCTGCCTGACAGCCAAAGGCCAGGCAGGAGCTGAAAGCTGCTATCCTGAATTTGTACCCCAGGTCCTAACCGTGCTTCCGTGCTTCCACCTCAGCAGAGTTCAAAATGCACCCTAAGGAGAAGGGCTGGGGAGGATTATGAGGAGCCATTTGTCAGATGGGACTGGCTCCAAAGCTGTCTTTTAGTGGACACAGCTCTCAGAGATGTGGGAAACATGTTACATGGTCTGCATTGCTCTTTAAACTCAGAAATATTTGTGAGGAAGCTTCTGCTCGTCAGTGATTGTTTCCCCTTGGGAAAATGTTGCTGAAATTTGTGTGCACCACCCTATAGCAGTGGTAGTGCAAGATTCACTATCATCATGATAACATGGGGGTAGGTGTTATAGAGAGTAGGGGAGTCGGTTTGGGATTTTTTTGTGGGGAGGAAGTTCCTAGATTCAGGATGGGAGGCCAAGTTCCCTTTGCAGAACACAAGCAGCCAAAGCAGTACTGAAATGAAAGCAGGCGTGGTGTTGCTGTTCAGGTGTGGCATTGCCTGATCAGATTCTTGGTGTGACTTAAAAGACCAAAAATGACATTATTACCCAATTACGTTGCTGTAAACCATTTTGCTGCAAGAGAAGCCTAAAGCCAAATCCTGAGTCTGTGTCCTTTGGTGTAATGTGTCTGTTTTACTCTGATTTACTCCAGCTGAGGATCTGACCTGCTGATATGCCTGGGTTACTCAGAGGCACATTGCAGGAGGCTGGGGTGTTCTGCATGGTCAGGGTTTCTAAAAGAATTAGAGATGGGTTTGCTTTTGCTGCTCTAGAAGGTTGGGACTGCTAGGCATATCTGTTTGAGAAGAGTAGCAGACTCTGTCTTCATGTATTTCTAATTTGATGAATGTTTAATGCTTCTTTTATTGGAGCCTACATATATGTAGAGTAGAGGACTTTACCAAGGGGTTGACTTATGTCAAATAATTGATGTTTGAGCTGCTCCTTTTACACGAAATGCAGACTTTGCAGAGCAAAGAGACTGTAATGAAAATATGAATTAAAGATTAGAGCTAAGCAAGTCTGAGAACACTTTGACGTAAGAAAAGCACATGGAAGTTTTCTCCTCCCGCTTCCTTTCCTTCCCTCCACCTTTACTACATCTCCATCCTCTCTCCTTTGGTAGGGTCCTGCATTTCAGCTGCAGCCTTCTGTCTCTCCTACACCTATGCCCCTCTGAGAAGGAAAGCAGTGCAGTATTCTCCTGCTGGGGGTATTACTGCATGTCTGCACATCCCAGCCTTGCCAGTCACCCATCAGTTTGGCTGGAGAGACTAAGAAGTGATTTTAAGGTGTGTTCTTCTTTATCTCTAGCCCTGATTTACTGATGCAGTGCATCACCTGGGCAGAAGGAACAGGAGTGCAGGCTCGGTGGGACCATTTGCCAGAGGGACCCACACTTTGGTACAGCACATTCAGGTGAGGGTGCAAGGAGGTTGTGTCGATGGCAGCAGGGCTGCTGTGTGACAGTGGCAGAGCTGTGCTGCTGTAGAAGGATGGGGGAGGCAGTTCCAACTCTGCCATCAGATAATTGCCAGTTCCTGTTGTCCAGAGACGCTCTTGTGCCCACAAACATCAGCATCCATTTCCTTCCACCCCCTTGGCCCACCCCTCTCCCTCTCAGTGAGCTGTCTGTGTGCTCTGGCTTTCCAGGGGTGCTTCCAGCTCTCCGTGCAGGTCTGCAGGCACGGCACCAGGGCATCACTCCTGCAGCAGGAGGCTTCTCGTGCCTCCATTCCTGCAGCACAGGTTTGGCTGGTTGCAGTGAGATCTGCCTTATTGCCCAAGGCTGAAGAGCTTAGGCTTGGTTATGAGCCAGTGAAAGCCCAGTGGGAAAGAGGAGAGGATGTTGCTTTCTTTGCTTTGGCTGGCTGGGTTGGTGTGGGTCAGTTCCTTGTGCCTCTGGCTGTGTTGTGCAGCTCAATGAAAGAGGCCTGGGCAGAGAAGTCACCCACAGGTGACAGTCCAGGGAGTGTCAGCACTTTGTAATGGGAGGTGAACTCCAGAATGTCCATATTCCACTTGTACCCGTTTCTGAAATCCGAGTTGCAACAAGGAATTCAGCGAGCAGTTTTAAGAAAAAAAATAGATATGGGCCAGTCCCACAATTGATGCAAACTGGTGTAACTCATTTGACATGAACTAAGCCATGTTTTTGACCCAGTTACAAAAGTTTCATTCCCAGCAGTGCTGGTAGGGAAGCAGTTTGTTAGGATAAATGGAGCGGGAGTCGATGTACCAAAAAGAGAAGCGCTGGTGTCCTGCACAGGGATCTGTTGAGAGAAGTGGGTCTGTGTGAAGATGAGCACACAAAGTTCTCCCCAACCTTTCAAAGCTCAGACTCTTTTCACTGCAGCTGCTTGAGAGCATTTGAAGAAAATGGGAATATGTTGGTCAGAAAATGCTGACTCACTGAAACCTCCCCGGGAAAAAGGCCAATTATAGCAAACTCTCTGTTTGTACATTGAAAAGGGTCAGGGAAAAACCTTGAAGTGATCAGATGCCCCATTTAATGCTTTCAGAACGAACTAACTCAAATCCGAAGGGTGGAGGGGGTGACATGGTTTTTTAGATGTAGATTTTTATTTGATAATTTGGAACATTTCAAACAGGGAAGACAGAAACGAAGGGGTTTTTTGCCTTATGAATTAGTTCAGACAGCCTGCTCTGATTTTTACTAAAAGTTAAAGGTGTTTGCGCCTTTGTCTTTCCCTCCCTGTTTGAGTGGGAGAGGAATAGGAGGAATAGCTTTGACTGTGATGGGAAACATCCTTCCCGCTCAGCTGTTCCCCTTGCCTGGGTAAGTAGCCAGGTCCAAGATTGAAGGGAGCCTGCAAGAAAGATGGAGAGGGACGTTTTACAAGAGCCTGTTGTGACTGGACAAGAGGCAGTGGCTGCAAACTGATGGAGTAGGTTTTGATTAGATGTTTGAAAACAATTCTTCCCTGTGAGAGTGGTGAGGCCCTGGCACAGGTTGCCTGGAGAAGCAGTGGCTGCCCCATCCCTGGAAGTGTCCAGGGCCAGGTTGGATGGGGCTTGGAGCAACCTGGGCTAGTGGAAGGTGTCCCTGCCCATGGCAGGGCGTGGAACAAGATGATCTTTAAGGTCCCTACCAACCCAAACCATTCTGTGGGATTAAAATACTCCTCTGGGGTTAGGTGCCTTTGGGACCACCATTTCTTTCCAGACCTGGCAGGAGAAGGCTGTCAGCATCCAGTGCTTTTGGGAAACCCTTGGCACCTTGCAGGATCAGGGCCTGCAGGCTTTGCTGTTTGCAGAACAGCACCTGGCACTGTGCTTTCTGGCCTGATTGAAATGCATGGGAAATGTCAGGAGGCGTGGGTGGAAGAGCCCTCGTTCGATATTGCTTCGGTATCCTGGAGTCTCATTAGCTCAGGTCAGTGCCTTTGAGTGGTTTCTGGCTTGTGAGCCGAAACACGAGCGTGTTTTGGTGCCGTAGTTCTCTCTGCGCCCCGGCAGGGCTGCAGACCCCGGAGCGAACAGTCCCCCCTCAGCCCCTGGGCCGGGGACGCGCTGCCCCCGACACGGCTCTTGCCGAGCCCGCCGCGCTGGGGTGCGAGTGAAAGGCGCTGGTTTGGCGAGGGCCGAGCCCCCGCTGGGTGTTCTTCCAGAAAAGCCTCGCTCTCTGATCTCTGACTCATCGCAGCCAGCGCTGACGTCCGAGGGACTCCTTCTGCGGGAGGATTATTCACGGGAGCGGGGCCGCGGCAGCATCCCATGCGTCATCCCCCGTGTGCGCGGGCGGGGCCGCGCCGGCCCTTCCCCACGGCACCGCTGCCCCCGGGGCACCCACCGGGGCGGTGCTGCCAGCCGGGATGGATGGGTTCAGCTGCTCTGCTTCGATTGGTGCGCGCAAGGCTCGGGTACCCTCGCGGTGCTACAAGGAAAGCGGCGAGAGGGAATTTCTGGTGACTTTTCAAGCTGTGTCAAACAAAAATGAAATGTATTACAGGGAACGTCAAACTGTAATTATTAAGGACTTGGAAAACTGTGATTAAAAATGAAAACCTGCCTACAGTAGTAACAATTAGGTATATGTGTTATGTTTTGCACACAAAACCACGTTTTCCTCTTGGCTAAATTCGTGTCCCCCTAGAGAGCAAATGCACTGTGATCCAGTTCCTGATGCTGGTGTAAACTGGCCTGGCTGCCCTGCTCCCAGGGAGACATCGTGCTTTGGCAGCAGACGAGGATTTGTCCCCCTCTCCCATTTGTTCTAACAGCTCAACAGTGAAGTTTTTACATGCAAAAAAGAGCCAGGGCCAGTTCCTGTGCCCGTATAAGCCCCTTCTTGAAGAGTTTCACATGGATTTGACACCTCTCTCCAAATGGTCGTTTGGGTTTCCCAGTTGGGTCAGCCCATGAAATAAAGGGGATTACTTTTCTTACAGATTTAGCCCAACTTGTATCTATGGATCTAAAAGCTCAAGAAGTGCTGATGGAAGGGGAATGGCCTCCAAAGAAGGAATTACAAGCCCCCAGCAAGGACTCTTCTTACTCCTGTTGGTGGTTTTTGCAGTTGGCACTGCCCTCCCTCCTTGGCTTCACATGTGATCAAGCAAGAAGCTCCTCTCCTAACTGTGGGTTAAAGTGCTGCCTCTGTCCTGTAGCCAGGGAGGAGATGAGAGGATTTCACCAGCTACCTGGGAGCAGTGGCAGTGTCCACGCTTGCCAGGCCCACGTGGGACGCTGATGGGCATCACCACACAGCTGGGACAGCCTGTACCACACAGGCTGGGCTCTCCCAGCTCCATCAAGGCACCAGGGTTCCAAAGCCATGTGTGAATCCTTGCTGGAACAGAATTGGTCAGATGTGAAGGTGATGCTCGAGGTGTCTAAAGGAAATGGGAGTGTTTTGTCCTGCCGACTGAGGTTTGGGCTTTCTAGGGATGACCTGCTCTGGGACAGGAAATGTTGGCACAGGGAAGTCTGCAGTAAACCAGGGATTGCATGGGGGTATTTGAATATCAGCTCCATGGTGGGGCCAACCCAGTGGTGCTCCATCACTGTGTGCATTAATAGGCAGGTCACGGTCTGGGGGTCAGCAACAGGGCTACAGACCATTGACTTTCTGTTTTCCACTAATCTGGGGGGGGGGGGGGGGGAATCAAATAAAATCCCCCACATCAGCTCATTATGTCAAAGACTGACCCAGGTGGTGAGGTGAAAGTTTGGTGGTGCTTGCAGGCGTGGCACCTTCTAATGTCCTTTTAGTGGCAACACCTTTTAATAAGGTGTTATTGCTGTCTTTGGGGGCTCTGCTAGACCCTGCTTTCAGCATTACCCCCCTGCTGTCCCGTTGGGAGGGGTAACCTCTTGGTGAGGGGCTGACAGTGAGTTTATCACCTCTTGTCACTAGGAGGGAGCCTCTCTGGCAGCCTGGGGTAGGGATCCTGGCAAACAGGCCCCACGTCCCTGTCTGATATGCTGCAGGGTCTGGTCGTGCATTCTACCCAAAGGTTGCCGAGTTTCTGCGTTTCTCAGCTGAAATCAGCTGCTGCTGTGCAGAATTTTGGCTGTACACCCCAGGAAGGGATCTCTGGGGCAGACCAACCCCCCACATTTGAACATCAGCACCCACAAATCATCATAGAACCACAGAATGGTTTGGGTTGGAAGGGACCTTGAAGTTCATCTCATTCCAAGCCCCTGCTGTGGGCAGGGATGCCCATGTCACAGTTGCTACTTCCAATTCTTGAAGGCAGAGAGGAAGCCCATGTTAAGGGTGACGTTTTTCTTCTTTTTGTGTCTCCATTTCAATCAGTGCCTGTCATCCTGCCCCTAAGGTTTCACAAGACCCATACTAATTTTTTTTCCCAAAATTTTCCAGCTGAGAAATATCTTAGATAAAGACAAGAGTTCACTGGGTGTGACAATCACGTAATGACTGCCCAGAGAGGAAGGATGCAAAGGGGATAAACAGATGCTGTTTGCTCTTGAAAGCACCCATGGGAGGTTTACCCAGCCCTGGCCTGGGCACTCCAGAAGGATTAGTCTCACTTGAGAGGGCTCACTTGTGCTACAATGCTGAATGGCCCCATTCTCACCCCTGTGCTTGGCCCCATAACTGTGTGGGGCAAAAGGGACTTGGGTTGGGCTGCCCTGCAGCAAAGGCAGATCCCTGTCAGCAAGTGGGGCTGGCTGCTGGCACCGAAAAGCCCCCAGGCTCTAAAGGCACCGTAATCAGTGGGTTTGCATTGAGGCAGAGGTGCAGAGGGCAGCAGGGATGCAGGAGGGATGGGCTGTGGTATCAGTAGGACGCTGGGGAAGGAAGGGAGGGCACTCACAGCAAGGTGCCTGCATGGTGTGACAGCACAAATCAGCTTTATTTAGACATCAGTGTGCCTCCTTCCCCCTGAGCTAAAAATAAACCTCCCTGGTCCCTGCTGCAGGATCTTGGCCGTGGTAGGGAGGGGATCTGTCTGGAATGCTGTCTTCCAAACAAACATTTCCCTGGCTTGCTTCTGGGATTAAAACTCTTCCTGAGACAGCAGCGCTGGTTACTGCAGCCCTCTGGATGCTGACTTCCTCACTGCCATCGCTGTGGAGGAGTAAAGAGGAGAAGAAGGGGCAAAAAAAAACCAAGGGGAAGGAATGCGAAGCCAAACTTATGGAGTAACTTCTGCCGCTGGCAAATTTTCATCTTCCAAGGTCAGCCATGATTACATTTGGAGAGCGCTTTGCTCTTTTTAGCAGTTTTGGCTATTGCTGCTGTATGTACAAAGGACCATCTGGAAATCTGTTCCCAACTTTAGCAGGTGTTAACACCGAGCTGCCCTGGGCCCCTGTTTGCTCACTGGCTGCAGCAGCTCCACGCTGAGCACCCTTGGGCTTCTGCTCATGTCCCAGCGAGGCAGGGACTGGTACAACCCCGTCAGGGTGTGCTCCCCAGGAATTCCCACCCTCTTTTAGTCATGGAGTTTGGGGTGGTCTGGTTTTGGGGTGCTTATTTTCCCATCATTTTTTTTAACTCCATGTGGCTGTTGAGCTCAGCTGGTGTTATATGTGTTCAGGAGTGTGTTTCATTTTCCAGATTAGAAAATGCTCAGAGGTATAATCAGGTCCTTCCACAGTATTTAATTATCCATAATTAAAGGCATCTACACAAAGCAGATTTTCAAAGACCATTCTTGTGTTACATTGCTAATGAATTAAGTAATTAATTGGCATTGCAAAAATACAATAGGAAACATCAATCTTTTGAAGTAAAGCATTTTTTAGGTGTTTTATAAAATCATTAGCTTGCATCAGGTCAGTAGCTGTTCACATGTCTAAATCCCCCTTCTGGCTTTAAAAAAAAATCCTAAAGGGCAAAATGAATGCAGGAAAACAAGGCAGGGAATACTTGCTGAAGAGTGTGGAAGCACTCAGAAATGGGGAATTTCATTGGGAAGTCACTGTCCATCACTTTGCTGCTCTGTCCCACAGTTCCCTCCTCCTGCCAGGAAGGTCTGAACCAATTCCCATCACACTTGGGAACACAGTTTGAAGCTTCAAACTTTCATGTTCCTGCAGGTTTTGTTAAAAATAGTTGTCTGCTGGGTTTGTTTTTAGTAATGCCCATTCTCCTCAAGCAGGGCACTGTGTCCGTGCCTCAGTTTCCCCTGTGCACTCCCCTGTCCCACTGGAATGCTGTGAGGAAAACGGGCTCCTGTTCCGAGCTGTTTGGGTACTGTGCTGCCACTGAGACCAGAGGGCGAGTAATAGTTTTATCCAGTAATGAAATAATAAAAACAGACTGAGGCAGAATGATGGGTAACAGCTTTCTGAGAGTTATGGGGGGAGGGCTGCAGAGCCACCTGCATCCCAGCTTTTCATCACTGCTGGCTGCTGCCTTACAGTGCAGAGGAACTGTCCTGTCCCCACACAGCACCGTAGTATCACGTGGCATCTGCTGGAGTACAAAAGCCCACGTACATCGTGGTTATGCCTTTTGTGGTGACACCCAGAATTGTTGGCAAAGGAAAGGACAGTCCTTTTCCATTGGATGATTTTGTTAAATACAACTATTCACATGCAAAACCAGCACGGCTCATTTTATTTCTGCTAGCAACCCCACTCTTTGCCTTCTCATCAGGAAGCACCGTGGAAATGCCATGGATACCATTAAATGCAGGTAGCGTAATGGGAAGAGCAAAATCTGGGGACAAAACATGGATTAAAGCCGCTTTTGCAGCTGCTGGAGAAATCAGGACAGGTCCCAGCAGAAGGGTTTAGGAGCCTGTTTATTCCAGAAGCACCAAGCTCTGCTTGTCTCATCTCTCCGTCAGACCAAGGTGTGCCCGTCCTTGCAGTGCTTTGCTCTCCCCATGTGTGCCCTCAAGATCCATCCATCCATCCTACCCTGCCCCTTCCACCCCCTCCTCCTGTTTCCTCAGGAGCTGCAGATTTTGCCACAGCAGTGCCATGTCCTGTCTCTCTAACACCAGGCTTATTAATTGCTTGGGGTGGGGGTTGGAGGGGAGATGTTTTCCTGATTTTAGTTTTCCATGCTACAGGCAGGTAATTAAATTCCCCAGACAAATTAAGGGGTAATGTCTCTGCCATTGTGGTTATTCCCTTTCTATGGGTAATCAATCATTTGTATGGATTTGCATAAAGTGGGAGCTCTGCCACTGGAGCCCAACCTGAATATATAGGGATGAAAACCAGGCAAATCCTGAGGCTGATGCCACTGGGCTCTGTTAAATGCCCTCCAGAAGATCCATACTTTGACTGGAAGGGGAACCTTTGGTGACTGACAGGCTTTTAGTTGTTATACATCTACATGTTCATTAAATTCACCTTTTACTTGGGTCTTACCCCCCCCATGGTCATCTGTGTCTGTCATCATGGAGGTCAGGGGACTGGGAATGGTGGTGAAGACAGCAGGAGATATCAGACACGAGCTGAGAGTAGGAAGAAATGGTTTCCACAGCAGCTCTTTCCTTACATGGAAAGTTTTATCTTTGCTTTGAAGTCCCATTTTAACACAATCCCACATTCAAAACCTTCATCAGAAAAATCCGTTCCCAGGTGGAAAACAGAAGCAGGTCCATGCTGATGCCCTCCAAGTGTCACATTCATCCCGCAGCGATCCCACGGTGATCTGGATTGTGATGGAGCCGTTTTTCAGACAGGAGCTGGAGGTTCATCCTGATCATGTGATTTCCCACAGCTCAGGAAACCCTTGTTCCCCTGGGCAGGGGGATTGTGCAGAGGCTGCCTCGTGGCACAGGCCACTGCTGCTGCAGCTTCATCATCCAGGGCTGGGCTGGGTTTGCAGGGGACTCCACATCGACGTGAACAACTCAGATAAATGTGTAGCAATCCTGGTTCTCCCACACATTTTTTTCCTCCTGTTTTATACAAAACGAGCACAGTCACAATTTCCACTTCATTTATGACTGATCTGAAAAAAAACCCACCCTATAAAACATCATGCACAGCTGTAGTGACCAAGTTAGATTCAATTCTGGCTTTATATGAGTTGATGTGCAGCCAGCTCTCTCTTCCATACATCATCTGTGATTGCAGTTAAGCGTGAAATACTGTTTTAATTCTTACACCAAATGTGGGGTTTTTTTTCTGAAGAAAAAAAGACATAAAAATGTTAAAATGGGCCATAAAAATCATTATATTTTCACATGGAGCTCAACCAAGAGGCGAATAAGTTGGCTAAAAGCTCAAAAGACCCGGAGAAAAAGTCCTGGTTGTTATTCTTTTGTTGTTAACCTTCGCCTTTGAATGGAGATGCCCAGGCAGGGAGCAAAGACCTGGCACTTTGGCAGCCAGGGGCTATTTTGGCACTTGCTTCCCTAGATAAGGGTTTCCTCCCACAGCTGCATGGACAGAGACCTGTGGCTGTTGCTGGAGCTGCTGCTCCCTGACAGTGCCTTGGAAGCTGCCCCAAAACCTTTGCAGTGGGCAGGATGAACATCCAGACAGGTCCCCGGCCAAGTTTCTGCTCTGCATCCCAATTCCTTTCTGGGGTGACTTGGGAAATCCTGGCTCTGCGGGCACAGTCACCTGGACTGAGCCTGTCCCATGGACTGAGCCATGTTGTTCCATGGCTGCTCTGGAGAGCTGGTGAGGTGAAGGCAGCAGAGCCACAACAGCACATTTTATATACATAAAATACATTTTCTTCACTCTAAGGTTTAGTCTCTGGGAAGTCCAGCCTTTCTTCCCTTTGGCTGTTGATTCTACTGGTAACATTGTTTGATGATGCAGTAGTTTGGTGGTAGTTTTATTAATTGAATTCTTTTAAATTAATCTATTTGACACAAGCTCTCCCCCTAAAAAAGGAAACCAAACAAACCCAGCTCACCTTATTTGCTGTGTTTGAACCATTAAAAAAATTAATGCACCTTCAGCACAGTTGGAGTTCATTTTGGGAAATATCTACTTAGACAACTTTTTAAAAAGCTATTACTTACCTGAAAGGTTACAATGACCTCAGAGTAGCTTTCATTGCCCACAATTACAACCTACCTGTATTTTTAAAAAAATCTATGGTGTTGTCCCAAAGCTTTATGCTGCCTGCAAAGAAATTTTTAAGAGCTAATCCTGTGTGTTTGCTCAGGTAAATGTTGAAACGCATTTCTCCCTTAATAGATGGTTACTGCTGGCTTCCTCAGCCCTGAGTGTGCACAGCAAAAATCTGATTCCAAAAAGCTCTTTTGGAGGCACAGTTCTGCCTGTACAATGCTGAGCCCATTGCCCATGCAGGTTTTTTTACCATGAGCTAAACTTTTCTGTGCTGATCAAGGTATTTGCACACACAGATCCTTTTAAAATGAAGAGGAATTTGGTGTGCAAATCCCATAGGAGACTTTGAAAATGCCAACCTGCATTTTATATTACAAGAAGCAGGGAAAGCCCTTTATTTA
The DNA here is from genome assembly GCF_003984885.1 of Neopelma chrysocephalum. Lineage (NCBI taxonomy): Eukaryota > Metazoa > Chordata > Aves > Passeriformes > Pipridae > Neopelma > Neopelma chrysocephalum. The sequence goes on from NW_020897703.1 coordinate 2,206,941, forward strand.
CAGCTGGGTCTGGAGCCTTGGGAGTTGTTTAGCTGCTGTCTGGGAGCTGATCCTGCATTGGCTCCTCTGTGACTTCGGTGGCAGTGGGTCCAGTTCAAGTCTGCAGAAATGTCCAAGGCCAGGTTGGATGGGGCTTGGAGTAACCTGAGCTAGTGGAAGGTGTCCCTGCCCACGGCAGGGAAGCAGAAGGAGATGGGCTTTAAGGTCCCTTCCAACCCAAACCATTCTGTGTTTCCGTGCTCAGCCTTGGGCTTGGTCCTGTTGTCCTGCTCATCCCACAAGCCCAGGGGATGAAGAGTGCAGCAGGGCTGTAATTTCCACCTGGTGCTTTGGAGCTGTGGAAGGGCTGCTCTTTGTTCCCTGGGTGAGTGATGGTCTCCAGCCTGTCCACACAGCTCAGATGTGTATCGGTGCCAGTGGACGTCACTGCTCCCCGACAGACTGCCTTTAAATTGCACCCATAGATCTTCCCTGCACCAAAACATTCCTGCTCCAGTAGTTAGTGATGCCTGAAGTTATGTCTCCACATCAAATTAAGTAACTGTGCTATCAATAAGGAGGAGTAATGTGGTATATTCCCTTCTGGATGTCTCCCTGTCCCTCATTTGTTTGCTGCTCCTGATTAAGACAGATAACGAGCCATCAGTAATTTTCTAACTGTGGTGCAGAGCAGTAAGGATTAAATCAGTCTGTGTCACTGGGTGCCAGGCCATAATTTAGGGAGCTCCAGTGTGTCCCCTGCATTCATTAGACTCCAAGGCAGTGGATGCTTGGGATTGTCTGAGCAAAGCCTGGAAGATGTGAACATTTCTGCACGGGGAGAACCAGGAGGGGATGTGGGGCCACCAGGAGATCCCTGACCCGCTGGGCTGGCTGGGAGCTGCTGGGGTGTTTAATCTTTGTTGTGCTGCTGCATCGCTGGCTAAATCAGTGGAATGCTCCCTTTGCCCTGAACTGAGCTTTTTACCTCCCTCTGGCCTTTTTTAATGCGTTCCTTCTAATGATGTAGGGCTTGCTTAGAGTGAGCAACTTGGAAACAATTTGGACAAGGATACTGCAGATATATATATATATATTTAATGCAGAGATTAAATAACTTTTAGGCATCTTCAGGCACCCAGTAATGTGAATTACAGCTGGAAAAATCTCTCCTGTAAATAGGCAGTACTCGAGAAGAGCTGTTAGCATCATCTTGTGAGCAGTGAAATATGCAGGAATGATGGAAAAGAGCTGCAGATAAGCTTCAGAGGAGATTAATTCTTTGGGGCAATGGTCCACAGGATTGAAAGCTTCTGGGTGTCTAGAAGGTACCACCAGAAGACTCCAGGAGCTTTTAGCCAGAGTCAGTGGGGTTTTTCCACAGGTGAAAAAAAGTAAAGGACCTCATTTTACATTTTAGAGAACAGAGTGAAATTTGGGGCATTTATTGCAGGTTGGATGGTTGGGTGACGATGGATTTAGGAGGCCAGGGGGTATTTTCACCTGGTGTTTGTGCTGGGAATGTGCAGGGTGAATAGGTGTCCGTTAGTCTGCAAAGAGCTGTGTCCGCCATGGCCTGTAGGACGTGGACATCAGCTCCAGGAGCAGGGAGGAGGCAGAGCCACAGTGCACTGCCTGCCCTCCTGCCACCTCCAAGACATGATCAGCCAAGACAGGATCAGAGCTGGGCATGGCCAGGTGTGAACTCACCCCCTCACGTGCCATGGCCGTGGCAGCCCCGTTCCAATACAACCTCAGGCTTCAGTCTGAGCCAGGATCTTCAGCTTCGGCCTCTCTCTAACACAGTAAAGCTCCAGGATTGTTATTTTCGGGTGGGGTTTTCAGCTCCCCCTGCAGAGCATCACCAGGTTTGATTTGCAGCAAGGCAAAGCTCAGCATCACCAGCTCATTTCTTTATGTCTCACCTCCGCCTTTGCCTGCTGCCTTCTCCTCCCGTCAGGAAGAGGAGGGCTGGCATTCCCCATACCAGGCAGTGAAAACAAGACTTCTTCCCTCCCTGACTCGTTAACTGAAGCCACAAATTGAGCTCTTTTCTTGCAGTCTGAAGTGATCACATAGATGGTGGTGATAGAGCTAAATGAACATTTGAGAAGATCCTGCAGGATCAGTGGGGAGGAGCCGTGTTAACCCCCAGATGTGAGGGCCATCATTAAAAACAAGGTGCTGGTTTTTCTGCCCTCCTGAGCACAGACTTCAGCCTGGACATGGAGAAAGTCCCAAGGTGCAGGCAACCAGCCATTTCTTGCCTCTGTGACAGAACCTGGGGATCACCTGTATTTCTGCTGTGGTTTTCCCCTTTTCCTGTTGGGGATCCATGAGCATCCTTGTGCAGGTTCCAGGTGTAATCCTCACTTTGTGAGGTGTTGTTTCAGCTGAGTGATGCTGGGAGCAGTGGACACCAGTGCTGGAGACTACATGGCTTGTGGTGTGGGACAGTCATGGTGAAGACTGTGAGATGCCTATTTTGTGGAGACATGGAGAGAAAAATCCACTTTTCCCCTGGGAAGACACTTGGCCATGCTCCCTAGAAACACCTCACCCAGTTCAACTGCATTTGTGGTAAAGCTCCAACAGCAAAGTCATTGAGCTGAGTGAGCATCCATGGGGATGTTTTCAGGCTGTATCCATTCCTAGATACTGTGGATACACCACTGTTTTCTGCTTATCCCTTGCAATTTTAATTGTGGGGCACACCACGTGGGAGCCTGGGGGATGGCTGGCTGAATACAGCTATATAAACCAGGCAGATGAGCATAGCCATCAACACCTCTCTCCTTGATGTTATCCATTGACTGAATCAGCTGAATTCTCTTGGAGTCAGCTTTAGTATCTCCTAAAGGGATGGGGAAGCTCTCAAAAAGAGTGGCAGGAGACATAGAGTTATCACTGGAAAATATTTAACTGAGAGGAAACTACCACTGCTGCTGAAATCAGAGGTTGCACCATGAGAAGTTCCGGGGGAGGTGATGAGCTTTGTGTGGGACAGACACTCCCCAGGGCAAATCTGAATATCACAGTTGGCCTGAAGTAAGTTGTGCTTGCTGTTTGATTAACATTTGATTTCCTTTTACTGCTTCTTTGTGCACACAAAGCTGAATTCAGAGCTGCTGAAAGCCAGAGGCAGAGACACTGAGTTCAGTAAAACCCATCTGGGAGCTGGGGGGGCACTGGGTTTCAGCACCAAGCGACTCCCTGGCATCAGCAGGACACCATGAGCTCCTGGTGTTGGAGAGAGAGTGACCCCTGGATCCCCTCCACAACAGGGGTGCAGGTCAGCAGCACAACACGGGTCATCACCCAAGTAACTGGGCTTAGCCATATGGTTGTGAAATTGGCCATCGCTCCCCCAGACAACAAACCCTATATGATTTTTTCACATCTCTCCCATTAAACCAGCATCTGAATGTCCCTAATATATCTCCATAAAAATCTTCACAGCTGTTCTAGCAAACAGCCTGGAGTGCTGTGGGCTTTTATGAGTATTAACTATGTTAAGCAAAGCAAATCTCACAATTACATTGTCTGTGGGAGCAGCAAACTTCTCCCATCAGTCTCCCTGAGCGAGGAAAAAGGGTGATTAGTGTCCTGTTATCATCACAGTCGTGGTTTAAGATGCTTTTACCAGGAGCAGGACGACAGCCCTTGCCCAAAGCAGCTTCTTGTTCCTGCTGCTATCATTATAAGTAACCTGATGTGCTTGACATGTCGTCAAATGTTGCTGAGCAGCATCTTCCTTTGAATAATAATTTTTAAAAAACCCACCATGTTGCTGATCTGTCTCATCCTTTGTGGGTTTTTTTAGGCATGGATTTGGCAGACCTTGGTCTCATCCTGTTCCTCCAAGCAGCCACAGTGGGAAAAGCTCAGGACAGTCCTGAGCAGTGCTGGGTTGGGGCTCTGAGCTTTTGAAATGTTGGGAAGGGGAAAGGATATTAAGGAATTTAGAGGAGTCTGTTGAGCTCTGTTGCAGAGCAAAGAAAGGACTTGGTTTCTTGCTGTGGGCTCTGGTTGTGGCTTTAGGGGCTGCACATGGCAAAGCCACACAGATCCCCAGGTGCTGGATATTCTCTCCACCAAGAGCTCCCAGCTCTATAAACCGGAAAACTCCCTGTTGACTTGTTCCATGGCCCAGAAAATGCCACTTGGTTGGGGCATACTTGCACCTAAATTTCAGCTGTGCAGTGTCTCTCCAAGTGCCTCCCTCTCGTGCCTCTGCTGTGGGTGTGATGCTGCTGCATCCCAGTGTGGGCAAACAGGGCCCACTCCTCCAGTGTGAAGGTGTGAGAAGTTTCAGTGGGAAAAAAAAAGGCAGGGAGGGGTTGGCTGATAGTGGTTGTGCTGGAAAATTGGATTTCAGGCAGTGGGAATTTAAGTTGAATTGTCACAAATGGAGTGTGGAAATTTTGCCTCCCGTTAGAAACCTGTGTTTCTGTAGGGACAGGGATAGCAGAGTGGGGGAGAGGGTGCAAAAAATCTCCACCCAGCTCACCATGGTGTGCAAAAGAAACCTTTTCACTCTGGCAAAGCAGAGGGGGGTGGGGGGTGTTTTGAGAGAGCACTGGGGAAGAAAACAGTCCAGAGCAGTGGCAGTATTGGCCTAAATTACAAGTATCAGGGTCTGACAGGAGAGAGGCTGTCCCAAAATGGCAGGAAAACATCCCATAGGAGGGCAATGTCTGTAGAGCCAGGTTTTCATCCATTTTGCTAAAAGCCAAGAAAAAGGAAAACAAGCCCAACTGCTGTGGTTTTTCCCTCACTTCAGCCTCTGAGTACAGCTCCTTGCTTAGGTGTGCTCAGGTGATCCTGGCCAACCTGGAGATGATGGGTGCTGCTTCCACAAGGGCTCCTTTGGCCAACCCCCAATGTTCCTCCCAGCCTTCAGTCCCTAGGACTTGTCCAGAATAGCTGTAATTTTCCCTCTTTCCCTTGCCCAGCCCCTCTAAGGGGTGGCAGCAGAATCCCAAGGATTTTCTCTTAGACACGGAGGTGCTTGCCACGTCCTTCCAGGCTCGTTAGATGCCAGAGATCAGCGGGGCAGATTACTAGTGTTTAATTACTAATTTGGGACCCCTGGTGGCCTAGTGGTTAGCATGCAGGACTCTCACCTCTGCGACCCAGGTTCGAATCCAGCCAGTCCCCCGGGCAGATGGAGGTCGTTAGCCCTGTAAGGCCATCCATCTATGAGAAGGTCACTCTAAACAAACCTACGTCCTGAGGACCTCACTGCCATTGTCCAAGCTTGCTTGGCCCCGGCAGATGAACCTTAGGATTAAAGGGTGGGCTCAGTTCAGCGCAGGCTGTGTCTCACCTAAAAAATCCATTGCGCAGGCTGGAAAGGTAAAAGACCTTTCCCCAAATCTTCGTTCGTGAAGACTGGCCATTATTATAATTACTAATTTACAGAGCTGCCCTGTGTCCTTGGCCAGGGCAGGGAGTCCCTGTGCTGCTGTCCCCAGGATAAATAATCCCAAAATAAGGGACCTCACAGGTACAGGTGATGCTTTTAGTACCTCCCCCTCATCCATCTCCTCTGTCTGCTTTCTGCTCCTCCCTATCCTGGGATAGGGATACTAATGACAGGTGTTTGGTGATTACTTTTCTTCCACATGACCTCCCTGGGGAAGCTCAAGAGGGAGAAGAGACGTAGGGCTGCTGGTAGGAGGAAGGGCAGCTGTGGCCATGATGGAGCAGCCATGGAATGAATGGGCAGATGAGCAGGATGCAAGGAAAAATAAGCTTTTCCCCAGCTGGCAGCACCCCATCAGCCATTCCCACTTTGATCACCCTTGGCTGAGTGACCAGTTTAGTGCAGGGATGCAGCCAAAACCCCATGACGGGGGTGTGGGGTCCCCAAAGCCTGGCTGGGAGGCAAAGTTGGCTTTCCTGAGAGTGAGCAAACCTGCTTGTTCCTGTCACTGCCGGCCTCCCTCCTGTTCCCAGCGATGGAAACAGGCTGGCCCTGCTATAAATCCAGAGAAGGCTGTGTCTGGAGAGAGGTGTGGGTGTTCAGGCAGCACTGGCTTCTCAAATGAGGTGATTAACAGGCAGCCACAGGGCAAGAAGAGAGAAAATAATGTTCCCCTTTCCTTGCCACCCTCATCTCCAGAGGAAGCTTTTTGTTTAAATTATAATGAAAAGGGGTATTTTTTTGCTCTGGGAGAGCAGAGCAGGCTGTTGCATGGAGGCTGCCCATGCTGGGCATCCCTGACACTGGCAGGCAGGCGGAGCATCCCATTAGAGAGGGACAGGTACTTATTTCATCTTCAAGTGCAGCTGGATACAATTACTGGCATTTTCACTGTGTTTGAACCCTGGACATTTAACGGCAGCAAATGAGCTGACCTGGCCCCGCTGGGAGCCACAACACACCACCTCCCACTGGGCTCCAGGAGGCAGAGAATTAAATCTGTGGGAAAGTATGACAACCTCAGTGGGTTGCCAGAAACATACCTCAGTTGGGATTACAGCCTTTCCAACCGGGACCGCATCTTCAGGAGAGACGTCAGCTTGGGAGATCCTCAGCTCCTGACCAGAATGGGCCATGACTTTTATAACCACAGGCCTGCAAAGGAAAACACAGATACATGTGTGCACAGGTAGAGTTGGGCTGTTCTGTGTCACTGTGTGTCCTTGGCTGGTAACTCCTGGCTTTGAAGTTCTTTGCAGTGTGGAATGACTGAGGTTGGAGGGGCCCTTTGGAGCTTGTCCAGCCCCAAGCCCAGCTCAAGCAGACTTAAAACATCCCCACTCCCAGAGCACTGCTCCTCCACTGCCAGCAGAGCCGTGTCACCTGAACTCTGGCTCAACAAGTGGAGTTGGGATGTGTGTCCAGAGCAAAAGCCTGCTTCTTCCTGCCATCCTGATGGATTCACGTGCAGGCTAGGCAAAGGAGGAGGCATCATGGAGCACACGGACCTTCCCAGTGCCACAGCCTGCCTTCCCAGGTCCTGCCCATGGAGGGAAGCAGCAGCCCTGGGGAACACCCCCTCACCCCAGATTCTGTTACAGGAGCCATCAGAGGCGTCTTTCTCAAGCCCTTCGGTTGTGGCTTCCTGAAGATGGATGTGAAATGTTGCTGTAGGAACTGATCTGCATTTGAAGAAGCCTTTAATGAAGTTGGGAGGTTGCTTAAACAAGTAACACTCAGGCACCCTGAATGGTCTGGTTAAGTCCAGCCCTGTCAAACTGGTGGCCTGTTGAACAAAGGGTCCTGATGAGCATCTTAATAAAGTGAGGGCGCTAATAAATGAAGTAAATACATCTCTGAGACTATTAAACATGAGACCCCAGCACTGGGTTGGTTACAGCTCAGCCTGTTTCCAGCCACATAGGGACCCATTTTTCCCTTTCAAACAGCCTTAAGCCCAAGACTTAAGCAAGAACTTGCCCATAATTTCATGTCTGTGCACAGTCTCATCTTTGGAATGCACCTCCTGCACTGGAGGCACAGATTAGAACTGGTGGCAGCCAAGGGGTGACATTTCAGAGCAGTACTTGAGCCACAAGACACTTGTCAAATGTCTTTGTGCTTCCCCAATGCTGTGAACGCGACTGCCTCGAACTGCGTGTGTGCTGCTGGCTGTGACAGTAATTCCTGGCACCAAATGATGCAGGAGGGAGAGGGGAGGAAGGGAGGGCTTGCAGGGGGTCAGCTGGCAGTGGGTATTTGAGGGGCTTTTACAAGGGGGAGGAAAGGGCTTTAAGGTCCCTTCCAACCCCAACCATTCTGTGACTGCGAAATAAGATTCTTGCTGACCTGCTGCTCAGCTTTGATATACTGTGTAATAAAGAAGCCAAAAAAAAACCCCAAAACAATAATGAGCAGATTAAAGGAATTACCCTTGAGAAAAAAAATAGATTTCATTAGAAAGCTTATTTGAGAGGTGAATTATTTTGCTAATTTGATGCTACAGCTCATTCATGGTTAATAGCCCCAACTGGTGGGGGGGTCCCTGGGGTTACCTGGTGTTGCAGCACGGCTGCTGTGGGGGATGAATTGGCTCTGGTCCCTGCAGCTCAGTGCAGGCTCACCAGGCTGGAGCAGCAAAGGCTGCTGTGTCTGATGTTTGTCCTCATGGTCTTGTCCAACTAACAGGCAAAATTAAGGAGAAAAATTAGAGGGCAATTAAAGTAGAAACAAACCAAGTGCATCGATGGGGCATCTAATGCCGTTTGTTGTAGGGATTGGGCACAGAAACAGAGAAGGAAAGTTCTGAGGCCTTTTTTTTTTTCCTTTAGCGTCTGAAGGCATCCAAAAAAGTGAGACAAGTGATGGGTGTGGGGCAAAGGCTCGGCACTGAGCAGCTGGAAGGAGCATTGGTGGGATTTCGGCAGTGCTGTGGCCAGAGCAGTGAGGGGTGGGGGCTGAGCACCTCACTGCTCCCAGGGGCTGGGGCAGAGCTGCTGCACCCCCTTTCCGAACCAAAGACGTATTTATCTCTGTTGCCCCTGTGTGTTTTTGCAGGTCCGAACTGCTTTGCGGGAACCACGATAATTCCCGCCGGCATCGAGGTGAAGGTGGACGACTGCAATATCTGCCACTGCCACAACGGGGACTGGTGGAAGCCGGCGCAGTGCTCCAAGCGGGAATGCCAGGGCAAGCAGGCTCTGTAGTGGGACCGACCCCCTGCCAGCGCCAAACAAACCGCTGGGGACGCTGAGGAAGGAACGGCCTCGATGCTGCCCCCGCGTCCGACCTCCCGCCACTGCAGCAGGGTCACCAGCAGCACCTGCAGCGTCCCACACAAGCAGAGATTTGTGCCCGCGGGGAAGGGTCTCCCTGTGCCCCCTCCTGCTCTTCTCTGGCTTTGCACACTATGTATCTGGTGTCTAGGTATCTCCTCTGCTTTTGTAATTACCAGTGCTTGGGAGGGAGGCAGTGGTCAGGTTTGGGGAGGAAAAAGGAGAACAGCCCACGCAAGTCCTTGGACTGGTGATGCCTTCGAGCCGACGATCGATTCACCGCTCTCACTTTCTGCGATGTGGATCGTGGGGTTTTTCACGTTTATTTATTTAAGGGTTTTTTGCTATTGTGATTTTTTTTTTAAAGCCTCTTCCTAAGCTGGGATCATCGGGACAATACAGCTGTGAGTGAAGCGATGGATGGAGCATTTTTATTGTGTCTATAAGCGGGAGTGGCACTAAGGACTAAGGAGGGAGGTAGAAATTAAAAGGGGAGCAGGGTGTTAAAAAAAACCCCCAACTGGAATGTAACCTGCAGCAGGACTGAGGTAGATGCACAGGTATGGACCAGACAGCCAAGACACAAAGCTGTATCTGTGTTACACTTTCTCCACTGAGTGGGGACAATAAAGTTGAAGATACTTACACAGTCACCGCGACCTTGATGGGAGCAGGAGCCCACCCTGGCTGCGTGGGCAGGGCAGGGCAAGGCAGGGCAGGCTGGAGGGGCTGGAAAGGCCCCAAGAAAGCAGTGTCTTACCTGAGTGGTGTCTGTGTGAGGCCTGGCTGGGCGTCGTGGTGAAGGATGAGGGTCCCACCTGTTCCCAGTTCTCGGGGTGAGTGTGAGCCCACCTGCCTTGTCCCATCCCTTGGTGCCAAGGCTGCCCTTGCTGGAGCCAAGGGCAGCGTTTCATTGCCTTCAGCAACAGCAGGTCACACGTACCTGATCCCCACACACAGGGAGGTTTCCAGGAATGTCCCACAGCACTAACCTGGCTCAGCTGGCAGACAGACCCTTTGCTGCAGCAGGAGGGAGCTGCCCTGGCTCTCCCTGGGAGCATCCATACTGCTGGGAATAAAGCAAGCCATGGTGCACAGGGAGATGGGGCTGGGCTGACTACATCCATGGGAATTGGCTCCTGGTGAGGGGTGTCTCTAGGAGCAGCTCCGTGCCTGCCTGCCAGGAGGAGAGGTCCCCATGGTCCCCATCTGCAGCTGAGGGATCCCGTCGGGCTTTTCGGCACTGGCACCTCCTGCTTTCTCAGGCTGCAGCTTCCAAGTGATGCTGTGGAAGAAAAGCCACCAATGTCATCTCCCTGCTCTGCCTGCCCAGGTGAGCGCAGGAGCCTTTCCCATCACTGTCCACGCTTGGTTCCCTGCTTTTTTTGGTCGTGGCCATGAGGGTGATGGTGCTTGTTTTGTTGAGAGTTCAGACTTCAGTGCAGCACCTGCCCTCAGCAGCGGCGGCCGCAGATCCCTCCTAGAGCATCTTCCCCCAGCGGATCAGCACATCGGGCTGGGTTCATACACACTGCTGCGTTCACGTTTTTATTTCCTCCCCATTTTGGTGTTTTATGGAGGGCGGGGTTGGGATGAGCATGAGCACAGCGACTGCTGTAGTGCAGCTGAGCACTGGCTTCCTGCAGGCTGAGCATCAGAGGTGCTGTCCCACATTCCTGTGTGAGCTGTTACCTGTCAATGACTATCCGGTTTCAAAACTTTCAAACAATAGTGTGCCTGAAACTAGTGAGGAAAAAAACAATCTGTAAAAATGGGCGGGTGGGTCGAGGTGTCCTAGAAACAATATTTGATGTGTAAAAGACTATATTATTAAAAAATTATTTTGTTAAATATAAAGTGTGTGAACCAGCAAAAAAACCCAAAAGTATATACTTGTGGTGTATTTTACTCTGCTGATCATTAGCCCCTCAAGCTCCCAATTCCCCATCTCATCCCTCGCTCCAGCCCCTGGCTCTCCACAGTGCTGGTGAGCGTTGCTGGAGTGGGAAGAATGGGCTTGGAGCCTGGAAATAACCACAGGAGTCCCATGGACAGGATGTGTTGCCCAGGGAGCATCTCAGCCATAACTCAGTAAAACAGCTTTGCTTTGCCAAACAGGGATTCCCTTTTTGGGAGCTGCCATGGACTGACACGGCTCCCAGGCTCTCGCTTTAACCTCCATCTGGTTTTGCCTTTTTCTGGTGCCATTTTTATATTTGATGCCATTTCCTGAACATGGAAATTTGCTTTCAGTTCACAAACTCCATTTGCTACCTCCAGATGCATCATTATTTACACTGATTAGTAGTTACTCCAATTAATTACAGCTTAATTACTGTAGTTAATGTTTGTACAGTGCTTGGAACAAGTACAGCTCTATACGTGCCACATATTATTATTTTCTTCGCTATTAATTAAGCACCATCTCCATTCCATGCTGTGCTACTTCATTATTTCCCAAGGAGTCACTGTAGCGCCCTTATTCCCACCCAGGAGTACTCTTCTCCCAGCTGCCACCAGGATGCTGCAGTGCTGGACCAGCATGGGACGAGAGTGGGATTGCTAAGCAACATGGGAATGGTTGTTTTTTTCCTTTCACCCTTTCAGGGCACTGTGTCTGAAACAAATGGAAAATAAAAAGCTGATGGCAGGGGACATGCCATGGACCACGCCCAGGGAGCTGGAGTGTGCGGGTGGGTGACATGAGGGAAAGCCCTGCAGCTCCCATCGCAGAGGTGTCTGCAAGGTCTCCATGAGATGCTTGCTGGGACCACAGAAGGGATCTGATTCCCCCAAGTCCAGTGGTGTCAGACACACAGTCCTGCTGAGGGATCCCACAGCTCTCCTTGTGCACCACGGTGTCAGCGGGGCAAGGTCTGGGATTGCAGGGAGAGGCAATAGGCACAGATCAGATTTTTCTGGGGAAACTTCCACTCTTTATGTGGAAGAGTTGCCAATCATAGGTGGGCAGTGTTTCCACAGCACTGGTGTGCTTGGAGCAGTAGCCCCAAAAATCATTGCCACTGGCTCTGCTTTCTCTGAGCCCATGTCAGGCCAGGGCGGATCCAGAACTGAAATCCCATCAGGTGCTCTCCAGATACACCACAGAGTTTCATCCTCATCCCAGTCTCCTTCCTTTCTGCCTTTTTTTTTTAACGTTGTAGTTCATTTCTGCCTTTAATTAATCACAGCTCTGGGCCAGCCAGACCCATTAACTACTCTTCTCATTTAGACCTTTCAGAGATGCAGTTGCAGATGCAATTTAATTTGTTGACCTGTGATCGATAGCAATTAATACCATCTCTTTAATCTTGTTGAAAGGTTCGTCTTGGGCTTCCCAAGGCTGCCAGCTGAAGGGAAAGGTGCCTGATACATATGTTATTAGATAGGGGAGCACAACCTCCTCCATGGGCACTGTCCTTCCCATCCTCTGGGCTGACACTCTTCAAAGTACAACAGGTATTGGTGAGAGATGGAGAAAAGAAGGTGGATGAAGGTGAGGGAAGATGCTGAGAGGTAGAGAAGAGCAGGGGGCTTGGTAGGGCAGAAAATAGGGGAAGGTAGAGTTTATGGGTTGGAAAAATGAGGGATAAAGAGGGGAGATGAGGAGAGACAGAAATGATACAGCCTAGGAAATGTGGCTAGAAAGGAGAGCCAAAAGGACTTGAATTGGAGCAGAAGAGCAGGTCAGAGAGTGGAGAGCTTGGAGGCAACACCTTCAGAAGGAGTAGCAGTGAATTTTGCAGAAGAAACAGACCCAGAGCCAGAAAAATGCTCCTTCCTCCTGGAGTTCCTTACGCCCAAGACTCGCTCCTTTGACGGGATGATTTTTTGCCCCCCCAAGTGCAGCAGCTCTGTACAGCTCCCTCCTCCTCCCAGCAGTGGGAAAGCCCACCCTGAGAGCATCACCTTTCCCTGTCCTCATTAATATGCCATTATTCAAGATTGTTTTATAATTAGTGGAATGTTTCCTGCACACCCCAGGGGGGGCTGATTCAGCTCCGGATCACCTGCGGAGCATCAGCGGGATGATGTCGTTCTCCCCCAGGAGCCTGCAAGGCATGCTCAAAACCAGGCTAAGGCTGGGAAAATCCTGGACTTTGGGTACTCTCCATCCTCCCAGTGCTCCTTGAGTCAGCAGCATGGAAAGGCTTCAGTGGCACATCATGAGCTGAGTCCCCTGGGGACCATCCCCTGGCTCAGATGCTGGATCTGCTGCAGCAGCCCCCATCCGGCCACAGCTCTGCTAAAGCTAAAGGCAAAGAGCAAATCCTCAGATTCCAACACAGCAGGAGCCATGAAGTGTTTGTCTTTGGTGGCTGTAAAAGGGGAAAGAGGGCCCATCCACCTTCCTTGTAGTGTGGAAGCTCAGCTTTTAAAACCAGGGGATAGAATGTATGGAAAGGAAGTAAGTGACTGTATTTATATATTTAGTCCCATGGAATGGTTTGGAAGGGACCTTTTAAGATCAATTTAATATACCATATTGTATTTATTTGTATTTGCAGATACACTTCCTACATTTTCAGAGGGATTTTTTTTTTAGGGAATATAGCTTTTCACCATGACTAACCTCAGCACCTAAAAGAGGTCTGCTCTCAGAAGATGCCAGTTCATGCCCCAACTCAGCCACACACAAACAAAGGGATAATTATGCACTAGGAAATTGGAAGGAAAGACAAAGCACAGCAGAACAGCTAAGTCAGGCTGGCACAGAATGGTGCCCCCACCAGCACTCCTGGTCTCCTCCGTGCCGAGGCTGAGGGACAGGTGATGGTTGCACCCACCTGCAGAGGTGGCCTCACCTTCTGGGCAGCGATGGCTGTTCAACGTGAGACAGACAAAGCCTCTCCTTTCTCAGGGAGTTCGTGTCCTCTGGCCACGCTGGCTGCCCTGGGGGAATAGAACCACAGAATAGTTTGGGTTGGAGGGATCTCAGAGACCATCCAGTTCCACCCCCCTGCCATGTGCAGGGACACCTTCCCCTAGCTCAGGTTGCTCCAAGCCCTGTCCAACCTGGCCTTGGACACTTCCAGGGATGGGGCAGCCACAGCTTCTCTGGGCAACCTGTGCCAGGGCCTCACCACCCTCACAGGGAAGAGTTACCTGCATTTAATTTATTAAGTATTTTAATTCATTATCTGCATCCCTGCGAGCTGTCAGTTGATACTTTCTTGGCACTGGGTTTCCCATAGAAGAAGGCAAGAGGGTGGGTACAGTACATATATATACATATATATATATATATATATATATAGCACCAGGGGACATTATCTGACAGGGCATCCTTCCCAACTCAGCCTCTCTGACCCTCGGCTCCTGCAGCATCTCTGCTGTGGGTACATGTCCCTGACCCTTTCTGCACTTTGCCCCATTTCAGTGGCCCAACCAGTCAGGTGAAAGGAGCCTTTGCCATGTGACTTTCTGAGGTTGGTGTCAGATACAGGAGATGGGGATCTGGGGAAAGGAGGGAGACAGAGAAAGAGAAAGAGCAAGAGCTATTTAGACTTGTTTCAGTGGGGCAAAGCAGGATTTCAATAATAATTAATGCCACTATTAAAGATTCTCATTTAGATTCTAAGGCATCTGGTACTGGAAAGGACACAGTGAAGGTACTTGTGGCCATTAAACACAGACAATGTTCCATGTGCTGTTCTCCTGGTAGTGATAACCCAGGAAAGCTTGAAAAGAAACCACCAGCCCGCTCTCCCACCCTATTATGCACAGGGATTATCCTGTTACCCATATGGATTTTCTCTGCAGGTATTGCAGCACTGACTTGCCTCTGTATTTGGAGAAACAGCCAAATCTGTGCCTAGGGAGTTTTGGAAAGAATCCTATGAATCTCAAAGGCAAAACTCCAAGGAAGCAGGTGAAAAATGAGGCTCAACAGGCTTTACTTTGTCCCTACAAATTATGTATGATGAGCATAGAATCATAGAATAGTTTGGGTTGGAAGGGACCTTTAAAGTCCTTCTCATTCCCCCTCCTGCCGTGGGAAGGGACACTTTCCACTATCCCAGGTTGCTCCAAGCCCCATCCAACCCGGCCTTGGACACTTCCAGGGATGGGGCAGCCACAGCTTCTCTGGGCAACCTGTCCCAGAGCCTCCCCACTCTGCCCACCAAGTACTCGGTTAATAAACATCATTTTGGTTTACCAGACAGGGACCAGTGGTCTTTGCTGTTTTCATTCGTTACCTGGCTTGGTGGATGCACCCTCTGCCTTGCTCAAACAGGTTTCTGGACTTCCTAGGCCCTGCTCTGTTCCGTTAATTTGGCTGTCGTTGCCATTTCTCTTTTTTTCAAAGGACAAAAGCTTTGAGAAAGGGAAGAGATAAAAATGTGAGGAACTTGCTCTGCTGCAAATAATCCACTCCCATACACGCTGAAAGGCTCGTTTTGCAGTCCATTAAGCTCAAGTTAATGCAGGTAGAGCATGTCTGGCATCGAGAGGATGGTAAAGGTTTCGGGCTTTAATTTTACTCAGATGGAAAATCCTCCACATTCCTGGCTGGTGTCGGCACTTCTGCAGCAAAGACAACAGGCCCCGCAGGAAGCATGAGGCCAAGGTTAAAGCACTTCTAAGTCAAGATGCAATGATACCCAAAGAAGCAATTTCCCATTGTATTGCGGATCTTCTGGCACTTTACTGGCATGAATAGAAACTGCGAGTGAAAGGGGTGCGTGGGGACCCATTGGAGCTGCAGATGGCTTTAAATTTCCCCTAACTTTCCCTGGATTCAAGGTTATCCTCCTGGCTTGCCGCAGGCCTGTGCAACTTGGGCTAATTGCATTTCCAAACAAACGGTGGCAGTGCCCCTCCTCGCCCCGCCAGCATGAAGGGAAAGCAAAGGGAGACGTGGCTGGGTAATAGAGCCTGTTTGTTATCATGCTGTGAAGCTCCATGGGATGTTTTAGCCCTCGTGGTTTTACTTTAAACATCCTAAATCCCACTGCTTTTGTCAGCAGAGTGGAAAACAAGAAATGGGAGGAGGCACAGGAGCCTCAGGCAAGGGAGCAGGGACACGTAGGGAAAGACAACCCTTGAAATTTCCATGACGGTGAAAGAGTCTCCCTGTGGGAGGGGACAGCATGGGAAAAGTGGAGATACCATAAGGCCTGTGAGGTGGAGATACCACAGGTACCCCATGAGACCATGGGGTTTCCCTGTCTGCTCCTCTGGTCCTCCTCCATGGCTGGTCTCCAGCTGGAGCCTGGGGACTGATGCATCATTTGCAGTCCCACTTCTCTCCAAAACAGTGGCAACCTGGGCTCCATCCTCCTGGATTTGAGAAAGTGGATGGCAAACCAAAGCCAGCATTTCCTAAGCCAAAATCCCCCAATGTTTGTGTGCTACCAGTGGCTGTGATGCCTTGTAGCAGAAATACAGGAAACTTCTTCTGTGAAACCATGTCAAGAGCAGAAGTAAGAAGGTGATGAATGGGAGACAAGATCTCGAGGGCCAGTGTAGAAATAGAAATGTATGTGGATGCATGCCTGAATTCCTGACCAGGGAAGCACACACACATCCTCAGGAGTTACCACAGCAAGGGAACTGTTGCTGGCCAGGCTGGGCCTGTTGCACCTCTAACCCTCAGTAGGGTGGAGAGGTTTTGAGAAACCCACACACTTGTTCTGTCATTTTGTCAGATACAATCTTCAACCAGCATTACCCAGCCAGGGGCATTTGGCCTTTTTTGAGACTGAAGACACCATTTTGGGGAATAAAAACACCTGTAGGAACATAACACATCATAGCAAAGATTTTGCTGCCTCCATGTGCAGGGGTCACCAGTGGGCAACGGTGCTGGATTTTTGTCCAAGGGAAACCTTGAGGTGTCCCAGCCTTTCCCTTACCTTTGCAGAGAAAAGAGGGACTGAGCAGGTTAGAAAACATGAAAAGAAGGAAACGTGAAAACAATTGAGCCACATTCCCTTCAAACAAACAGAAATTTGGACCAGAACCTGCCCCTGGAGAAGATGCAGGGGTAAAACTTGGCCTCATGAGAGGATGCTGCATCCAGCACCAGCAACCCCATTCCCAGTGGATCTTAAATGCTCCATTCCCCACAGGAAATTATTCCCATGGGTATGAGCAAGAGGCCCCCTCCACCTGTTTTTCTCATATCTATTTGGTGATAAATGTATGTTTATCTGCACCACCTCTCTGACCCTGGGAACTTGTGCCTTTCACAGGTAAAAGTGAACTTGGTACTTTTCCAGATATTATTTGGATGCACCAGGTAATACTGAAGTGCCAGTGGCTGGAAATGCAATATCAGGAGGATATATCACACCCAAACCAGGGCCAGTTTAGTGATATTAAATTAGCACAGAGCCTCTAATTCCTGAAGAGGAGCTGGTATAAAAGTGATGTAACTGTCAATGCGACACCTTATGAGTTTTGTTCTTACTATTTTTTACCAACAAATGTTTCATCCCTGCCCTGCTGTGGAAATGCTGCCCAGTAAAGGGCGAGGGCTCACTTACCTGCAAAACAAGGGCTGTAGTGCCTGCTCTGAAATAGATCATTTACAACGACTACAAGTGGTACTAATAAAGTCGGGGGCCAGCAAATCTCAGGGAGCTGTGCTTCATACCACTGTGAGGGAGAGTTAACTTGGGGAAGGAAAATGAAAAGTTAACCAAAAAGCCATTTCCAAGAGAAATAGTCCCACTGTACATCATTAAACTAATAAAAGTTACATGCAGTCATGTAACAGAAGGAAATTCTTCCTTCTCCTGGTCACAAATCATTTTAACCCCATTTGCTCTTGTTCTCAGGCTCAGAACACAATTGCAGGCTTCTATCAGTCTTGTTGGTGGATTTATGCAGCTCTTTAACTGCTCACCTACTTCTGATCTCGGTCTTTTTGATTAGTGAATTACGGAAGCATTAATTAACTTTTAAGAGGCAGGTAGCAGGTTTGTTTTTTCTTCTGTGGATCACTTAATCAAAGGTGGGCCTGAGCTGTTCAGTTATAAGTGGAAATCTAGAAATGGAGAACAGCCACATTTTCAGGTTGTGCTTTACATAGCCAGCAAGAAACATTTTAATATAAGATTTTAAAGGAAAAGAAGGGATCTAAAGAAGCATCAGTTTCTAGAAGAAGCCCAGCCTTTGCCAACTCTCCTGCTTTACAAGTTAATTTTCTGTGGGAAAATAGAACCCACTGCAGTGACGAAAAAGGAACGGAATTCCTGGGAAAACCTGACATCAGGTCATTGTTGGTCTTGGCAGAAAATGGAAAGGGAAGTCTGGAGTCGGGCTGATCTTTGACCTTGGTGATTGAGCACTGAAGAGCTCTCAGGTGGACTCTTGCACACTTCTGGGCTGGGGGAAATCATAGAGTGGTTTGGCTTGGAAGGGACCTTAAAAACCGTTTTGTTCCACCCCCTGCCATGGGCAGGGACACTTTCCACTAGCCCAGGCTGCTCCAAGCCCCGTTCAACCTGGCCTTGAACACCTCCAAGGATGGGGCAGCCACTGCTTTCTCAGGGCAACCTGTGCCTCACCAGGGCAGAATTTCTTTCTAACATCTAATCGAAACCTGCCCTCTGTCAGTTTGAAGCCATCACCCTTGTCCTATCACCTCATGCCACTAAATGGCTTGTGCAGAAGTAGCTTGAATGTTCACGGTGAACAGATGGATTTTATGGGTTCATATAAAATTTCCATTCATTATCATTGAAACAATAAACACTGTGGGGTCAGCACTTCCGAAAAGCCAAGTTTGTGGTGTTTTCAAGACTGACATCCTGAACTGAGATGAGGAAACCAAAGTACACAAAGTACTTTGATCTGATTAACTCCAAGGCTCTGGCACAAGCAGAGGCTGGAGCCTGTGTGTCTCAGGATCCTGCCCTCGATGGCAGCCACCAGGATGAGAGAAGATGCACAATAGTAACAGAATCACAGGATTATTTAGGTTGGAAAAGACCTCTGAGATCATCGAGTCCAACCTGTGACCCAACACCATAATTTCAGCTAGACCAGAGCACTGAATGCCACATCCAGTCTTTCCTTAAACACCTCCAGGGATGGGGACAACTAAGACTAAAACCAGTGAAGGAGGGCTCCTTCAAGGTAGAACAGACCTCTGCCTTCTCCTCAGGCAAACCCTTTGATGGACAATCCCAAGGCACAAATCACTCTGTGTGTGCCATCTTTCTCAATGAAATGTTACTACAATAACAGATCTCAAGTGTCCCCTGAAGGCGCGCTGCTCGATATTTATAATCACTTAATAAACACATGAGAAATGGCACAGTACAGCCCTACATAATCTATGTGCAATGATCCTTGGTGACAAAGTGTAAGTGACCAAATCCCTTTCCAGGTCTAATGATATTTTGCTCCAGTAAGCCAGTGATATATCTCATATGGCAAAAATAAAGCACTCATGCATAAAATTAATACAGTAAGCTCTGAAGTCATAAAGCTTTCAGTCTGTGATATATTAGATGGGAAAATGACCAACCTGTAATTCAAGTTCTTCCAGTACCTTATTCCCGACAGGTTGTAGGGTCACCTGGGCATTGCATGATCAATCCAGGCTGTTCCAGGGACGAATGAATTACTCACCAACCAGTTTGGAGGCCCATTAGGGTCACGTGCATGGAAAGCCCTGAGAGGACACAGACAGCAGCTTCTCCTCATAGAGGTCAAATGTTTCTGTTCTTTCAAAACCTGCATGAGAAAACTTACAGCAAATTTCTTCCATCCATTTTCTTCCCCTTATTCCTTCTAGAAGGGCTCGTGATGCAACCAAAGGCATTTGGTCCAAGTGTACTGACTGAAGTACCTGGGCCTCTTTCTAGGCAAGGTTCCCTGCTATCTAACAGCAGAAATACAAATCCAATATAGGATCTGTAGGCCTCCAATATAATTAGAAACAATTTGCTAAAAGTCCTCAAAAAGCACGATGGCAACATGTTCAAGCAGCCTGTGCCACGCACTGCTCCCAGAAACACCACTTCATTGTTCACCACTGCGAGCCTCTGCCACCCCTCACGCACAGCAGCCACCCCAGCACAGTGGCAGGCTGGGTGTCTCTGGGGGCCGGCCCATGGCTGGCCCTTGGTTCTGGGCTCGTGTGCTCTGGCAGACTCACCCACCACACCCTGTGCAGCCCTCCAGGAGCCCCTGTAATGCCCTAGTCTTCTCTACCAGTGTGAGCTGCTGCCCAGGAAAATTTCTCCTGTCACCTTGAAAACATGAGGAACCATCCAGAAGGTGAGAGCAGGGGCAGTGAAACAACCAGCAGTGCCACCAGCCTGCAGCTGAGTGAGGGCTGTGAAAACATGGTGCCACTGCGAAACCTGCTCCATGCAGCACCCTGCTGGGGCCCAGCTGAGAGCAGGACATAGGGGTGCAAACACAACCCCCTCCATAAAGTTATCACAGAATCATCACAATGGTTTGGGTTGGGAGGGACCTTAAAGCTCATCTCATTCCACCCCCTGCCACAGGCAGGGACACCTTCCACTAGCCCAGGTCGCTCCAAGTCCCGTCCAGCCTGGCCTGGGACACTGCCAGGGATGGGGAATCCACAGCTACTCTGGGCAACATAATTACACTCAGTAGTGTCAGATACTGACGTTACCTCTGCAGGTGTGCTGCATACCTGCTCATTGCTGATTGCGGGAACTCGGGGATCAGAAATCCAACCTGAAGACAATTTTTCAAGGTCCTTCTCTAACAGCACAGACACTGCTTGCTCACCTGGATGCAGCAGGGATCACACGCAAGAAGACCCTGTAGACTCCATCGTTCTGCAATCCATCCCTTGTTTCAACCAGAGAAATAATTATCCTTTGCATGTGAAATGATCGAAGTGCTTAAAAAAAAATCAAACTCCAGCTCCTCAATCAGGAAGGCTGCCAAGCTATCGAATCAATAGGTTGTTAGATACTTGAAGTATGGGAACATGTGAAAGCTATCAAATGATTTCTTTGTTAATAAACTGCTACAGTAATTACCATTAGAATAGAAATGGAAAGATATGGATCAGAAATGGAACGCTGTGAATGGTTTCTCATTAAGTGAAATTAAAGCCCATGGGATTTTTTTCTTTTCTTTTGGCCATGACTCTGCAACGTTTTAAGCTGCTCATGCACCCAGCTTTGTCTACCCCCATTTCACCTTAATATCTTCAAATCAGTGAGCCTCCAGTACAGTGGTTTTTTTCTCTACCTCCTCTCCCCCAGTGGCAGAGGGGGACGGGGAGTGGGGGCTGCAGTAAGTTCATCACAGGTTATCTCTGCTGCTCCTTGCTATAGGACGTGGGGGAAGCTCCTGGCAGCTTCTCCTGCTGCCAAAACCTTGCTGTGCAAAGCCCCCACACGCAGAGACAGCCAGCATGAGAGTACCATGACCCAAATTACTAACTTGCAAAAGTCTGCTGTGCTAAAACATAAGGTTTCACTTAAAGTATGTGGCAGGCTCCTCAACTCATAAACACATCAGGAGGCAAAACAAACAGCCAGTCCCCCTCCACCCCTCCCGCTCGCCACTTGTGATCATTAGAGTAATAGATTTTTTGCAGTGAAAAAGCTTGACCTTGTCTGAAGTGCAGGTCAGAGACTGCAATGAGATACTCCCAGGGTTCAGCTTCGCTCCAATTAGTGGGACAGGAATTGTGGTGCTGGCTTCAGCGGGAGGAGGGACAAAAGCACTTGCTGCAGGTGGAGGAACAGTCTGGCTGTCCAAGCTCCCTCAGCTGCCCACACCACAGTCCCAAGTACCCTGACGTTGCTCCTCCTTTACCCTGCCTGCAGCTGAGAGCACACAGCTTCCTTCAGGAGGCAGGAGGTGCCGAGTGAGTGACCTGATCAATGGAAGGAGCAGGTCTCCAAAACCCCAACTCTTCTTATGAGGAAAAGAAAGGTTGTGGAGGCTGGAAAATACCTTAAAGGTATCATCCAACATCTGCAAATCCCACTTTACCCACAGTGCTTAGACAGGACAACATTAATAGCCCCACAGCTCTGCACATATAGAATTTCAAGTGATTCCAGACCCTTTTCCAGACCTAATGTATTTAATGAAATTGGTTGTCTTCTACTAGCACTGAAGAAGGGGGAAAAGGACTAATGGATGTACATTAACCTTTTGGTACTAGATTTCCCGATATCAGCTACTAATGCAAAATCCATTAGAGGGAAATGTCTGGGAACTGGAGTATGTAACTGCTGGAATGCTGTGAGAAGTCTGAAATTCTGAAGTGGACACGGCAGGGACAGAGACACTGGTTGCAAGTACAAGAAGATTAAAGAGAGCTCTCTGATCTATTTGGGCAGAGAAACCCTGCAAAAAACCAGCAAGAGGCGAAGATTTGGAAACTGAGCTTTGCAGCTGCCCCTTCAGCAGGAGGATTTTGTTGCTCACCCCAAGGGCAGAGCTTTGAAGCCCCTGCATAAAACCTCTTCCCTTGCCACACAAGTGCTGATGGGCAGCACAACACCACTCCCCCTGCACGAGTTCCTTCCCAAGTCCTCGTGCTGGCCCGGGCAGCACCAAAACAGTGATCTCCATCCTCCAGCAGGTACAGAATGATCTTTTTTCAGATCATCTTTTTGAAGATGAAAGAAATAACAGGAGCAGCCTGGACACGGTGAAGCAGGAACAGACAAGGTGGGGGTGCCCATGGCATTGAAGAGACAAAACTGCCTCAAATGAAGGATTTCTTCACTTGCTGGGTGCTCTTGCTTTGAAATGGCAAGATTTAAGTGCTTTTCTTTCAGGGGTGTGAAGAGCAAGGGGAAAGAATGAGAGCAGAAGTGAATATTATCATTTAATATGCAAAGACAGTTTAAATAGTTACTTTAATGTGCACTAATTATGTGTGGGACTACGCAGCACATCCCAAGGCCTCTGTCCCTGCTGCACTCAGGCATGTTCACCTGCCATGGTCCAATATTATTGCTCATGCCTGTAGTGCAAGTGCCATCTCCAATGTAACAGATCACTGTGGAGACTGATCCAGAGCCAGGACTACCCTGCCTGACCTTCAGTAGGAACTGTGGTTCTTTCTGACTGGTGGATCTTATGTCTGTGAAGGGCCTGTGCCACAACCAGGAGCTGCTGCATCTTACCACTTATTATTTACGTGTGAATCTGGGAGTTCAGTTGCAAAGCCTGGATCTCCATTTTGCATTCACAGTCTCTCTTTGCAGTTCAAGTCCTGTTTAAAGTACCTGACTCAGGTTCTCTCTGTCCAAGCCTGGTCCCAATGGATAGCTGACTACAGCTGGGCTCACTGTGCCCATCCTTTCTGCACCCAGACTCCCTGCACACTATCAAGGTTTCCCACTGAAACAAATGGGCCCTGGAAGGAGGAAGTAAAAGCAAGGTTATGAGCTTTTCCTTGGATTTGACAAATGTAGATGGAGTGCAACAAGACCAAATCAAATCCTGGTCCCTCTTGTCGCCCCACTTTCTCTGCCTGTTGGGAGCATTCTCAGTGGCCACAGAGACTGGTTGTGTCCCACGCTGGCCCAGGGTGCAGGAGAGGCCCAAACACCCACCCAGCTCCTCGGGCAAGTCTGGTGTCCTGCCGTGGGTGGGAGAGCAAGCCTGTGCCTCACAAGCCTCGAGGTAGCAAGGGCCAGCCCCCTTCCAAGCCCCAGGTACAAGGTGCTGCACACAGCACAGGAACTGCTGATTCCATGGAGGCAGTTTGTTCTTCTCTCATTATGGAGCCAAGGTTGATTACACCAAGCACTCTTGAAAGAGGCTACAAAAAGCCATCACTGGAAAAGAACAAATGCCTGTTCCCGGATGTTTTCACCACAGCTTGTACAGCAGGTACACAGCAAGCAAGGAGCCAGAGACCAGAAATCTTGTGCTGTGAGGGGACTGAGCTGGGAGGAACATCTGCCTCCAATTTTTCAGTTAAACAAAACCATGACTTTTAATTTAATAAAAACCTCCTGCCTACAACCACAGATAAAATCATTCAAGCTTGGTTGAGTTTAAAACCAGAACCTGGCACCTTTTCAGAAGCACGTTAGTGAGCTTAGGGTAGAAAATCTCCCCATTCTGACAGACACAGCTGCTGGGACCCAACTGCTGAGAGCAGGAATGAAGGACCGGGCCCAGGCTCCAGACTCAAAGCACAAGGGGGTCATGGGCAATATTTACATCAATAACAATATTGCTTGTGTGAGGGCTTTAAAAAAAAATGACACATGCCACTAAGAGCAGCTGGTTTGAACCCAGGGTACATCAGCCACACACATGACCCTGACTTCATACAGCCAACCTGAGGACACCTGAAGGGGTTGAACCCAGAGCACAGCCTGGCTCCTCTGCCCTCTCCCAATCCTATCATCTCCTGCTCTTGCAGAACGAGCCTGGGGGACACAGCCAGGCAGAGCATATGGCATTACATTGCTGCACAGCATAAAACAAACACAGGGGAAGAAAAAGATCCAGCACTACAGACTTATTGAATTAAACATTATTGTGGCTAACACAATCAATAAAGCATTGATTGCATTATCCATATTAATATTTAATTCAATTAAAAGGTCCACTTTTTTTTTAAATGTTCCTTCAGATCCTTTATGCTGCAGAATTAAATTTTGCTGGACCGTGCATTCCAGATAGACCCAAACTATAGGTGATTTGGGTTTGCCCTGGCACCAGCTGTTCGAAAATGACCCTTCCAGCAGAGCAGCAGAAAACCACTTCCCTGGTCAGGTTGTGTCTGGCACCCAGTACAAACCCTGCAGAGAGACAGGGACCCCCCTCAGGGGAATGTGGAGTGCACAGGTGTGTATGGCAATTGGAACACCTTCCTATCCAAACTGAGACCCCAGAAGAGGCAGCCTCACACCTGTTCCCCCCACCAAATAGTTTGGCTCTTCTGAGAATCAGTGGTTTCCTAAACTAGCAGGAAATTATCCCAGCCCCACATGAGCTGAAGAAATAAGTGTATTTTTATCAGTTCAGCAAGCTGAGCAAGACAGCCAGCTTTGCTGCTGCTTCACACTCCATTTTGTAACAGCTGTTTAACCCTGTTCTCAGGGTGTATGTCTAGCTGAGGGCCTCTGCAGCACTGTCACTGAACAGGCACAGCCCCAGGCTGAGCTCAGGCCTGGGGAGGGGCTGCTGTGCTTTACAGATGTGTCCATGGGGGGGAACCTCTGCTTCTGGAGCACCACTGACATCCAGGGCAGGTGTCATAAGGCAGCCACCAGTGGTGCTGCACAGGGAACTCCTCCCAGCTGCAGTGCAGAGCACTTCCAGCGTCCACTGGAGCAGGACATCCCAGCCCCTGCTGGAAAACAAGCCCTGCAGACCAGCCACCCCCAGTGCCTGTCACTGCCCCAGCACCTCGGAACAGGCAGTGACAGCAGGGCCTCAAACACACGGTGGGAGCTGATGGCTCTCTGCTACCTCATCAGACCAGGCCTCCTGCCAGCAGTTAAATTGAAGCACACAAAATGCATCTTCTCCATAGGAAATAAAAAAAATAAATAAAGGTGGGAATCTTCCTCCCCTTCTCTCCTCTGATTACACGCAAAATGTTCTTCTGCTTTTAAGGGCAATTTAACACTAGTTAAACTACCATTAATTTAAATCAAACAAGTCTAGAAAGATAGAACATGCTGCACTGTTATTAAAAACAGCTGAATCTTCATTTGTTCCATCCAGACACTGCTGCCCATTTCCAAGCCAATACTATCTGGCTGTCCAAAGACCTCTTGCTGTAGTTTTTGAGCTGCTATTTAAGCCTGCTTTGTTGGCTTTTGCAACACAATGCAGCCCACTTAGTTATCAGAGAGAGAGATTCAAACCTTCCCATCAAACTGCTTTTTCTTGCACAGTGTGAGAGAAAGGCAAAAAAACAGGACATGGGGCCAAACTGATTAATAGCAATCAATGTGACATCACATCCACCCCATTTCCAGGTGATCCTCCAGCACTGAAGTACAAAATAGCTCGAGCAGGAAAAAAGAAAAGCTTTGTTCTGCTGTTTCATGGACCTGTCCTCAACAAGATGCCAAGATGCTGCTACCCAGACTTTGCTGGCAGTGCAGCTGATCCACAGGACAGGCCAGAACAGCTCCTGCCCAGCAGCTCTGTCAGCACTGCAGGGCTGGCAGCTCTAAATGGACTTTCCCCCTTCCCTCTCCCACCCTGGCAGCAAAGCCAGCCCACAGGAACTGGAAGCAGCACAGCAAGCACAGGCAGGGGGACCAGATGATCCCTGTGTTTATACATTTTCCCCAAATAACCCACACCAATGTGAAGTTTTACAACAGGCTGTGGCTTCCATGCAGACAGCTTTGTCCTGAGCAGAATGTTTGCAGGAGCTTCATTAGCCAAAATGCGGATCTGCTGGAAGACTGCAGCAAAAAATAACTGCTCCAGAGTAAGTTTGGTCTTAAACAAGGCATGTTGTCATGGTTTGAGCAGGCCCAAAATCCAATTCTGATTCCTAGCCCCCCACCCACATCTCAACCCCATGTGAGATGGGTTTTCTAGACAAAAACACGAGACTCAATATGGGGGGAAGGAATATATTACAAAGACTATACACATAAATAAATACTATAACACACTGCATACAATCTTAACTCTATATCTATCTCTACCATGACAGTAATATTTACAATGGGTCAAATCTCTTCTCTCTCCAAATAAAAGTCCAGGAGAGAGGAAGAAGAAAAAACCCTTTCCAGTTTCTGAGCAGCAGGTTTCTCTAGGCAGCAGGCTCTCTTCTTCTCTTCCAGGCAGCAGTAGTAGTTGCTGGCTCTCTGCCAGCACACACAAGGGGGTCTCCAAGCCCCTCGGCCCTCCGTCCTCAAACGGGGGTCTTTCCGTGGATTACGTAACCCCAGACAAGGTCGCGTCACCACGGTCATATCACGAAGCACGGGGGTCTTCGCGACAGTCTGGTATCCTCAGGGGAAATCAAGCCCCTGTGCAGAGCTCCCATGCTCTGCTTCAAAGATGGCTGCCAGCTTCTCTGAAGCCTGGCAGCAAGGGGGGGGGGGGAAAACCCAAGGTCACCCCCTCCACACACATTCCTTGGCCGTCCTGCCTTATCTCTCAGGAGGCCGGAGCTTCTTAGCTCCTCTCTGTAGTGCATACTGCACTTTAGGACTCCTCTCAGTCCACCACCCTCTCCTCTTTCTCAGAGGGGTCTCAAGTGAGTTTGGGGGTTTTGGTTTGTCCAGTTCTTACCCCGCGAAACTCTGTTCCTGCTGCTGGCTCGGTTCTCTTGTCCTGTTGCTGCTTTTCCTTCTCCTCAGACATCTCTGTGTCTGCCTTAGCTGCATACCGGCTTGTGTTGCTCCTTTGGTCCTTATCAGTTGGCTCTTTGCCACTGCTCTTCGGACGCTGCTGTCTCCGCTGCTGCTCCGTCGTTGCTCCCAGCGTCTCCCACTTCTACTTACAGGGAAGAAACTCCCCCAGCTCCTAGCTGCAGGCACTCAGCCCAGCTTCAACACCATTCCGAGTCCCTGCAGCCCCCCAACCGGGGGCTGGGGGGGGCAAAGCCCCCAGGGGCCCTAAGCCCCTTCTTCGTGGCTTCTACAACATGGCCACCCTTCTTCTCACAACAAGTACCACTGCTTCTTTTCCGGTCTCCAGAGATATGTTTATATTTTGCAGGAGCACTGATTGGGTCAAGCCCCAAGGGTCACCACCCCCTGGGGGTTACCACTTTCTTAGTTTCAGGGGGAAAACCTGGCTCAAACCACTACACATGTGAACGAGGCAGGGAATACAAACAGCTTCAATCCCCTGCCCACAATTATTCCTTCCCTTGAATTTCCTTCAGTCATTCACTCCTTCCATGAGCCTTCCCCAGGCTGATCAGGGATAAGCATGTCGGGTCCCACAGAACCTGTCAGGTCCAACCTCAGCTCAGAGCTTGGGATGGAGCAGAAGAGAGGGGCTTTAGTTCAAGCCCCACAAAGGCTGGGTAGGTGCCAGCTGGTGAAGCACTTGCTGACATCTTAGTTACTAGAAAGATGCACGTCTTTGGACCCTCCCATGCTTGCTATCATGCAGAAGAGGACTGCAAGAGAGCCACAGCACCTCCCAGGCATGCCAATTCTGATTTGAGAGCAAAACCAGCTACTGTTTTATACTACTTGGTTGCCTGTTGTTCCCCTAAAACACTTGGAGAAATATTGCAACATCACTCAAAAAGATTAAAAATATTATCTTCTATTAACTATTAGAGTTGTTAAACTGATGTCACTGAGCCCCAGGCATTGCTATTCAAGGGGTTATCAAGTGTCCCAGATGAACTAAGTCATTATGAGAAATAGGTAATTTTCAAGGGAAGATGCCTGAAAGTCTTTAGCCTGAGGAAGGAATTCTCTCCTGTGAGGGTGGTGAGGCCCTGGCACAGGTTGCCCAGAGAAGCTGTGGCTGCCCCATCCCTGGAAGTGTCCAAGGCCAGGTTGGACCTTGGCTTGGAGCAACCTGGGATAGGGGAAGGTGTGCCTGTCTGCAGGGCTTGGAACAAGCTGGACTTTGGGTCCCTTGCAGCCTAAACCATTCAGCGATTCACAGTATTTCTGATCAATAAAAATACCCATAATCCAGAACGCAAGTCCTGTACTTCTATCTCTTCACATGAAGTAATGATCACTACATGATCTTTAAGGTCCCTTCCAACCCAAACCATTTTATGTTTCCATGAGATGCCCCAATCATCAGTGCACATTAAGTACATGTAGGCTAGCATGTAGTATAAAGTCATGTTACAGCTAAGGTTCTTTATTAACCTTTATCAGATTGTCTTTGATAAACTCATCCACAGCCTCAGACTATGCCAGGCTACTGTGGCCATCAGTGCCTCAAGTCTCTCACACTGCCTGAAATACCTCGTTATTTTGAGCTTGCCTCCTACTACCTTCAATGCACCCTTGTTTTTGGGCTAGAAGAGACAGAAAGAAATTATCCACACACCTCATGATTTTACAACCTTGCTTTCAGAAGCCAAAATCCATTCAGTGGATTAAGGGGCTTGATGTATCCTTACTGTAAGCCCATTTTAGACAGGGTGCTATCCCTCTGCTTCCAACAATTAGCAGGAACAAATTAAGCAGGGTCTGTGTCACTGACCTCTAACTTTTGTGTACTTACACATTGCTTCAGTGATGACTGGCACCTGCTGTAACTCTGGCATAAAATCTACTGTGAGGCTCTTCAAGTCTGTATCTCCATAAACTGATCACACTCTGAATCCCTGCAGAGACCTGAAGGAGGTGGGCCAGACTTAATCTTGGGTAAGGATCTCCCCTCAGTATGATATGGAGGGATTCTTAATGTGATTTGATAGAAACTCTGCTTGATAACACAACTTGATTCAAAGGAACATTGAAGAGGTTCAGAGCGGGGCTTAAAAAAAAACAACAACACATTAATGGCAATTTTCTAACAGTTTCTTTTCATCTGCCAAGAAAAAATAGCTCTTAAAATCTGTGAATGTGCTGCCTCTCCTTTAGGACAGAGAACAGGATTACTGATGGGCCAAATTTCTTCCTGGTACAGAGCAGAAAAGCTCCATTCTTCAGAATTTTGCAGAGATTCGCTGCTACTTTTGCAAAGAACACTGCATTAGGTATATTGATGTGCTATGAAATGCCAAGTTAAAATGTGCTACAATTGTTAAAACAAACGACCAAACTCACGCGGTATCGACTCGGCCCCTCATTTGCTGCCAGTGTTTATCTGCTCAAAAACCCACAGCACACTTATCCCATGGGCTGCTCCATTTGTTAATGAGCCCTGCATCCCGTGAAGAGCAATGGCTCAGTCTGGCATAAGGGATAGATCAAGATACTCCAGCTACTCAGGGTGAAAACTGTACCTGTCCTACCTGAAGAGTACTAGGAGTTGTATAGAGCATACTGAGAACTGGCACAGGCTCTCCAGGGACAATGGTTACAGAACACAGCTCTCTTCATCTGCAAAAGCAGCTCTTCAGTGTGATAAGTGATCTTCACAGCTGCCCAAGCTCACAGAAAAGTATTTTCCTTTACCTGTTGAGATATGTATGGGACATGTACTTATTCTGCAGCCAAGCTCATGCAATAAGACATTCCAAACTTACTGCACACAAAAAGTTTCATTATCAGGAGCATACAAAAGCAAACACAAAAAACTTTGGTTTATCCCATGACTATCATTGTATATTATTATAAGACACCATTTCTCAATTATGAATTCACAAAAGATACAAGACATTAGGTGAGAGCACAGAGTGAGGGGTGAAGATTCTGACAATAACTTATGACCAATTACATGAAATATTGTAACAAATATGAAAGAATCAAATATTGCTTCAGCATAGCCAGCTGCTTAGATACAACTGTGCCAAGTGAGACATGATTCTTTTGCAATCATTAAAGTTTTTTTCCTCAAAGTAACCATGATAGTAACCATCCATTCTTACAGAAATATTTATTATAATAATTTAATAAGGAACCCAACGCTTCAAAACCTTAGGAAAATAGAATGAAATTCAAGTTACACATTTACAAGTATGAATGAGGACAGAAGTGAGAAAAGCATTTATCTTTCTACAAAATAAGGAAATTCTAAATCAAGATTTTTAAATATAGTGTTCTCCAAAATTGTCTGCTTCCAGATGAATTCAAGCCATTAGTTCAACTCTGATTCCTATGAGACTTATCCCACGCCAAGAATTTCCAGCAAAATTCAGTTGTAAGAAGTCATAATAAACATCACGTGTCACCTGACATGAGATGTCTACACAGGTTCAAATGCATAGAGTCCTCTCTTTTAAAAAATACAAATTCTGGGCCTGGGAAATCTTGACACATACAGTAGGTCCTTGTCAATGGATATTAAACACAACATAAATGGGGTCTATCGCCTACAAATCAAGAAAGCAAAAGTTTCATTTTGCAAAATCTTAGTTACAAAATGTCAGTGATTACTCATTAAGCATTCATTAAGTTCAATGCAAATGTAAAGCACACTAAATAAGGCAAGGCACATTTTTCAATTCTCTCCTCCACTGTACGTTCACTTATTCCAGCATATCAGCAATCTTACTAACTCAAACACCCAAAGCTCTCCTGAATCCAAAACACAAGCCACACCTTCAGACCATTTTACCAGGCCAAGATTGCCCACATTTTAAAGCTTTGCTCCCGAGACTCATTCGACGGGCAGGAGCTGAAATGACATCACACAGTCTATGAGCCAGCTGGAGGGGGCCATCCACACCTTGCCCTGCCGGATTTTCTCCGGCCTGAATTTGGAGGCCGTGTCATAGATGACGTACTGGGTGCAGAAGCGCTGGTCGGAGGAGGGCTGCGCATGGTACGACACCGTGTTGATCGTCTGCGTCACGTCGCTGTCTGGCTTTGGCTGCCTCACCAGGATCTGTCCTCCTGCTGCTCTGACCAGCTCCGCCAGATCACCCTTCTGGTGACGTTTGAAAGAGCCCAAAAAATAGAAGTAGCATCCATCAAACAACTTAGGAAGCTAAGTGGAGGGGGGAAAAAAAAAAAAAAAAGAAGTATAAATACAAGACTTTGCAACTGAGCGGAGAGGAAAAAAAGTGGAAAGGAAAAATCAGTGCATTAACAAAACAGTGATTTAAAATAACCAGCACTGGAAACTAGAGCAGCAACTTAACATGCAAGGTTCTCAGTGTAAGAATGCAATCAAGAAAAGCTTGCTTACGTGGTAAATTCTTGCTTCTGTTTACTTTCCAGAACAACAGGGTTTGAACTATGAGTTAGGAATATTTACAGCTACTGTTACAATGCAGTTAATGAATTCTCCTGTGTAATCCAGCAAGTAACCAGAAATGAACCCAGTTACATATAAAAGTGGCCCTAAATGGAAACAAATAGTAATAAAAACATTTTTCTTTCAACTTTCAGAAGTAGGTTCTAAAGCTGAGCATAGAAGGTCAAAGCAGCATCACTCCCTGTCCCATCAGCTTCTTCCACCAGTGTAATACAGTGTTCCCCTGACAAGGTTACAGCAACATCCCCCCTAACACAGAAAACTGACAGCTTTATGGGTGTTCACAGTTCCTTGGATCACCTTGCACTTAATCAAATTTCTGTACAAGACCACATTAAAATTTTACATCTTCTGCACTTTCGCATGTGGCAAAGGGCAGAACTGCACGAACCAAAGGTCATTAATATGGGCTGGCTGGAGCAATAAAACCCACCAGCTGCTCTCTGTTGAGCCGCCCTCTTTGGGGGCCACCTTGGATTTCATACTTCTCCTCTTGTTCTCGAGCTGAGGTTTGCAGACAGGCTCGGACCCCTACAAAAAAAAAAAACAATAAAGAAGGCAAAAATGAGAGAGCTCAGGTTTTAAGACAGGTTTGC
Source organism: Neopelma chrysocephalum (assembly GCF_003984885.1). NCBI lineage: Eukaryota > Metazoa > Chordata > Aves > Passeriformes > Pipridae > Neopelma > Neopelma chrysocephalum. The sequence continues at coordinate 2,238,980 of NW_020897703.1, forward strand.
ACATCATTTTAGGGACTAAGGAGTTGTGCTAACATAAAATAATCACCCACAATGCATCACATTCCATCCACATAAGCATCAAAGCCTGTGTGCTTTAGCAATTTGCTTTTAAACTCGAAAAAATTTACAGCAGCAGCTGAAGATGCAAGTGAGATGGAGAGAAGTAATATCACACTAAAATCAGTGCTATAAACACCAGGAATTATTAGCTCTTCCTCTTACCCACTAAAGGTCAACCACTTAATGTCAAATGTCAAATAGCTGATCATTTGGAAGCTTGAAGCCAGCGTGTAGAACCCACACTGCAGTTATGGAATGGAAGCAATTGTCTGATAAAGACCAATTACAAAGCCAGCACAAAGCTGCCTCAAATAACAAATCAGATGGGATTTCAAGGTCTCCAAGATCAGCACGAACCGGAGATTTATGCTGGGGTTTAACAGTGGCATTCATTCCTGTTACCACTGCTGCATAATGAGATTGTCTTTTAGAGTCAACATGTTTTTACCTTGTTTTAAGGCCAGTTATTTTTTCCAGTAATGGGCTGATGTTAATGTATCTCTAACGTCCCTTAAATGCACTACCTGACCTCACTCCAGAGGCAGGAATTGCAGTGGCCACCCACTCAAGGGTGGAACATTTTGCCTGAATGTACATTGCACTCATTAATAAAAACTACCCAAGAAAAAGTTTGCAAAGCTGATTTTGGAAACGGTTCCATAAGGATTTACAATGTGGACAAGGCTGTAACTTTTATAGCACCTCATTCCTTGCACAGCATTTCTAATTCAGGCAACTTATCTGCACTGGGCAAATATGAAACCTAAAAAACATAAACTTAACAAAATCAGAAGTGAAGTGTGGGGGGTTGATCCTAAAAAGGAAGAAGCCCAAGGCTACGAGAGAAGTCTCACTGACAAAGGTACTTGGATGCCATGGCAGTAAGAGGCCAATAGACAGGGGTATCTAATCCAGAGAGATATTGAAAGAAAACTCAGAGTAATTTGCTGCAACTCACAAAATGCAATGGGAATCACATTTCAGCAGAAGTCCTCCAATGTACTTGCACCAAAAAAGATAAACCCCCACAGAAAACCACAACTGGCTGAATCCTACAGCAAATACCTCCCTCTGTGTACAAGTATCAGATTGATTATTTGCACTTGTTCATTCCTTCAAGGAAAATTACCATGAACTAGAAGGGCAAACCTGTAGTCATGTATTTTCTGGAAAAGCAACTTCCATATTCATTATTGATAACAGCAATGAATACTGATAACTTAATTTCAAGTACTCGTAGCTCAAAAATAAATCTAAAAGCTATTTCACGTTTTATTTATTTATTTTAAATCACCACAATTCAACGAGACTTCCTCTGTCAACGTGCCTCTAACTTACACTGTTATTCTTTTCTTCCAAGAAAATACAGATATTAATGGGTGCCAGTTACAATAAAGGAAAAACAGTCTCATCTAGTCTTAAGAACAGAACTGGCCATTCATTAAGAACATGTTTTATTTCAATCTGCCATCAAAAGCTCGATTTCAAGGACTTTCACTACAGAGATGAGGTTTTTATACAATAAGTACATCACAAATTGAGCATCCAGTGCCAGCATCAGTAAATGAGGCAAATGTGATACAAAAGTAATAAAAGACTGAATGAACACAAAAGACCACAATGTCTTTTTGTACTGCTACTTGCCTGAAAAAAAAATAAATTGTCAGGGAAGTGACTAGTGTTAGGGGAATGCCTGTGTTGGAGAACACAAAACCAGCGATATCTGTTTTGCACACACACATCAGTCCACTTCACACTGCCAGCCCCTCCAAGGAATCTGAATCCTCAAAGTTCCTTGTCACATATAATGACAATCCTCCAAGAGACCAAGAAAGACTCATCTACCTGTGTCCTGTTTTCACTGTGTCTACGAGAACCACCAGGCTGACGTGTATTCCCCTAAAAAACGAAACGTGAACAGCCCATTCCTAGCCAGTGTCTGCATGATCAGCATTCTCATGAATTTTAACTTGCTTTTACCAGCTAGAAACAGGTCAGATCTGCATCTTAACAGATCTGTGGCACAAAAGCTATGTATTCCAGATAAGATAAAAAGCCACAAACATAAGTTTTCAATGCCCAGGTGTTTTCCTTTACCATAAGTGTTAAAGGCAACGCTGCTAGGCAGACACACCCACCCCTTTGTGGAGCAACAGACTCCAGATGTTTTTTTCGGTGATGGAAAATTTCAATTACTGAACATATTTTTCATGCAAGACATAGAACTTGCTCTGACACATGGATCTTGTCACATCTGATGGGTAAGAACAGTTGTCTTTTGGAACTGTTGTGATCAGAGGCATTTCAAGCCAACTCCTCTAACGCTTTGTCTACACACAGGTAAGAAAAGAGTAAAGAAAGTCACTGGAATCCTCAAGCTCAGAAGAGCTGGTGTTTCAGGCTTCAACACCCTTCATGGCAATCCTACCACCAACAGCACAGCCCATCTGAACCAAGAAAATCCCTTGGAAAGAGCCAAGCCAACACGAACACAGCAACAGGAAAGGAGGGCCTTTGGGGCACAGGGAAATGAGGTAAACACCACGTTGTGGCATCAGAACCACATCTACCTGTATGCTCAGAACACTGAAGCAGTAGCAACTAGTGTTTAAAGAAGGTATTTACACCAGTGAAGGAATATCTATCCATGGAGGAAGGATTCCTAACTAGAAGAAGGAAAGCAAAATGATTTCAGTGATAGAGACCAGCATATGTCCTTTAACTGCAAATGTTGTTCAGGCTGATTTCTTCCCGAGTGCCTGATTTCTCTTCAGGGACTCCTACATACCACAGGTTTTGTATTAAATAATTAAAGGAGTCATATATCATAAGACAAAAAGAAATAAAAGGGAAATATGCCCCTGTTCTCATATTTGAGATAAAATGACATGGGGCTCAAGTTGTGTTTCTACCTAATTCATCATGCATTTGTGTAAACAAAAGGTTCTTGTTTTCCTGTTCTTTTCCCCCCTTTCCACACAAAATTTGTCAAGTCACTTGCTTCTAAATCACTGATTCTGCATTACCATTTTTGGATGCAGTGACTCCAACAGGATGCAACAGCCCAAGTGAGGTTCTCAGAGAGGGCACAATCAGCTTTGGTTGTGTTATGGTGTCATCTGGAAGCACCAGGAATGTATCAGCTTTATCATTCTTCCAGGAGATGGCACAGCCACCACAAGGTGATCTTGTGCTAACAACAATAACATCTCAATTTCACACTTAGGAGTAGGGATACAAACAGGAGATTAGAGCATGCTGCAGGCCATTCCAACATTTATTTTTCTTTACAGTTAGGGATTTTATTTTCTGTGAAAACTGAGTGCTAAGCTGAGTCCATTCAGTATAGCCCAGGTCTTGGAGTAGGCATTATTGATTTTAAAGCTGCTAACGTGTATAAGTGGCTGCATAACATGACAGTTCCCTTTTAATAGTCTTTTCATCTGACTGAGTATCATCCTGATTAAAGGGACATATAAAAGGAAATAAAATTCCACACTTTACTCACAGCTATATCATTCTGCTACCTTTACAGGGACATTTCCAGAAGCTCTTCTGACCTTACACACAAAGTACAGTGCCCTTTGACTTCAAACAGGACCCATGTTAAACTGATTCCCAAAACTCCAGAGATTATCCTCTCATTTGTTCAGCACTGTATTGAAAAGCCACCAGTGAGAATCCGATACCAAGACACTGGTCAAATGAATGGAGTGAAAAAAAAGAATTGCTAGCATCCTAATGAAAAAGTGGTCAGGGCACCACCAATACTATGCCACCTCCCTTCTGAAATTGAGATGGACATTTAAGCACTTACGCAAAAAAATTTTCAGAACAGGACTGAACCTTGGAAGTACAAGGGCAGCCTTAAAGAAGGTCTCTGAAAATGGAGGGGAACAAACTTACGTTTGAGATGACACCTGTAATTTTAGGAGGGGGTAGAGACCACAGTTCCGTTGTTTTCCTCCACAGATTTACAGTCTGCATTCTTTACTGGCAAACCTGACTAAAAAGCTACTCTGTTCTGTTACAAAATAAAATAAGACCATTTAACTTGCCCAGGGTCTCAGCCAATTCTGATTTATTCCTTGATACTATTGGCAGTAAGAGATGTGGACTTTCTAAGTTTGAGGTTGATCAAGTTTATTAATTTACCATGTTCTCTTCCCTAAAGAAAAGAGGGTGATTATTGCAACTACGTGTTAATGGCCCTGTAGTTTAATCGGTAGTTGGGGCAATCACCCGCAAAATGGCAAGACTTGTATCCAGGCAAGTGGCATTTCAAACACGGAGCAGGGCTGTGTGCAGTGCCCAGTTCCAGTGTGCAAGCACTCATGGATAAAGCTTGCCTGACAGAAGGCCGGTCTGAGGCAAGATCACATGGGCAGAGGGGTCACACAGAGTTCTTCCCCAGAAATACAGAGCATCACAAGTTTAAAAGCCTCTTAAACAGCTGATTTCACACTTGCAATTTTTAGAGATAAACACCAAATGCTAGCAAAGCCCAAGCCTTCATTAAAGCCCCTAAAAAGCACTGCAGGAAAATGCCGTAGCTTAATCCATCCGTGTTCAGCTTGATGCCACCACACCTGGCAAGGAGAGCACTGCTCATTTTTTCCCCCCTCATTAGGAAGATCAGTAAAGCACCACTGATCCTTATTACCTCACTGAGCAGCTGCCCCTACCTTCTCACCTCTGACTATCTAAGGAGCAAGTAGGTTAACAGGGTGTTCACTCTAATGGTATCATTAATTGACCTTTGATACAACTATAGCCACCGGTACTAGAAATAAAAGAAATCATTATTTGCAAAATTTAAGATCAGAGCCCTGTAATCCGTATTCATGTAAGTCTTATTGGTTTATAATGAAACTAACTGCATCAGAAAAACAATTTAAAGAGAATGAAGTACAAGAAAAGCTGGTTGCCAAGAACAAGTTCTAATAACCCACAGATACCCAGGGGTAGCTCTCAGTAACTCAATTAGCCTTAGTGGAGTTTTGCTGGATTTGCATTAATAAAGCAAAGAGCAGAGGTTAGTCCCAAAAATCTCTTAGAAAGGCTAGAAATAATTTAGAAATACATGACAGCAACAAAGCAGATAAAATACTACACATCCAAGATCTAGTAGAGACTGCAACTGGAACATCCTTAGTTCAATCTGCACTGGGTTTTAAAACTTACATGCAGCTTGAGTAAAACTTGGTGGGATTTTTTTCCTAGAAAAGGAAGAATTCTGGACTGAGAGAAAGCCTTAGGGGAATTTGGCATGGCTAGCTTCAATTTGCTTTCATAAACAGCATTACTGGCCTCTGCTACAGCACAGAAAAGAATGTTTATATTGTCTCTTCTATGCCTATGAAGTAACTTTAGACTCACAGATTTTCATCGAGGTACAGAACACACTGGTGAAACAAGAGCAGTCTGTTTTCTCATCACATGGAAGTGACAAGATGCTGCAGAGACTGAAGTGAATCTGCTTAAGAGTAGTAGTTAACAAGTTAATCCAGATGATATTCATTAAACCTGATGGAGCAGATGCTTAGGGAGTCCTGAAACATCAATTCCCAGAAGCTAGGAGCATGTGATATGAAAATCATTCCCTCACTTGAAGCCCCAAGTGTCCCATCTCCTTTGGAAAAAAAAATTGTTTGCCACAGCTGTCTTCTAGACTGATCAAAGTGACTGGAGGTAGCCATTCCTAAGGTCGGGGTAAATTCCACAGGGAGTGCTCATCCTCTGGAACTCATCACATGCTCTTAAATGAACGAGCATGAAACTCCAGTGATCAGAAGTTTTGAGCTGTTTTAAGGAGGGAGGGCTTGGCTGAGGATCAGCCTGGTATCTAAAAGATGTTTATGCATGGAAGGGAGACAGTCAGGCCTGAGAAGGAGTCAGCTCAGACAGCTTTGCACTTCTCTGGTCTAAGAGCCTAAACAAGGATTGGCATATTGCTCCAAGAAATTCAGAAAGATGTTTTCACCTTGAAATGTCAGTCATGCAGTCCCTCAGCCCTTCCAGTCAACTCCCTGTTGTTCAAGTCCTTACAGGAAAAGCAGGGTTTTTTGCATTCTTATAATGATCAGAGCTGAATCATTGCTGCTGCTCCAGGTAAGCAAAGCAGAGGAAGGAATGAGCAATCAGATGCTTAGAATTCTGCCAGACACTTGGCTGCAAAGACTGACACAAGCTTGTTTCAATGCATATCGTTACTGAGATCATTTTTCATTCCCCTGCTTTAACAGATGACAATAAGTTTAAGGAAAAAACAAGCTGAAAAGCTATTAAAGACTTCTGCTGGTTTTAATTACACTCTTCTGTGTTCTCCATAAAGCACAGAGGAAATACAGTGATACTTGAATCTTTGTCTCAGCCTACTTGCAGAAGGATAATGATATGCCACTTCGTGCCCTATTACCATCCCAGAAATAATGAAGGCAATAAAATAATGAAACCAGTGAAAGATATGGCCAAGGGCAAGGAGCACAGTGACAACACTGTCTCAGTTGAATTCTGTGCTGCTTGGAAGTGGATATACTGCTGACAGTGTATTAGATATGGAAAAGATGGAACTGCAACTGGTAAGGGGAAATTCTTCTTCTGTGAAGATCTAATGTTGCTCAGTGGTGACATCCTTTGATCCTAATCTTCCACCTGAAGACAAAAGGGAATCCCAAAACTGAAGATATGTACTTAAATCCTGGCTCTTTAATACTTAGAGGCCTTACACTTGGTGCAAACTCTGCTGGAAAATTCCACATTATCTCTCTGCCAATAGAAATGGATGCTGTGTCTGTGGGTAGGGACACGTGTAAACAGAAGCACCAGAGAATCATTCAAGAGAAGGATGTTGCTTTTTATTAGAGAAACAGAGTTTAGCCTCCTCTAACAGAAGAGACTCTCAAATGAAATACTGTTTTTGCAATACTCTTTTGTGATTTTTTTTCTAGAAAGTGGTATAATGTTTAAGCTATAAATATAACTTTAGAAATAAAAGTCAAGTGCAGCTTACCTTGTGCTAAAAAAAATTTCAAATACTCACTTATGCATAGTCAGCACTTCATTAAGTGCCTCACTGAGCTTTGTTTTTCCAAATATTTTAGTGAAGTTTTTCAACATGAGTTCACTTTAGAACAGTGAACCATAACAGCATCTTGAATTTATTACATAACCAGAATATGCACATACTTTTGGAAGTTTATTTGCATCACATTTAAGGAAACTTATCCAAAGAGAAGTCAAAAAAGCCACAATAAATTAGGAGAGAAATCATGGAAGAGAAAGGCAAAGACCTCTTTTTCCTAGACAAATGTTCCATCAGCAGGAGTCCCATTATTTGTTATAACAATCTTTAACTTGTAATGACTCTGAAGAAGACTGATAACAGACTGGTGGGAACAGATGGAGTGGTGCTGTTAATTATAGGCACTTAGCTGCATCAGACCCCATGAGTTATTACTAACATTCCCCACTAGGGAGGAGAATCACTCGCTTTTAAGTAGTATGTTGCTTACTAAGCTGGGAGCATTAGCAGTCAGGATTGTACTAATCAGTACTAACAACATCAAATAAAACTCAGCTGCGAACAAAAAACATAAAAATATTCCCTGAATAACCCTCAGACTGTTTCACTGATTTTTTTTCTTTTCAAATCACTTTTAAGTGCAAAAGTTCTTCCACAAAGACTTGAAGTGAGGTCTCACTAATTAAATCTTCCTCTACCACTCAATTTTTCTAAGCATCTGACTAGCAAGCCAATAAAATGAAATAAAGGAAAGCCACTCTAGCATATATGATAGAATGTGTGCAGGCATTCTGAACTGAGCGAAGCCAAGAACCTGCAAAGGACTCACCACAGAAACAGGTTATTCAATCTTAGTTAAACAGGTTATTGTTCCAGAACACCTGAACAAACCCTTTCCAATCACACGACTCAAACACCACTTCTAGGCTTTCCAAGCTTCCTGCTGCATCCCTACATCCGAAGAGGAAACCACCTCCCTTTCTGCTTAACAACAAAATGTCTGGAGGTTATGAAATCCATCTGCTTCCTGGAACATAAACAGTGTTTCTCTGTTACACATTCAATGAGAAGCTACTCCTAGTTGTAAGAACGGAGACAACACGGTGTTTCCCTTCTGCAAATGCCTGTAAGGCCACAAAAGCCACTGTAGGTGTTGCAGAAAGCATTTAAAGGGACACTAATTCAACAGATCCTTTAAAAAAAAAAAAAAAGCATGGCACAAACTATCTGGAAGCCAAATGAACACTCTGAGTCCAGTGTTCAAGCTGATGATGTGCTTTAGTTCAAAAACTAGTATGCAGCTTCTGAGGCTTTGAACAGTGCCTTCATAAACATTAGTGGCTGGAAAATTTAGACCATTAAGGAGTCCTCATATTCTGATGTTTAGTCACACAGTAGAAAACTGGAATGAAATTTGCCTTTGAGTTTTCTATGGATAATTAACTAATTTGTAGTGTACTTATTAGCTAAAGGGACTTAGCCATAAAGGTCAAGGAGAAGAAGATGGCTTTTGCAACTACTGCAGATACTAAGAAATACATCAGAGAGAGTGAATAAAAAGCAGAATTGGAGCCTAAGTCCACAGAACAGCTGTATAAAAAAGCATGCACTGTATAAAAACTAGTTACAGATTGCATGAAAGATGACATCAGAACGACCTGCAACTTGGGTTAGAAGTTAAAACTTTCAACAGTCTCAGCTTATATGTAAATATAAGCTTTCTTCCAACAGCCTTTGAGCTGCACCCCAAGCAAGCCAAAGTTTCCTATCAATTCTAATGGCAACTGCTGACAAGAAATCCTAGAATTCAATAAAATCCTCCCCCCTCTCCCAGGATATTTTCCATAATCTTCCAAATCCATTTTAACACAGCAATGAAGAAATTCCCTCCCCACTGATACTCAGGCCATGACCTACCCAATGCACCTAACGATGAAATGCACTCATTTAACAAGAAAGCAGTAGTTATACTAATTAAATTTCTTGACATTCAGGAGATTTAAAAAACAAACAAACAAACAAACAAACCACAACCCTCACACTTTATGTTAAGATAGCATTGACATTAGGGCAGTTGTTGAGAAAAATTTTTTTTCTGGAATCCCATCTAAAATTTCTGGTTAAAAACCCCAAAGAATCCCACCTATTTAATACTTACATTCAAACTTGAGGACCCAACATCCAGTCAGAACAGCCATCATGCATTTGACAGTACTTGGCATTGGAACATCAGGGATAACAAGATGAGTTACTAGGAGAAAAATTACATCAGTAGAACTAAAAGCACGTAAAAATCAGAACCATGCCTGGCTGAAAAGCAATCAATCACCATTTAAAGAATAAACAGACTATAATAATTTATCAACCACTCTTTCCAGCACAAGTATGTGATTTTTGAGACTATGATAAGAGTTAGTAGAAGAGCTATTAGAAATTTTGTGGGTTTCAACTTATACTGGCTGTGAAAAAGGGAAGTCATGGTTTTATAGTTCCAAGCTAACACTTAAATCTTCAGATGAGGTTTATAGGACAGTATTTTTTTCTCAATCCTTTTAAAGTTATATTTAACTCTGACAGGAATCTTACTATGGGATCTCACTGCTTTAATGCAAAGCTAACAGAACTCAACTCAAAATTTTGGAGTAGTAATCTGAATGTGAAAGATGGTAAGGGAAAATTGCCTTAGCATTTTGTTCACAAGCAGCACTCCAAAGAAAATCTAATAGGAAGGTTTAAGGCAATGTTCCCCTCCTCAAAGGGGGAGGAAAAAAAAAAACCAAGGCCCATAATTTGGCTCCATCAATCTTAATGAAGCACAAAACTTGAAGCAATGTCAGAAGACATGTGCCAACTCTTAGGCAATGACTCGCTCTTTCTAAAGGCAACATCTGCCCAAGACTTGCTCCTGGAAGGCACAAACTTTACGGGATGTCTCATATGGACAGAGACCTTAAAGCTGGTAAAAGAAGTGTAAAGAGAAGAGGTCTCTGAGGAGACTTAGGGATTTTAAATAACAGACAATATGCTGCCAAACTGTGGCTCCCCTCGAAGCCCCCTGCCTTGGTAACCAGACAGGCTTTATTTGTGTTTACACGCATCCTTGTACCACAGCTACAATCCAGGGATTTCAGAAGCTGCTCTTACCAGGAACAATAAAAAACCCCGTTGCAGGTATCATATTGAAGGATAAGGTGCAGAATTGTAGTTATTTATATTTGGACAGAGACATTTACATACCTTCATTGTTAAATTCAGTACATCTTCGAGCCTTCAGAACTGCTGCTAATTTGTTCAGCAACTTCTGCTGCTCTGCACTAAGATCGCTCCCCAGTAAACCAAGAGGGCCATTTCTAGGCTGGCTGGGGCTCAGTGCCTGCAGGAAACAGAAAATATTTGGGAACATAAAGCAACTAACTTACTAGACAGCTTTATTTAAAAAGAATACGCATTTTGAAACACAATACATGGCAAGCTTAGTGGACAGGGTATTACCAAGAGATCCTGTTGAGTAATCTACATAATTAATATCTGCATTTCCTTCCAGTAAAAGTCCCTAATACTTTGCCCTGTAAGCAATGAACGCTTAAGCGGGTTTTTTATGTGGATACTACTAAAGAAAATAAGAGGCGCTGCTTGCTCAAGTTTTATGCTGACAAGGATGTGACACTTCAGCTCCTGGATTTTTATCAATGCTCCCAGATTCCATGGCACAGACACCCCTCTGAGATGCTGTTACCCTACAGCCCCAGGCCTCAGATCAAATCATCCATGTGAGCTGGGAGCCATTCATGGGCACACACTCATCCCACAGCGAATGCAAACACCGAGGGGTTCATTTGCAACAGAAGAGCTGCATCTTACATTTGCTACCTGTGGAAGGAACAGCCAAATCCTTGCTCATTCAGCTGCAAGAGTTTACTTCTGGCCAATGGGTACCTTATAGCCTCGATGAGGAGGGATCATAACAAGCTGTATATCCTGCAGTAAACTAGGACTGCTTCTATCAGCCAGGTCAGTTTAATCCTCAGTCATTAGGAAGCCCAAAGCATTTCATAACACTGGAACTTGTTAGGTCTGAATAGCCTGATTTTGGTTAAAAGTCCTGAGAAGTCTTTGGCAAAAAGAGGGGGAAAAAACGAAAACCCCAAAAGCTGTTTTCAACTGCTGATATCTTCACTGTTGGACAAAGGATGAAGCAGCCTTTTAAATGCACACAAAAAGCACCTGGAGCAAAAACTGCTGCTGCTTTCAGACAGTTTGGTAAGTAGAACAAATTTAAATATGAAGAAAAAAACATCAACAGCCAAGTTCAAGCAACAATACTTGAGGAATAACACAGCGCTCATTCTCCTATAATAAATCCACACTACAAGAAATATCCTTTGTTTTCGCAGATAAAGCTGTAACACAGAATTTCATGGCTTGTATGTGTTCCACATACATTCTAGAAATACTGTCCAGGTTAGCTTCCCAGTTTTGCAAGGCAGGTGATGCACTGTAATTATGTCCAAGTCTTCAATATTTACAGGTTAAACTTACAGGGTGTTTTTGATAAAGCAAAACAACAACAAAAACCCCCACAGACATTTACCTCAGAGGGTTGGTTAAGCAAAAGTGATTCATTCTTCACTGGCAACATTAGCACAGACTTCATCTTTTCACTTTCTGCATAGTCCACAGGCCGCAGACCAAATATATTACTGGCAAAACAAGCACAGATGGGTTTAAGTAAATAAAATGTGACTTGATTCTTAACTAACTGGGCACATTAGCTGGGTAGCTTTCCCTCCCACTTTCTTATTAATATGTAATTTCAGCTAAAAGCACAAAGCTTCAAGTAAGAATTGCATCCAAGACAGATGGATACTGAATTACAAGCTGTTGCATTCAGCTGAGGAGTAAGGGATGTTCCGAGCAGAACGTTTGGTTAAATAAACCACAGTCCTTGTTAAACTGTTTCAAGATGTACTTTGATATCATTTGCAAGACCCAGAAAATTCAGCTTTAATCTTTCATTGCAGTCATATAACCAAGGAACGCATTTTTGGCTTATCCACTTGCCATAAATGACGTGTCAGAAGATTCCACGCGCTGTATTAAACATCGGAGTTGGATGTGGCTGTGCTTTTATGGGAAAAGCTCTCTGCTTCCTGATTGGAAACCATGGCTCCCTCGCACTTCCAGAATTTGAGTATGCATCTCATTTTCCCCCAGTGTGCTGTTCCACAGAACACATTGCAGCCAATTCATTCTGATTTTAGTGGGTTTGCCAATTTTGCTGGGAACTATTGATCGTGTGTGGCACCTCACAGTTATTAGATGTGCTTCAAGAGCCATTTCCTCTTTGAGCATTCCTCAGACAGACATGATTTGCTATAAACACCCCAAGCACAGCCATGGCTTCTCTCTCTTCTTCACTCAACTTTTCAGCTGCAGGACAGCAGAGGGGGGAGGGAAAGCTTGAAACTGCAGAACAGGTATAACTGCCATTAGCAAACAGGATCCTCTGCCAGCATTCTGGGGAAATACTCTGCTTGCTTTGCCCTTTGTGGGAATAATGGCTATTCCAGCTGATCCTCTTCTCCCCACCTCACACAGCTCTGCTCTCAAAAGGCATAATAAGAGCTCGTTATGAAGGGGAAGCTTGTCACCAAGAACAAAGCCCTGACTCAGTGTCTGAAACCCGGCAAGCTTAGTCATCAGACAATGAAACATTTAAAGGGGTCAAAAAACCACTGCAGCTTTGAAGAGCTGCTCTCAGCCACACATTCCTGTGCAGAGCAGAAATCTAGGAAGCATTATAGGGAATTCCACATAAGGCCACAACCCAATCCAGCCCAAAGAGAAGCTCAAATCATTAAGTCTTCACTCTGACTTAACTGGGAGGCTTTGGCCAGCACAAAGCTGACAGATGTGTCCCACCTCAGCACCTTCCCATGCTCTTGACAGAGCAGTGCTCACTAACACAGCCCTTTGGGAAAACAACAGCCCACAAGAATCCCCCACAGAAGGGTCTGCAATGGTATTTTACAATATTCCCAACCCCAAGCTCTTCTATGCCACTAATGAGCAGAGTGCAGGCATAATCCCAGCTCTGCAGACTAAAAGATAATTGGTTAAATCTCTGCCCAGTCCTGGGAGTTGCAGCCCATTAAATATTGTCATGCTGTTCCTGCTTTGTCATGCATCATCAGGGTAGCTCTTGCCCTTTCCTTAAATAAGGGCCATATTCCACTCAAACTGCTGCAGGATAGAGCTGCTTTGAACAATGCATGTGTGGGGGGGAAATAGATATATCACCACATCCACTAAAAATCACCTTTAGACTAGATGGCTGACCTTCCACTGGGAACTAAGAGGGAGGAAATCACTGAGTGTCAGTAGGAGAGGTTTGGGAGTGTTTTTCCCTCCAAAGGCACAGTAAGATCCTTGACTGTTGGAAAAAACCCTCATGAATGTTTACCATAGATAAATATACAGAGCATCACAGTTAAACAGAACATTTTTTGCCAATTAAACTGTACAATAAGAAGTCCAGCTCCTCCCTCTGTATTCACTTAAATTTTTTTCCTACACTTTTAAGCTCATTTCAGTTGCTTCTTAATGAATTTGTAATAGTGTTGTGAAATGCTATCCCATCATTATGCAGCTGAAGAATTAATGGCTATTTACAGGATGGCAAGGTGGCATAGTTAAATTCTGACAAACTTGGGAGCTGAGGTTTGAAAAAGGAACACCAGCACAAGGGATGATTTAAGAGTTTTGAATATTTGCAACAAAGCAGATTGTTGAGCTTAAGGAAAAAGAGAAAATGTAGCTGATAGAGGAGAAAATAGGGTTTACAAAATAAAAACCAAGATGAGGAGCACATCCTAACAACAGATTTTAAGGAGGTTACTGTTGTAATTTACTCATCCTTTTCAAAGAAAAAGGACAAAACCCATATTTGTACTTTTCAGTTAGGCACCCACTCACCACCCAAAAAGTCAGTGATCACCATGAGAAGGAGCCCGTGCTCAGCCTCTGCCACACTTAGCAGGGCAGGAACTTGAGGAACTGCTTTTAATATATGAGGAATTTATACTATTTTTAACCCTATGATGAGGATCAAGGACCAGACCTATGCAAGCACAACACCACCGGTAAGGCACAGGAATGGGAAACAAACTGTTGACAGAAATGTGCTCACATCTGTCTTTATCCAGCCCAGCTGAACAAGGGAAATCGTCCACCCTGTTCAGAGTACAAAATTAATTTTGATCCAGTTTGCAAAGCAAAATTAGACATGCCCATTAGGTCCACCCTAACAAACAGTGTTTTTACAAATATCAGTAACTACGAGTGCTCCTACTACAGGTCTGGGCTTGTTGGGAATGGGTCCAGTACACACGAGGAGTTCCACACTCAGGGAAGACACGATTGTTTCTACAAGGGAGAAATAATTGCCTGTGGTGCTTAAGCTGGAATATAAGGTCTCGAAGGCATAATTCTTTCTACCAGAATGCAAGTGGGCTTTTTGAAAGTTGTTTTAAACATTCAAGAGTCAGATGTACCCTTTGATGCAAGCAGCCTCCTATTAGTCAGTCATCAAGGTACTGAGTAGTCAGTAGAGGGCTATCACAGCTAGAACAAATCCCAATCAAAGAGCAGGATGGCTGTGCTGAGAGCAGAGATGAGCCCAGTGAAGAGCAACTCCACGTAATCTTCTGAGTATGACTTTACACGAGATGACAGATGATATCTTAAGGACTGACACATCAAAGAACTTCTTATAAAAAGCTTTAGAAATAGGATTCAGTTTATGGCACAACACTGCTGAAGTATTAGGTATGAAGACAACAGAGGTTACTGCTATAACCAAAATGAAACTTTACAGCTACCTTCTAAATGTTTCATTAAACTCTCAGCAAAGAAGTCATCAGAGGAGAGAAGATAAATATGGAGACATGCCTGTTAATTGTTTCAAAGCCCCAATCTTGCACAGCTTCTGATGTAAGCAAACAATAACTACATAATACTTTGTAATGAGGAGTTTTAAGCTGCTCCATTTTGATACCAGAAGCTACCTCTGGTTCCACAGCTGAGCACGAGACAAGTTTTACCCCAGTCCCACAAAGGAATTCAGTACTGAATGGAAGTCCAGCAACCAGGTCTCAGTGCAGTAACCACTAACTCCCGTGTGGGAACAGGACTAGGTCAGGGCTCTCCAGGCAGCACCTGGATTGGAGAATATGCTAAAGAGAAACCTTTTTTGAACCTGACAGAAGGAAGAAAACTTAATCTGTGCAGCCAGAAAAACCATATGAGATACCCAAACAGAGCCAGGATTTTAATTAACCTGCTGTCAGCAGGAAGTTAAACATACTGTCTTGCACTGAGACAGTAGTAAAGACCTGCACTATCTTGTCTTAGAAAGAGCAGACAAAATGATGTCAGTGTCATGGGCCTCATGCCTCCTGAACTAACTGCAGGTTAGAAGAGGTTTTGTCCCTGTGCCATTCATTCATAATTGATGACCATGGTCTATCCCTAAGCATTCCCAGAGGTTTGTTCAGAATCAGACTCACAACTACTCAAAGACAGCCAACACCTAAAAAAATGGAGCACTGCCACAATTTTTACTAATGCTGAACTTATTGTGCATGAAGAGCTGGAAAGGCAGCCCATTTGAGGGAGAGCATTTAGGAAGTGCTGTGAAATTGCAAATGCACAGATCTAATTTTTCAAATCACTTGGCTTGCTGTGAAGCAAGGAAAAAAGACAGAATTCAAGCACATTGAAAAAAGCCATAAAAATAAAAATTAGCTATGTGTAGGAGATTAACTTAAAAAAATTAACAAGACCAGTAGGACAATTAATAGGTCCAGTGGTCCACATAATATTTTTCATTTGTGGTTCATATCTTTCCCAGTCAGTGAAAATTTCAATGGCAAATGGAGTGCCACAACTATTAAATCTTAGAGATTTCAAAAGAATTTTTTTTGCCAAGGAATACAGAACTCCCAGGATTGCTTTCTGGCAGAAGAGTAAGCCCTCATCTGTACTCGCTTGATCCAAAAGGTGTGTGGCTGTTTCATATTCTATACAGTTGATTCTTAATGCACTGTGTGTTAACATGCGAGGAGAAAAACAGCCTGAGAGGTGCTTGGAATGAGATGTGCTTGATGGGTCTGTGAATCTGATGATCTAAACCTGAAATTGCAAAGTCTCAGCTCCCTGGAGAGGGTTATACCTGTGCACCTCACCAGTTAAGGTGCCTTAGGAAGCAGCTGTATTTGCTCCCAGATATATCCCACATCCCTGCACAGACCAGTGGGTCTTACCTGCCTTTGGGCCTGCAGTCAGTAAATACTGCACATCTTTAAAAACATATTTCCTCTGGCACAGTTGAGTGTCATTCTAAATTTCAAAACTACTGCTCTAAGCAGGCTATTCAACACGAGCTCTGTTTTTATTCCAGTAGATTAACTCTCCAACACACAAGGGACATTAAAACACAAAACTGAGTTAATTCTACTGTCAAAACAGCAGCAAGACATCAGTCACTTTTGTGAGGTTTCACGCCATATACTTCATAGTGTCCCCAGTAACATTTGAACACATTTATCATGGTCACATTTTACTGAGCTTTGCTAAAGAGAAAGACTTTTAAGCAACCAGAGTGAACTAATCAAACTTTCCTGCCCGCTCTCCTGTGAGGTAATGAAGAATCACTTTATCCTACCATATTAAGGAAGGCCCTTTCCTGGACTGAAAGGTAAGTTCATTGAGAGCCTGAAAAGCCCCCACAAAAGGACTAGAAAGAGTTTCATACTCTAAAAAAAAATAAGAAAAAAGCAAACTAAAATGAGACAAACTTATTGATCTGGAAAAATTGGCTTGGCATAGTCTTAGCTCACGCACTGCACACCTCTAAAGTGAAGGGACTCCTCAGGTACGTTCCTCAAGGAGATAAACCCTTGAGAAGAGACACAAGATCTACTCATTCCTCCTCAATTTCTACTGTAAAGATCCTAAAATAACAATGGGAAGGTGAGCAGATCCTGCATTAGGTACAAAGAGGCCAACTATAACTAGTCATAATGAAAAGAACTATAATTGCACCATCTTGAGTGCTCAGACTGTTTTTGCCTCCTGTTTTTAAAACTCTGCTCTGCAGGTTTCAGGGATCCAGGAAAGAAGTCACTAAAGAAAAACAAACTTCTTGTCAGATGCGACTTCATTCTAAGGTACCTCTATCCACTAGGAAAAAAAAAAAAGAAGAAATTAAACCTTCTCTATTAAAGAAGGTTCAAATCCACTTACCCAGACAAATCCAACCACTGCTCATTTAGGAGTACAACTACCAGAGGCAATGGTGGAAAAAACACCCAGCAAGATTTGCAAAGTCATGATCCAGGGAAAGATCACAGCACTGTTCATTGCTGAAAGCTAGGGGGGCACAGGAAGGAAGGGAGGCACGAGACATTCTTAGAAGTCTCAGAAACACTGTTCTTGTTTCTACTGTTTCTTGATAGTGTTTAGAAGAGGTCAGCAGAGTCTCACTATTCAAGCCTGAACACTTTGCTTGTACATCCCTTACTGTGTGGCTCTAATGCTTTCTGTAGAAACAGGGAGGGGGAAAAGCCCAATCCCTTTCCAACATCAATGCAATAGCAACACACAGAGTAGCATTTCAGCCAGAAAAGAAGTCCTGGAAGCCTCAATTAATCCAGGAGGGACATACAGGACTGTTTTTTTGCCAAAGAACCCAGGGCTGCTTTTGTCAGACAAATCACACAAAGATTACCAGCAGCTAAATTTGTTCTCAAAAGGATTTTAACTGAACATCATCTACATTCAGTAAAAAGTTAAGGCAGAGTTAAAAGTTTACATAAATCTCTCCTTCCCTGATTAAAAAGCTTCTGTTTCAACAGAAAGCCATGTTTGCTCATGTAGAATGAGCTGAAAGAGGTTCAGCTTCACCTCTGTTTGTGTGAACACATGCAGCAGAGCCCAAGGCTAATGAGAGACCTGCAGAGTCCACTGCTGGCATTTGGAGTCTCAGCTGAGCAAACCTCCCAGTGCTCAGGTCCTGTCAAAACCTTCCATCAGAGCTGGTGGCTGTGCCAGGCTTTCAAATGCCAGACAGACAAGTGATAAGTGTGACACAACCAGTTCCTGATACCCAAAGTGTCTTGAAAATGAGTCTCTGAAGCTGTCAAGTTTTCAAGGTGTAATGTGCTAGTCCTTGTTGTTCAAGAACAAAGCGAAGATGAACAATTGATCCTTGTTTTACTTTTTCATGCTGAAGTCTTGAGAGTTTATTGCTTTGTTTTGGTTTTTCTTGTTTTTTTAAACTCTAATATCTTCAAGATTGGGACTTTATGAAAACCCTACGCTTTCCCACAGAGCACCTTAATTCTGTAAGCTTCAAAAGCAAACATTAAGAATTCAAGTGATTAAGCTGAACTTATTTATGCTTCTTTATGCAGCTGCCAAGGAAACCTGTGTCATGCAAGACTTCATCCTGCTGTGTTACTGCATACACACACCTATTGACAACTTGCATTGGACTCAAATTTACACATAGGCCCTTGCACAACAACAATACACCACCTAAAATTACATTTAGTGTCTGAAATACTAATAGGTTGCAGGGTTATTCATAGATCAAAAAATTCTTTAACACCTCCTATACACAAATGCCAAAATCTTCAGGAGGTGTAACTGTATAGAAGAGTCAACTGAAAAAAACTCTACGTTTTTTTTTTTTTAATTAAAAGTGTACCAAGGATTAGTGCTTTGATCCAGAACGAAAAAAAAAAAACGAAACACTTCCCAAATCTCAGCCTGTGTTTATGTCATTTGTGAAAATAGGAGAGACTGGACCAAAATGCCTTCTGCTAGCAAGTAGTGTAGTAAAAGTAGAGAGACAAAAAACAGCTGTAGCAGTTCAGAATTCATCTAGCTCAGCATCTTCGAGCTGACAGTTGCTATAACAAGATGCCAACAGGAAAGTGTAAGATTAGGGTAAGCATATGTTGTTGCTTTCCTAGTACAGTCTCCAGTACTCCAGCTCTCTGTGACTCAGGAGTCCTCAGAAAAGCTTAGGACAAAGGAAAGTGGAAATGAAACACCTACCTGGAAAAGGAGGCTTCAAGCATAGCAGAGAGTACGTTTAACATCCACCCCCTCACTTCAAACAAATCACATTTATTACTGGCTTTGCTTCCCATTTACCCAACGTGCACTCTGGAAGTTGTAGTTGTGGCTCTGGAAGTTGTAGCTGTGGCTGGTGCCGCAGTTCTCACGACATTCCCGCGTACTTACACCGCGTCCCGGGAGGCTCCGTGGGCGAGCAGCAGCTCCGCGATGTGCACGTGGCCGTTCCTGGTGGCGTCGTGGAGCGGGGAGTCGTTCTGGTAGCCGGTGGTGTTCACCAGCGCCCGGTGCCGCAGCAGCAGCTCCACCACCGCCCCGTGCCCGTGGTTACACGCCTCGTGCTGGGGGCACAGCCAGGAGAGCAGGCAGGTGACACAGGGCTCACAGCAAGGACTGCTGCCACACAGTTAATTCACTTTCCAAACACTCAGGAGAGGGTCGGGGGAGACGATGTGCCAGGATAGTGAGTGACATTCCTGACAGGAACTAACCTGGGAACCCAGCACTGACAAAAAGCACTGAGAGGAGCTGAACAAAGGCCAGCTGTGTGCAAATTAGACTGCAGGGAACAAAGCCTTCCAGATTAGAGACTGTCAGGAGTGTTCTTCAGGACAGGAAGAAGTCATGGTTGAAAAGAACTTTTTGTTTGTTTTCTGTAATTCTGAGCGAGCAATTTTTTCATTCCACTACTTGACATGTTTCCAAAACACTGAGGACATTAGGAACCCATAAAATATAAACATTGTTTGCAATTGATGGTTTTCTAGCTATTGTGGTCTTATCTTCTGCACTTGCAGAATTGCAGGCTGAGCGATTTCTTGGTCTGCCCTACACCCCAGCAGAGGAGAGCGAGATTTGGGCAGCTCAGTAGCTGCTAATGAATTCTTTTAACCTTGTTTATCATCACTTCTTCACTTTGCAAAATTCTTTGTGTAAAGAGAACTAAAATATGGGCGAGGAAAGGAGGGATAAAGTGAAATCTGATCAGAAGACAGAAAAAGAGGACTTCAATACTCACCAGTGGTGTCCAGCCAGCATTATCTTTGACATTGGGGTCTGCCCCGTTTGTCAGCAGCTGTTCCACAGCTGCTAAGTCACCCTACACAGGGAAAAAAACCATAGTTGTGAAAAACTAACTAAGAAGATACACAAAGGCAACACAAATTTAAGAGATGCCAAACTCTAAATGTAGCTGCAACAAGAATGCAATGATATAAGCCTTCCACGTAGATATTGGCAGGGCAACAAAAGCTCAACTGGAGATCACAGTTTATCATTACTGCTCATTTAGAGGCACCAACACATTTTGCACAAATATATATTCCTAGATAAGAACAATGCATAGAACAGATTTAACTCCAAACAAAGGGAAAAGTTTGCACTGATTGCAATCTGCCCACTAGAGTCAACTGCAAGGATTAAAGACAGGAACATTTATTGAGAATTTCCTTATCCTTCAGACTGGATTTTTTTTCAAGCTTATCTAAATAAGGTGAAATAAATTAATAAGCCTGACAAGCTTCTAGAAATTGTTTTTCTACAAGTCAAAAGGAGAAGAGTTTTATTTAACACTGCAATTACTACCCATGTTGAATCTCATCAATACTTTCTTTGACAGTTATTTTACCAAAATAGTTTAAATCTGCTTTTTGAAAGAAGCTGTATTCAGTTTTTACTATAGGCAAGGAGATGTATGTTGAAAAGGGTGGATTATGGAGAGAGGCTAAGCAGAGACAAGGCAAAGGAAGTAAAAGAGCAGAATTTGTGAACTGGAGGTTTTGACACTCCGAAAAGCAAAGTACAAGAGAGAAAGTTGGTAGTACGATTGGAGCACATTCAGATGCAGCTATAAAAAGGTAAGGAGGAGGTTCCTGTGGAAGCTGAGGCACAGAAATCTCTGCAGTGCGGGCCATCTTAAGAGCAGGTGGAAAAAGTAACCCAAAGAGACAGTGGTAGTGGAAAGTCAATGAATTTCTGTTAATCACAGCATGCCTTAGAAAGAAAAGCTGAGAGAATACTAAATTAAGCTTTAAATACAATAAAAATAAACTTAATCCAATTTTTTTTGTTACCGAGGAACACTTCAAAAAAACAAAATAGCCTTAATCTTTACTCTTTAGTTAGAGAAAATATTAAGACAGGCTGCTCAGCAGAAATAAATCCAGCAGGCAATGACTGTAAACTCAAAATTCACCAAAAAATAGCTGAGAATATCTGGCTTTACAACCATCAAGCAAATTAACACATCAGAGATAAATTTCATGTATTATATTCCCAACCTAGATGTCCCAGCAAAATGTTACCTTTCAAAGCAATTCAAGAATTCTAAGAGCAGCAGGTTCCTTATGGGTGCAAGGGAACAGACATGCATCAAATCTGAGGAGCTACTCAGAGGCAGCCAAGACACTGCTCAGCATTAAGATCTTTCCCAACAGAGAGAAGCTACAATTATCTATAATGAGCGAGATCTGAGCTTATCATTTAAAGTTCAGTTTGCAAACATGTACAGCAAGGGTTTGACATTTCAGGAGTACTCCTTTAAAGCAGGAAGCACAGTTAATAATCTGTGTGGGCATTAGGCAGCACCACAGCTTCCCAGATCAGTTCTGAACGTTGATTTGTGAGACAGCGCTGCAGTTTTATCAAAGGAAATGCTGCTGGGGTGGACACTAGTGCTGACAGCATCCAAAAGTAAAGAAAAAAGTGCACTTTTTTTAACATTGGCCAGTTCAGGGTTTTTTGGAGGTTGTTTTGGGGTGGTTTTTTTGTTTGTTTGATTTTTTGGGGGGGAGGTGTTTTGTTTTTGGGTTTTTTTTACATTGGCCTCTTCCCTCACAGTTCATGTAATCACTAACATTTAAAAGTCAATAAATGCTTTTCTAAACTCTAAACAACAAAGAGTAATGACCTGGTAGGTGAAAGTCTCGGCCCCAAGTATGTCTATCCCATATGTCTTTCCTCCACAAGAAAGCAGAAGAGATCACAGCTATTAGTATGGAATTACTGATTCCAACATGCTGCATGAAGCTGCACTTTGACTATTACTGGGATCAACTTAGTCCATTTAGTTCCTTGAGATTACTTCTTCCAGCAATGCCAGCAGGAAACCACGAGTCTCCAGTAGGGAGCCACAAGCAGAGGATGTGAGGAGGGACCCTGGGAGTGTGTCTGTGCAGTCTGTAGCAGAGCAGAGTGGAAAGGTAAATGGAGACACTCCTTGTTCGGAAAGAGAGAACACGACAGACACCAGGTAGAAAAATGCTAACGTTACCAATTCACTGGGAAGTGTTTATTTTGGAATCTCATTATCAATGAAGGATTACATCCAGCTCCTGAAGAGGCAGAGAACTACTGCAGAATGCAGAATTGTCCGTTCGGAAGAAACAAAGCAAAGGACGTTTTAAGCTCATAACAAAGCTCATGTGTAGTGACAACACAATAAAGCCACGGGTTTGCTCTTCCTCCCTGACAGAGTTTACCGGAGCTGGGAAAACCACACGAGCGAGAAAGGCACTGGGGCCATCTGTTGGCAGACCTGGAGCCGGCAGTAGCTTGCAGAGAAGGGTATTTGCACAGCTTTACTAACACTTCCTCCCAAGGAGAATTTAGTTCCTGGAGCCACAGATGGCATAAGCCCAGAAAAACATCTTTCCTTGGCTCACACGAGGTCGTTGGTTGTTCTTCTTTTTTCTCTCAAGTCAATTGTGTCCTGATTTTAACACAGACATATGGTTAAGAACTGCAAGTGTCCTTTCAGTCCTATTTTACAGGGTTTTTTTCCCATTGTACCCTTTACATTCTCCATTAACCATAGATAGAATTAACCATAGAAGTCTTGTTTAAATTATTAAGTTAATAAAAACGTTCTACCAGTTCAAAAGATCCAAAGAATTAGGACAGTACATAAAGATGAAGCTAAAAACTTGTATTACTTCTACCAAACACTTCCCCTTTTATTTCCAAATGTAACCAAGCGACTTCAATCTTTAGGTCAAACAAATGAACAGGAATAAAAACCCTTTCAAACCCAAAAACATTTGTTTGTTTAAGTTGGGGGGGAACTAGATTATTTACAACTCATAAATAGTCAAAGAGAACAAATATGAATTACAGAGTGCTTATAGGAATTGCAAATACTCCAATCAGTTCTTTCCAGCAACCAGTAAATTTTTCCCCCTCAAATTTCTCCAAATCAATCCTCTACCCAGCAGACCATTTATTAATAACAAACACACAAGCAGCTGTGCTTAACCTTTAAAGAGAATGCATGCAAGAAGTTCAACCTGCCTCAGAAACAGAAGTAACAACCGAGCATTATTGAAAAAGAAATGGTAATTTGTTTCCAAGCTTTCAAATCAGCACTTGGGAAGATGGATTGCTTTGACTCATGTCCAGTTTTCACATTCTTAACTTCTGCATTTGAAACCACAATGCTATTTCATATTTGCCTTGGCCTCACTTCTCTGGGAGGGGAGACATTCTGTGACCCAACACTCAGCCATGGCACACACATATCTGGCACCAAAGGACCTGCTCAGCTGACTAGGTCAGACACCTGAAAACAGGATTTACAAGGTATTCTGATGTTGACCGTGAATAAAAAACACAGAAACTTCTTTCACCATCCTTCTAATGTGTCATTAAGTGGTAACACAGCAACAAAAAGGCAGAGCAGTCTCACAGACTGGGAAGGGATTATCTCCTAGTTATTAGTGTTAGTAATAATGATGTAAAGACCACCAAGAGTCCAGAACAGCGGGTCAGCCACGGGTGAAGCCTTTCTGAAGGTCCTCCTGGTCAGCTGTCAAACTAAAGGGCCCCTGGAACAGGAGGTAACCAAAACTGGTCCCAGTACACCACCTCTCTCTCATCAAACTGAGCAGGTGTTCTGCACAGATGCAATTTCTTCTCTCCTCAGAGCAGGGACAACTCTCTGATTCCTTCTAACTTGAAGCACAACAAGCCTTCTCCCAGCTACTTCCCACCCTGGAAACAGTGGGAAACAGTTGCTATCAGTCCTCAGCAACCCTCTTGCACTGCAGTTCACTATCCCTCTTCCTGGAACCCACAGTGGCACAATTCCACTGGGGATTGCCCCATCATCTCCCTTGGAAACGCAGCAGAAACAGGCACAGTCAAGAGCTGAAATGCTGTACCAAGAAACAGTGGGGTTTTTCTCTCCCCACACCAACTCAGCAAGCAGGGCTGTGCTGTGTTTTAATTGCCAGGTAAGAGCTGGTCCTGGGAACAATTTGTTATCCTACTGTAAAAAAACTCCCTTGTGGAAGGGCTTTTGACTGGGCAATTTCCCACTAGTTTAGACCATTCTGAGTTGAAAAGGTCACATTTTGTATTTTAACTAATTGGAATTTTTACCTTTAATGACTATGAAGATAAACATGACTGCTGTTTGCTGCAGGAAGAGTCACCTTTATTTTCATTTACTAGTTTAGATCAGCACTAAGTTCACCCACACCAGAACTTTTCTTGAGAACCATTTTGATTTCAGTAAGGTAATAACTAGTAGAAGTAAATGGGGACAACCCCTCAGAATCATTTGAAACAGCACAACACTCACTTTTCATGTGTGATAATGTTGTTTATGATCTCTTTTAGATAAGAAAAAAAAAGGAGAATTCAATTAGCTTTAATTAAATTCTGGATATTAGACCCTAACAGCTAATGAAAATAATACAGATTTATTTTTATAATTAATGAAGTCCCAGAGAATTAGACTTTATTTCACTGTGGGGGGGAGGGTGGCAGCTACATGTCTGTTGCCCATTATACACATGGAAAAACATTATTGGTTGTGGAAAGAACAAGGAAAAAAATTGCCTATAAAAACAAAACTGGAAGAGAAATACTCCTCCCAGAAACAGAAAAAAATGACATTTTGGACAATGGAAATAGAAAATGACATTCCATTTTGGAAAAGAAAAAACCAACCAACCAGACAAAAAAAACACAAACCTCAACCCCAAACTAAACCCCACAATGAGAATATACACACAGTATAAAGCCTGGTGTTTTCAAGACCATTGTCTTTGAGGAAACACTTATCAGTTCTATAGCAAGTTGGAAGAGTGATCTAGAAACATACAGGTTATAAAAGATACTTGCATGCAAAAAAACCATGTTTTCTTGCAGTGACATTCATTCATGGCAATCAATCCCTGCTATTTCCTGGTCACCGCTTCACAAAGTAAGGTGTTCCCAAAGCCCATGGTCAATCCTTCTTTAGAAAGAGTAAGTCCTCCCATCATATTGGCTCCAGGAACTTCATCTACTCTGACATGGACTAGTGACTGTGCCTACATTTCCTGGCTACCAGGGGATGCAACAGCTTCTTCGGAATGCCATAATAATCCCATGATTATTAAGCCACATAACAAGAACAAAAAACACCACAAAAAAAAAAAGGAGGTCACCTGTATAACCTCCTTTACAGACAAGGAGCTGAGCCAGCAAAACACCTTTCTCAGAGTTGCATTGGAAGTTTAGTAACTGGAACCAAAGATACGCGCAAGGAAACTGTGACCATAACCAAAAGATAACTTCCCTGGCCTTATTTTAGTTCCATTTAAAAGACAGCAGTAACTTTGGGATCACCCTGAAGCCCTACCTAGCTAAACAAGCCTTTGCTAATGAGCACCTCAATGAATATGGAACTGATGGATAAAAAACCACAGCAGAACTAATGAGGAACAGAAGGCACTTCCCATTTTAGCTCAATAATTATAAACATTAGAAGGCAACACTGAAAGGAATTCACACTGAGGACTGAGAGAAGCCCACCCCACTGCCCACAGTCCAGCTGGAGATGAGCTTTCCAGCCCCCTGGGGCAGCCCTGTCCTTTCTCAGAGGGTTGTGTCAATGCCAACAAGCAGTGCCAGCGACACCACTGAACCTGGATAATCAAAACATGCTTATCCTCTGTCTACAGCATGAACTGTTTCATTTCTACTCATTTATCTTCAAAATGCTTTGCAATGAAAAAACACCTTACTGGCAATATCCCCAATATGTCAACACTCCACGGACCACAATAAGCTGCAGAGGGGCTGTTTTCTTAGATGAAATACTTGTGTCCCAAAGAAGTGTCAGACACATTGCTGGAAACCAAACCTGTGTGAAAACTTGTCAAGGTACATCAATTTTTTTTAGAGCCAGCCTGTCATGGCGGTGTTCATTACAAATACCCAGTAAATCATGCAAGGGTAATTTGTAAACAGTGTTTTAATAAAGAGGAATATACAGGACTTATGAGGAGAGGTAACAAGAGATCTATCCTTCGAAGCTCTTGAGTCCTGTGAAGACAACGTTTCATTTTCTCCTCCCTAACTCCATATTAATGGCATCAAGTACGAGATTTGAACTCAAACTCAGCTGCCACTTCTGTTTAAAAAGGTCTCGTGCAGCAGGAGTGGCTTATTAGAATGCCTTTGAAAGAGGGCACAGTTATTGCTCAAGAACAGCCTGTCTCACCACACAGAAGTGCTGTATAAATGTCAGGATGCTTACAGAGGAATCAATTCTTCCAGCAGAGGCAGTTTATTAACCACACAGTATTTGTGTATTATGATTTAGCACAAAGTACATTTAAATTGCCAGACTACAAACTCCTTGAAACAACCTCTCTGAAGGGAGCTGCCACGAGTGCATCTGATGAGTGGGACAAGTTTTACCCTCCCTGCAGTTCTACAAAGTAATGGGCAAGGACAGCCCTTGCAAAGAGCAAAGCCATGGAGTTCTACCACAGCAGGAACTGGCTAAGGTAATAACAGCAAAATGAATGACAGCTGTCATTCCAAGAATAACACTGATCCTACACAAAACTGAAGCCTACTGAGAACATCCCAACTCTGTCCCTTCCCTTCAGAGCACAGGGCTCAGCATAGGAATCACAGGGTGCAGCACCTCATTCCTCTTGAGCCAACACTTGCACCAGGTGGCAGACCTCAAAGATTATGGAATTAACCCCAATTAAGGTTTCATAGAGTTATGTTTATGCAGGTAATTCAGATCTTGTCCTGCTCAAGTTAAACTGATCAAGATCACTCAGTGAGGTCTGAAAGACTTACTAAGCTCCTTATGAAAAATCAGAGACAGCTTTCTGGCACACAACACCAAAACATCTAAATGCTTATCACTTCCTAGAACTCAGGGGTATAACTGACACTGTAGCGCACTGAGTTTCCAAGTACAACCATCTTTGATCATTCCAATAGTCATTTCTTTATAAATCAGAGAATCAGGTTGGAAACTTCCCAACAAACCTAGAAGATAAAGATCACAAAATGAGATTTCCCCCCCACTGACACAGGATGTTCTGAAGTAACTGACTTACAGAATATTTTTAAAACAACATTGTCTTTTTAAACGTCTGTTAACAGTTAAACTAGAAGATGATGGTCCTACCTTGATGGAAGCAACGTGGAGCAAAGTCTCTCCTTTGTAATTTCTTCTGGAAATTGTGTTGCCACCAGGGGATTTCAACACAGAGGGACTGAATGGTATTGATACTTGACTGCAAGTCTTAGGAGTAGATGGGGTAGAGGGAGATTTTGAAAGTGAAGGACTATCTGTTGCTTGAAGGACTGCAGAGCTTCTTGTCTTCCTTACAGTGCCAGTGAGTTTTGATGCAGAGGAGGAAATCTGAACGGGTGTCTGGTGTTCAGTCACTGGGGAGATGGGGGAGCCCTGAGGTAACTCCTTCAAGCAATCTGCTTGCCCGCCTGCCTTCTCAGCAATGCCCCTCTCAGACCTCCTCAGTCTTTTAGGATGAGGAGTGACCTGAAGCCCGGGTTGCTCCCTCCCACGTTTTAACGGAGTGGTTTCATTTTCTATTGACAGCAACGTCTCTGGAGCACAATCATTTTCTTCGCTCTCTTGTGCGGGGGACACAACCTCACTGTTATCTTTCTTCTCTGGGGATTCTACCTGTGCTGGCATTTCCACATCTCCTGTATTTTTGCTGGAGTCATCTTCCTTCACAGCCTCCTGCTGAGGTCTCTCTTTGGGGCTCTCCAGTTCCGGAGTGCACAGGATCACTGGCTGACTGCAGATGGTCACACACTTTTCCTTGGGAGTCTTCTCCTCAACTCCTTTCTGCCCAGGCTTCTCTAAGCTCCACACTTTGTTAATGTCTGCCAGATGTTTCTTCTTCATCTTCTTATTCTGCCTCTGGGTTGGTTTTTTTGTCAGCTCAGGGGGCTTTTCGTGAGGAGGGGAAGGAAAGAAATCATAAACTGAAGATGTGTCCTCACCAGGGTCACTCCTTTTAGTCTCAGGCCGACTCTTGTTCAGGACACATCGAATCTTCCTACTTCTTGGGCTGAACCACATTTTTATCTGTTCCTTCTTGTTGTTTTTGCCCAAGTTTGAGTCAGGTGGTGTGGATGCATCTTCTGCTGCATCTAAGTGCATCAGGGGAGAGGAGAAATAATTATAGAGTTACAGAGCTCTACAGAACATCACAGAGCAAACAAAGATCATAAAAACAACTGCAATAACTGCTGAAGTGTTACTAAACATGATCCAGGAGTGCCTTCATTTCTTCTGAGAAGACACTGGTAATGCTTTAAAACCCCTGGCAAGGTCACCTGCCACTCTGGAGTTCAGGGATCCTAGTGCAGCTCAAGTGATCCACTGGGCAAGTGAGCATCCTGGTAGAGAAATTCCTTCAGCACATGCACAGAGGATTTCTGATCAGCTCAGAAAAGGACAGAAGTTGGTTCTCTCCCCGAGTTTTCCTTGGAAATAGGTTTAATGAAATAGTATGTGCATACACAAAAGAGCACAGAGACAATTTTCTAAAAAGATAATACAGTTCATCTGAAGATGAAAAAGAAGAATAGCTCTAGGCAAGCAAAAATAATATCCTTAGAAGAGTGTTGAACATTCCTGAGAAATGTTGACTGATTCCACAGATATAGCAGATGAATCAGAGGAATACAAAGAAAATCTGCAAGTAATTGTGTCCTGTCATTTGATCCTTTACCCCTTGGTAGTAAATAATTTCAAGGAAGCTAAACATTTTGATGACCTCAAACATTTCTCTAAAAATATGCAGTGGAGCAATTTTATAAATCACACTGCACAGCACATTACAAATCAATAACCAAGATGACAGAGGAATATCCTGTACTCCCAGCAAATAACAGTTGAGGACAAGGACTATAAATACTGTTCTCAATGGCTTAAGAATAAATTAAGGAGCATAAAGTGACCTCTAAGTTAGACACTAATTTAATTAGACAACTTTTTTTGGTGCAAAAAAACTAGAACATATTTTTTACCAATTCCTTCATGGAAACCCAAGTTATTTTAGGCTACTTGGACAAGTCCTTCAAAGTAAATGCACAAGTCATTCTTCCTGTTGCCTCAAACCTCAGGGACTACGATGCACAAAAGTCGTGGTGATTTACAGCAAATCAAACACAAAACCAACATGAACTTTGCCTAGTGAGGAAAGTTATTTTTATTTTTTTTGAAACAGAACTAAGACCAAGATTATCATGGGGGATTAAATGTTCTTGAAATAAACTATACAAAGCCTCAATTATTAAAAGTGACAGACACTCACTGCAACAATTTATCACTTTCACTTGCTGCATTAACTTTCAATGGGTAATTTATTTTCTCCACACCTTCTCTTATTTTTGGTGCTAGTAACTATAGCCCATTTTCCACAGTAAGCTGTGATAAACTCACAGATAGCAAACAAACTAGTCCCAATCCCTTAGCCCTGAAAATGTATGTTTGAAATTTCACTTAAAAGAGAACTGCATTGCTAGTAATTGAACGCTAAAACAGGCATTTGCAGTTTTCTTTTAAAGTAATATTTCAAAGTTAAATGTTTCCTCAGTCTTGATTTCAATTACCCTACTTACTTCTTGAATTAAAATATGTTACATATTACATTTAGCCAGAGGAACATGTAAGCCATCAGACCTAAAGTCTTTAGGAATACAGCTTGAGGCTAGCTAATCAATCATTTAGGTATCTAAAGGCAATCATCAAGTACAGAACTGCAGCTATTTGGTTTTCCTGTAGGGCTGGAGTTGGTGCAAACTGGAAGACAGGGACTGAAATTGAGACTGAAATCTCAGAACTAGCTATCCCTGAGATCGTATCCAATCTTGTTCTGACAATAACATCTAAAAAAAGGAAGAGCTTGATTGCAAACAGATGCAAAATATAAAACACAAGTTACTATTTACTTGTCGTGCCTTCACTGTTTACACAACTAGTAGATTTCCTTGTAAAATATTTACCTTGCTAGAACCATCAGTCTTCCCCAAGTAAAGAGACAGAACGAAATCAGCTTGCAGAAGTAATTTGTACAACAATTTTGTGATGGCCAGAATTCTTTCTGATGTGTATAGCACAGTGAGGCTTTAAAGTCCAAGTGACAAGTTCAATCAAAGGCACTGCCCTTCAGAAATAAGATCTAAAGCAGCGTAACATGGTGAAGAATTTACTCTGGAAGCTCTGGACATACCACTTTTGGCAGCAAGGAAGCCTGTGAACAATCCACCACGAGGGTTCCCAAACCAATCTGTTCATTACTGGCTGCTCAGCAGGGCCTTATTAGTCAGGTTATTAAAAACCTGCTGAAAATATAACAAGACACCAGATAATTTCCCAGAATTATTTTTCCTCACATGCAACTACTTCAGGTGTAAAAGAGTACACTGCACATTTCAGAACAGGAGGCACTTGAGGAACAGGATTAGAAGATCACACCTGCTGTCAGAGAGATCCAGCCCTGCACACCCAGGGCACCTCCACAGCCTGCTGGGGGAGAAACTGCCCTTCTGCCAGGCTGTGTGGTATCTCCCAGCCATTCCTCAATAGCTCCATCCTCTGGAATACTCTGTAGCTAATGTCAATTTTACCTGAACAGCAGCATCTGCAAAAATGGTAATTCTTAGACTCTGCTACCCTTTCCTCCATTTCCAAGGAGGACAACAGAGGGAGCAGAAGTAATTTGGTCAAATGGCCAATCTACCCTCCCTGAAAATTGAATCTTTTGATGGACCCAGAGCTTTGAGAGGGAGAGAGAGAGAAGAGGCACAGTGCTAAGATGATAAAAGGAAGTTCTTATGGTTTAATATGTAAATGTTAATTTATATAAAGAGGGTATTATCTAGTAGCTAAGTGCATTCAGTTAAACTACCTTCAGAGAAAATTGCTCACAGAAAAATCGATCCCAATGAATTCTTTGCTGTCTCCAAGCTGGAAGCCAGAGCTTGCATCTCAACAGGAAGGAAAAAAATTACTATATATGATTTAGATTTAATTATCTTTTTAATACATAAGTGTCCTCCCAACATTTTTTAGATATGCATTGAGACAAGGTAAATCAGTGGAGCATGCCTTACTAATCCTAGATTTTAAGCATCTGCAATACTGTAAAGAGCATGCACAATAACAGTATTAGAATCAGCCTGTAATAAATGCAGTAAATTTACTCTCCATTACCTATTAAATGTAACATTCATACACACAATACATTAACTGAATTCTTTCTAAATTAGACTTATTTGCACATAATAAGCACACGTTTCTTAAAGCTGACATTTAATAGAGTTGAATTTCTTGAGTGTTAAAAGAGTTGAGAGCAGAAAAAATACGAGGAGATAGGCAGTGCCTTGCAACTAGAGCTCCATCTCCAAGTTCTGCTGCACTGCAATAAAAGGCTAGAGCAGGGGAGAAAAAAGGAGCAATTAGAAAATGTGGTTTAGCTATCATTAATCTGCATCAAAGG
Source organism: Neopelma chrysocephalum (assembly GCF_003984885.1). Lineage (NCBI taxonomy): Eukaryota > Metazoa > Chordata > Aves > Passeriformes > Pipridae > Neopelma > Neopelma chrysocephalum. The sequence goes on from NW_020897703.1 coordinate 2,270,984, forward strand.
AATATAATGATGCACATTGTGTGCCTTTCAAATTATTCTCTATTATGGGTTTCAGAACAGAAGTTGAGAAATCTCTTTGACAAACTAGTCCCTTATTAAAAATCAAAGGGAAGAGCTTTGGTACCATCTGTGCAACATTAGTGCCTTCACTGAAGAATGATTATTTTGCAAGCTAAGTGTTCAACACAGGGTGGGGAAAGGGAGAAATTCCGACTATTCAAAACCTCATCTTTAGCTATTATGAAAAATGTCACAGCACACATGAAATGCAATGTAATCTGTTACAACAGAAGTTCAACATCTTTCCCTCCACATCAGCAAACGTGAAACTAAGTCATGATACTATAAAGGCTGATAAAAAGTTGATCTCTCCCACTGTCCACCATCAGCAGCATGAGCTTAGGAAGCTTTGACCAGCACCTGCAAGGTCCAGCTCTGTCTGAGAAGAGGGGAGGACTGTGTTAGAGTGAAGCACATTATGTTACACAGAATAAGGTAAAATCATCTATAAATGGTTCTTCTGAAAATCAGCAACAATCTCTTCATTTTATAGAGCATCACACAAAAAAATCTGCTGAAGTATTTAGGAATTCACTTTCAAAATCATCACTGTAAATCAGCCTCCTTCCTCTCTGGTGTATTATATACACTAGGCCCATGATTCAACAAGTTCTGTTAATTACCCCCCCACGAAGCCCATCATCCCCCCAGAGCCAGTTCTCACAATGCCCTGGGTGCTGCAAGATCAGAGACAAAGATTTTGAGGTGCAGACACCACCTGTGAAGCCTGCCAGCCACCCAGCTTCCCACTGCCCTTGTAAAGGTACAACACAGGGCAGTGAGAAGGTCAGACAGCTCTCCTCACCTCGCCATAGACTAAGAATAACATCTCTAACAAGTGAATTAACTTTGAGACTCAGCATTTGCTACCTATAGTTTGAATTTTCTACCCGTAATTTGCATTTTCTATCCAGTTTCAGTTTTGTCATTTGTCAATCTTCCTTCAGTTGTCCCAGCAGTGTCATTTGTTGTGTTTCCCTTTAATTTAGAAGGGAAATATTAGCTATTTTGTGTAGCCTTTCCTGAATTACTTGCTGCTGCTTCTTACAATGCACATGCTGCTTGGCAAAAGCTATTCTTATCCCAACGGAATACAAAGTGAGATCCCTCTCATATCTACTGTGGAACCTCAGGGTACAGGGATTTTTGTACTTGAAACATTCAATATGTGAGCTTAACCCTATCCTTTTCAGGCACAGCAGTTCTGGGGTTTTTTAAAGAAAAACACACAACTTGCTGCATTCACTAGCTCTGTCATAGAGTAAAGAAAGGGTAGCAGGATGCACTTGCATTAGAAATTTCAGTGTCAACAAGGATCTCAAAGAGAAGCCCTGATATGAGCCACAACAACAAAACAAAGCATATAAAGCAAATACGCAAAAGAGACATAAAACAAATATATGGAAATATCCTTTGTTTCAACTGCTTCTCTTCCTTTCCTCCACTGAAAGATTGATTTTTCGGTCTATTTCCTTTACTGGAACATAAAAGTACAATTTCTGACCTTCTAACAAAAAAAAAAAAAAGAGAAGAAAATATTGTTGACAGAAGTACAGTGCTGTAAGAGCATGAAAGCAAGTCCCTAACAGGAGAGGCCCTGATTCTCCAAACTCAAACATATTTCACTTTGGATACATTAAGTTCAAGGCAAACATCTATGGGAGGTGACGGATCTGCCCAAGATGAGGGACACCACATCCCAAAGGATCTGCTCTCAGAATCTCTGAAGCTACAACATCCTGTGATTTTCAACAATATGGGGTTTTTTACAGCACAGAACTGGTTTTTCTCAGAGGTGTGCTCATTTACTGATGTATCCAAGTCATTCCCGACAGTGAACTATCACCAACTCAGGAGGTTTTTCTCTTAACCTTGGTATGAAACATCCAAAAGGCCACTGTACTAATCCTTAGCACACTGCAAAGATTACAAGTGGTGGAAGTCCTCTCCCACATCAGTTCCTAACTTTAGCTCCAAATATAACGCTCTTGTAAACTTCAATTTCATGTCTGAAGTCAGAACAAGGGATGATAAAAAGAACCTCATTTTGTTCTGCTGTTTAGCCACACCACGCAGACTTTATTTTTTAAGAAGTATGGGACTAAGTGTATTGTTCAATTCCTAGTACAGTTCAACATCATACTACTTCTAAGAGTTAATCCATCTGTAAGAGTCCTCCAAAGCATCTAAACAGTATCAATACTACCATGTTGTATTTTAAATGCTTTATTTACAGCATCACAAATAGCTCCTCTCAGAGATTCTCTTCCAAGTGTGTTTTCCAAAGCCTTCATCACTTAAAATATTTCCTTGAAATCCTGTTTAAGCCATCATCTATGTTTTCTATGCTCCAGAAGATTTAATCACCATAGGATTTTATATTTATATAAAATGTATTCCTTTACAGTTGGACTTAGGTTTCCAGCTTCCTCACTTAAATGCAATCTGATGTCAATAAAGAGCTCCTCCATAAATGAATGAAGGTGCTGATCGGATTAGACATAAAAAAAGAATCTTTAATTTAGACAAACATATTAGGAAGCAACAATGAAGGAAGAAATACCTTTCCTATATCTGACAGCTAAATGAATGTTTTATAAAACTTGGTATTACATAAATGCTCCTCTCTGAGCTTGCAAGAGAGATATACATTCACCTACGCTTATTTCACTTCATTTTTAACTCCTTTCACAAACAGCCTAAAATTTGATAGAGATGAATTCCCAGAGTACGTTCTCTGCAATCTTCCAGCACAGTCAGCAGTGACAAAACTCCATTGCAGCAGATTGTTAGGGACCAGAAAATAAATGAGTTAAGACTTGCTTCCTTCCCCTTTTAGGCGAGGAACGTGCATAATTTTTGCCATGTGCAAAAACCCTAAACTGAAAATTACCGGGACAGCGCACACGCCTCAGCGCACAGAAACACAAGAGGCAAGAGAATACATGCATTGATTCTTTAACAGGGCCCCTCATACAATGCAGAACATTACACACTGGGGCTCACCTAAGAGCACAGGATATGACAACTGGGGCCCCTGGTTTGTGTCACGTGACTTGGCAATCTCTCCCACTTCCATCTAATTTTGGAAGACAGGTTCTAATGAATTATGGACTAACCCGCTCATGCGGATTCCTCAGTAAAACAGATTCAAAGAACGAGCAATCCATACAGACAGTTCTCTTCAAATCAAATTTTCCAAACATGATTTGGAAGAGCCTTTCAGAATGTTAAGCAGGGCTGCACTGCTCGTTCCCCACAAAGCCTGGGAGATGAGAGGGAGCGGCCGAGTGACCCTTACCGGGGGTGTCCGTGCCCAGGAGCTCCCGCAGTTTGCTGCACAGCTGGATCACGGAGTCCAGCTGCCGGTTGATCTGGGCATCCTGCAGCCAGGCTGGCACGTGGCACACGGGGCACTCCGTGCCGACACAGTCACCCACGCAGGATCTGAAAGGCAAATAGAAAGTCCATTTTCCAGCACAAGTTATGAACTGTACTCACTATCAGCCGCCCCACAGCCAAGCACTCAGCGAGAAGCTCTTATTTTAGCCCTGACAGACCACTGTTATAAACCCCACCAGGGAGTCACAAATGCAGGACAGCACATATTTATCTTGGCAAGTGACAAGCTGAACATAATTAAGCAAGCCAAGTCCAGAGCCTTGTCAGGACACTGTCATGAAAAATGTGGTGTCTTGTGACTTCCCCAATCAGAAGCTGACCCAAATTTTCAAGAAATGCTAAATCTCCACTGCTGTCTGCCTCCAGGTAACAATTAGGCTTGAACAGTTAAAATCACACATCCTTTTACACCTGCTATTCTGCAGTCTTCCATTTTTAAACAAGTGCCAGAAAGCCAACCCACAGTAAACTATCATTTCTGCTTTTTCCCCACTTAAAATTTCCTTGATATTGTGAAGATTCACCTGTCTGAACACTTTTCTGTATGAAGTCCCATGAGGATCTGCAGGTGTTCAGAGTATTCTATCACTGCTCTCTCTTTCAGAGCATTTATGTCAGGTGATCAAGGTGGGGTGGGTGGGGAAACATTTACTTGGTAAAGGTCTTTTAACACCTGTACCTCCTCAGCAGTACTACTCTCCCCATATCAGCCTAAAATCTTCTATTCTTTTGATTAGGCCAGTGAGAAGCCATTATGCTTTCCCATCTGAACTGCAACATTCAAGGGCCATTATTACTTCTCATCTACAATCTATCCTATTAAATACAGCTTATGGTTTCAAATACCCAAGACTGAGTTAATTTTCAAAGTCTCCCTTACCTCATTCCTACGTAGCACACACAATTCTAGCCAAAGGCATCCAAGTAAATGTGAGCAGATCATGTTAAACACTCAGAGGAACAGATAGCAAGCAATATCAAAGCAGTAATATCAAGAAAAAGAAGATCAGAACCTATACATCTTGACTCTAAACATTCATACGCCCCAAAGCTAGTAGCGTATCAGTTAAACAAAATACACCAAAATTATAGCTACTGCCACTTCCTTTAAGGAGAAAGGTATTTTCAGATCTGTTCTTGCACCAGCATCTCTCCCTCAAACACCACACATGAATCATGCATTCAGCTAATCCCAAGGGAGGAAATTTGGTATGGAAAAATTGCTGCCAGGTGTGTTTTGTGCTCTGAGTAGGAAAAGGACCTCGTGGCTGAGACACTGTTGTGATCGGGAGACTGAAATACAGTTCTTGGCTCTGACACATCCCACATGACACTGACAAACCACTTGGAGCAAAGGGAAGGACCGACCAGGTCTCATTCTCTGGGGAAGTCAGCCTCAGGTTTCCCACACCTGTAAAAGGTACAGCAAAGGAAATGCAGAATGACTTTTATACTACAACATTGCTTAACTAATTCTAGCTGTTGGGGTTTTATAGTTAGTGGATAATGACTGAGGCTAACCTGGTAGAGCTACGCAGACAAAACTGCAGAAACTGATCTTAATAAATATCCCTGTCCATAATAAAACCATGCTGAGGGAGAACCAGTTCTATTATGTGTGACCTGATTACTGCAGTTCATTAGTTTCACATATTTCACCTCATCTATCAGCAGCCAGCTCTGGCCATTCACCCCACTCCTTCCCAGGTGTATTAATAAATGTTTGTCTTCGGCAGTGGATCAGAATCACTTCATGTCAGAATACTGCAGAGTGGACCCGTGCCCTACATAATTTGCTTCTAAACAAATTAATCTAAATTTCCTTGGGTTTATTTAAAAAAATAGCAGTTATCCAAGACTCAGTCATCAAAGGACACATCAAATTGCTGCTAAAAGGTCAGGCATACAAAAGAGAAAAGATCAGGTATAACAATAACTCAGATAATAGCAAATGGACTCCATCTGGAGCAAGAAATAGCTGCTAATGAGTGCTTAAGACTCCTCTTAGCTATTCTTTCCAGCCTCACCAATACAAATTGCATTGTCTTCTGATCTTCCAAAATGAAACCACAAGGCCTTAGACAACCAACAACTAAACAATTACATTTATTAAGCCACACAATCACATTTATAAGTAACTTGTACAAGCTTCTGGGGGTTATTTTACCAAGTAATCTGTAGGTAGGTCATATAAAGGAAACAAATAAGAAAAAAATTCCTCCAGATAGCAGAACCACAGAATGGCTTGGGTTGGAAGGGACCTTAAAGACCAGCTGGTTCCACACCCCTGCCATGGCCTTGAACACTTCCAGGGGTGGGGCAGCCACAGCTCCTCTGGGCAACCTGTGCCAGGACCTCACCACCATCACAGGGAAGAATTTCTTCCTAATATCTACTTTTTGCCAGTTTGAAGCCATTACCCCTTGTCCTGTCACTACACACCCTTGTAAAAAGTCCCTCTTCAAGAATCTTCTACAACAATTAATGGCCACAGCTGGGAAAGAGCACACATGTCTGGAGAGAAATAAATCATATTGCATCTTTTAATACATCTGTTTTGGGGGAGGAAACACTAACAGTATCTGTCCCATAATCAGTTACTCCTTAAAAAGCAAGAAAATATTTTGCTTGCGCTTCACCTTTCAGGCCTTTAGCACTGTAAGCTCCAATGAGAAAGGTGCAGCTGAATACAGGGAGTGGATACACATCCATGAGGGAGGAAGGGTTTTCCTCTGCTTTTACTGACATAGTGATTACAATGTCAAGAGGCAAAGCTGAATATCTAGACTGGCTTACAAGCAGAGGTTAGAAGGTATTTATCCTCTTCACTGTAATAAACATATTTTATCAGGCTTCTCACACCTCTGCTGTGCAGAGAAACTGTTCAAGATATACCACTGACCTTTCAACTCTCCGTGTCTGCATTTGCATGCTGTGAAGAGCAGTGACATACAGGGCAGCCAAAAGGTTCCACCACCAAATGAGATTCTGGGGCATAAACATTTCAGACTCTGCCTGTACTGACGATGCAGTGAGTTGTCCTAAAACAGGCCAAGCAACCACCACCTCCTCAGAAGTGCCTTGTACCAGAATGTTTCCAATATAACTCCGTTTTTTTTAAGCACTCGGATTATTTAACAAACTGTAAGCAGAGGTAATCCTGCCATCCTAACGTGTTTGGACGGGCAGGAATACAGGAGGAGCTACAGCGGCAGATCTGAGGGGGCGACGTCATCAGCACAGCAGGAGGCCAGGGCAAGGACAAGCAGCACTCAATCCCCGCCGGCAGAGCAAAACCCCCTTGGAAACAGGGAGCATCTTTCCAGGCTGCTCTTTTATGTTTGTTATGAGGGGAGGAAGAGGAAGGAGTTAAGAGATTATGAAAACTGGAAGTTGTTTTGCAGTTCTAATCCCACTACAGGTGGACAACTCCCTCCATCAGACTGAGGGCTCCCTTCACACCAGGCCAGCATCCGGAAGCCTAAACCAACACTCTGGCAGGGGACCCACGGGGGGACGGCAGCTCCCGCCTTCCTCTCCCCCTCAGCTCCCCGAAAGGGCCAGGAAGCCCCGCCGGTGCCACCTCCCTGCCCCGTGCCCACAGCACGGCGGGGCGGGCCCCGCTACTTACAGGCAGAAGACGTGCTCGCACTGCCCCAGGGACACGGGCTGCCGCAGGACGCCGGCGCTGTGGGCACAGGAGGGAGAAACATGACACTTTTAACACGCGCGGCCTCACGGCAAGAACCGCGGGGGAAGGGGGAGAAGGGAAAGGGGGTCACCCATTACCAGCGGGAGCAGCTCAGCGCCCTCTCCAGCCGCCCCAGCGCGGCGCGGGTGCGGGACCAGGGCTGCCCAGGAGACGCCATGGTGGGGTCGACACTGCGGAGGTGGCCGTCGGGGGCCGGCTGGTTGCCCGAGCGGCCACGCAGCACCTCCCTCATCGCTCCGCTGCTCTCACCCCTTCCCGCCGCCGCTCTAAATTCCCCGCCCGCCGCCACCGCGCAGGCGCGGGAGCCACGCGCGCGCTCACCGCCCCCGGCGCTTCCCGCGCTCCGCGAGCGGGGCGGGGCCGCCCCTGAGGGGAGGGAAAGGGCGTGAGGGGGGAAACCCAGGGCCCGGTCACGGAGTCACGGTCAGTTAGCTGGGAAGAGACCTCTGAGATCATATGAGTCCAACCTGTGACCCAACACCACCATGGCAACTAGACCATGGCACTGAGTGCCACATCCGGTGTTTCCTTAAATACCTCCAGGGATGGTGAGTCCACCACTTTCCTGGGCAGCCCATTCCAATGTTTAATCTCCTTTTCTGTGAAGAAATGCTTCCTGATGTCCAGGCTGAACCTCCGCGGCCTGAACAGCTCGAGTCCGTTTCCCCTTGTTCTGTCCCTTGTTCCTGGGAGCAGAGCCCGAACCCCTCTCGGCTCCACCCTCCTGTCAGGGAGTTGCAGAGAGCGAGAAGGTCCCCCCCCGAGCCTCCTTTTCTCCAGGCTGAGCCCCCGCAGCTCCATCAGCTGCTCCTCACAAGACATGTGCTCCAGACCCTTCCCCAGCTCCACTGCCCTTCTCTGGACGCGCTCCAGCCCCTCAATGTCCTTCCTGAACTGAGGGGCCCAGAACTGAACACAATACTCGAGGTGTGGCCTCGGCAGTGCCCAGCACAGGGGGACAATCACTGCCCTAGTCCTGCTGGCCACACTACAGGCCAGGTGCCATTGGCTTTCTTGGCCACCTGGGCATACACATATTTGGCCGCTGTTGACCAGCCCCCCCAGATCCTTTGCCTCTGGGCTGCTTTCCAGCCCCCCTTCCCCCAGCCTGTAGCACTGCAGGGGGTTGTTGTGGCCAAAGTGTTGGACCCGGCACTGAATCTTGTTGAACCTCATGCCGCTGGTCTTGGCCCATCTAGATACCACAATAGCACCCAAACTGACCAAATACCCTACGTCTTTCCAGTGTTTGTGTATCTGTAACACATCTAACACACTATAAATATCCCCTACCCAAAGGAGGCCTTAAACAGGTGGGTGGACATGGCATGGTGGGGCTGAGGGCACCCACCCCTCGTGCCTGGCACCCAGACCAGGCAGGGCGCCTTCCCCTGTGCCGATGCCTTTCTGCCTTGAATTTAAAAAATTCATTTTCTTCCCTTTCTTCTGCCCATTCCCCTGCTTCAGTCTAACAGAAATATCTCACTAGTCACTGTTATTTTGGGTTGCCAGAGTGGTTTTTCCCTCAGCCTGTGTTTCCTGCATCACCTCAGGGTTCAGCCCAACCTCCCACTTTTTACAGGTTTCTGTTTTTTAGGCGGTACCTCCACACACGCAGCCCCTGCCATCCCTCTACAGCGTAATTACTGGAGCACATAAAGCAGTTATAGCAGGAATTTATCACTTTCAGGTAGAAATACTCCTGGCCAAGTAAAAGATAGAGCAGGAATGCCAGGAGCGATTTATAACGGGCTTACTGACATTTCACGTGGAGGAGCTCCGTCAGTGAATAAGCATCAAGCTATAAATCTCAGAGAAAACATGATTAAAGCGAGCAAGTTATTCTTTGAGGGAACTTCATCATAAAAGGATGTGGTGGTGTGGAGCCACAAAACTTGGTTGGTGACAGTCATAGAAAACAGCCGTCAGAGCAGCGTCCCAGCTTTACCTTATCTAGAGAGAAGGACTTCTACTTCAATGAGTGTTAAATCAGGGCTGAAAGTATTTCTTAATAAACAGTTAATGTCTTCCAAGAAGGAGGTTCTCCAGTTTTCAGGTGTCACACTCCTCTGCTTTGCAATTTGTTCCTTCTGCGGCTCCTGAACAGTGGGAATGGTTTGAATTGGGATTTTTATTAATTTTTTTGCTTTATTTAGAGAAGGCTAAATCTTTGTTACTAATATTAGCCAGAGGTGCAAGGAGATGAGCACTATGCAGGATGCAGAATTGTGAAATCTCTCAGCTCCATTGATCTGAGAACATTTGTCATCTGGGGCAAGCTGACACGTCCCAGGGTGAAGCACCGTCACGCTGATTTGAATTGATGGCATGTTCAGCCTTTATTATCAATGTCATTGTATCTTCTAACCTGCTTGACCCCAGAAAACACCATCTCGGCTTTCTCTGCATCCATGATAACTCCCAATCCTTATCCATGAGAAGGGAAACCGTGGAGGGTCCTAACCAACAGCCTGTCCCTTGCAGTGATGCTGTCCTTGCAGAATCCGAGCCGGAGAGGGATGGATGCAGGCATCCCCATCCTCACACGTCTCGTTTCTCTGGCACAGAGAGGAGGGCTGTTTGTTGTCATCGACAGCGCGGGAGCTGCATCAGTGCGCTTGGATCCAGCTGTGAAAAGTGTGGCTGTGTCTCTGTAATAGCCTGTTGTTTTCTGGTGCTCAGGGAACCCCCCGCTGCGTTAATAGCATGGCGCGGTGTCCCCCTTGCTAACGGCCTGTCCTCCCCGGCCGTGCGGATCGGCGGGATCTCTGCCGCTGAGGGAAGCGGCTCTGCGGAAAGGAACAACAGCCGCTGAGGCGAGCGTGGAAGTACAGCAAAACCAAAGGAAAATCACACCTTGTGAGAGACACATGTAGCTGCCAGATGCTCCCAGATCTGTTTCTGGCAGGATTTGAATGCAGTGAGCTGCTACAGAGCACAGCACCATCCTTGACAATCCTGGATGAAGGAAAGGGGCAGGCAGACACACCCTGGGCCTGCTCTGCCCAAAGGGGAGCTTGTCCCCAAGCCCTGCAAGGTGGGGGAGTGGCACATTCCTGGTGCCTCTTCCCACCCTATGTGCATGCACCAAAACACCGGGATGCAGGAGAGGGATGACAGCAAGGGGCACAGCTGGACAGGGCACCCTCACTCCTTTCCTTGGACTGCAGATGATGAAGCTGAGATAGGAACCTGCTCCCTCATATTGACAAAACCAGGATAAACTCACAAAATAAGCTAAATTAGTCATTTTTCCCTTAAAAATGAACAGTTACCAGATGCAACCTTTACATCCTACTACTCCCTCTTACTTGGCTGTTGTTACTCATCCTGTGCTCCAAAATCCCAGCTCCCAGCATCTCCCAGGGCACTGGGGATACTGAAAGATGGCAAAAGGCCTCGCTGCCGAGATGAAACTTTAATGCAATTTGAAGCATTCAGAGCAGGTTACAAACAACACTTGATCCATAGATCTCTTGAGTCAACCTGGCATTTATGTTCACAAAATATGAGATGCCAATATATACTGTATAGGACAGTAAACCAGATAAGTGCCTCATCTTCCTTCCCTCCAGCTGAAATACGTTTAGTGTCTCTCCCAATAAATCCACGTGTGCACGCACAGTCTCCATTGTGCTGAGACATTATGTGGGAATTTACAAACATTTACAACTAAGTTAAACTGAGCCAAAGCACTGCCCTGGGCAGCCTGAAGCTAACAAATACTTGTGTTGGAGAAAGATGTAAAAGTCACGAGTGATTCATTCTCCTTAATTTCATAAAGGTTAAGGAGTTGGCGCTCTCGGAAATCTAAGAAACGTCTTCCTCTGCAGTGAATTACTGCTACCAATTGGACAGTCAGGAGCGAAAAAAATGACGCAGGGAACAGAGGGAAGCAAGAAATATATCTCTAAATTTGGTTTATGCAGTATTTAAAGTACAACTAAAGCCATTCCAGGCAGTATAAGGCCCACACACTTTAAAATAAATTTGTTGCATGACAGAAAGCCAGTAAAGCGGTTTCAGCAGTGGTGTGATATAGTGAGACAGCGGTGTTTGGTACGTGCATGAATCAGCTCCGTGTCCCGCTGAGGCAACGATCATCTCCGCCGTGCTAAACTGTTAATGTGATTTTCAAACAATGCGGAGCTTCACAGCAAAACCCGCGCTGAAGGATGGGCTGGGCTCGGCGGCTGACGGGGAAGGTAAAACATCCTCGTCTACCTCGTGCTTCATTTCAAAGTGCTGCCCACCTGGTAAAGACCTTTTTATGTAAATACACCGGTACCTGATATTTTATTCATTTAGCGAAGTTCCCCAGCTGTTTTTCAACAAATATACAATTATTACGTGATTCATCATGTAATGGGAAGGAGCGAGAGCAGAGGGAGGCAGTTCCATCGAGTCTCACAAGTCAGCCGTTTATATGGGGATTAAAAGAACCAAAGCATCTGGGAAGAGGGGGTCCCTCTCCTCCCATCCACCTGAATGCAGAGCACATCCTGGGACCACCCCACTAGGAAAGAATGCTCAGCTCTTGACATACTGAGCGTCCACCGCAAGTGACAGAATGGATCTGCTTCATCAGAAGACTGGGAAAAAAATGGGAGGAGGAACAGCCTCATGCTTTGAATTCCCTCTTTTCCCAAATGTCTGAATCAAAGCCTCTAACAGGCTTAGTTTGCTACTCGTGCTGCCCCTCTGGGGCCAATTTTGCTGTGCACCCAAGGCCCTGAGAGCTCACCGTGGTCGCAGAGGCATCATGGGCTGCAGCACTGACTTGAAAGACATGGTGCTGCTGAGGCCATTTGGTGCAGTAATTGGCTAGAGCCATTAGACTAGCAAGTTTTAGGATTTCAAATATTGAGAGATTTGATCCCCAAAAGGAAATAATAATAATAATAAAAAAGTCTGTTACACTTTCAGACTAAGCAGCACAGTCAGCATTGCATTACACGGCATTAAATTATTCGTTGAGCCTCAGTAGTAGGAACATCTGCTGGTGTTAGACATGGCATTTTTAATTAAAAGCAGCGGCAGAGAAGCCTGTGGTTCATTGGTTCTGCTTTCACCGTGCGAATTGCTAAATCCAAAGGGCACTTGTACAAAAGATTTGGTCAGAGCACAAGCTCTGGACCCAGCGCTGCAGAAGCGCGAGTGGAAAAGCAGTTGAGGTGACAGGTAATTTACACCTGCACCCACTGGGCCCATCACCCAGCAGGGGACCTCTGAGAATGGCCACATGGGTCAAAACTGCAGAGGATTTTACAAAATTGAGACTACCCTTCTGATTTTACCAGAAAAGGGATTTCCTGCAGAAAGGCAAGTAACAGAGAACAGCAAAGCAGGAAAAAAAACTGTGCCCAGTTGGGGACCACATTCACACCTTTGCTTCAGCAGCTGCTGGTGCTTCCCTGCTCCAGTGCTGGGGTACATGGATGGATGGCACAGACCCTCCATATCAAGCAGTGCCCCCCAGGAGATTTGCCTACCAAAGGAATAAAGGCTTGAACAAGGAATAATTTCCATCCCCAATCAGCTGCCCTCCCAGACCTCTCGTCCTAAGCATGCCAAGGCAGACCAAAAATCAGACCTTGGCCAGGGATTTGAGCATGGCTGGAAAATGCCCAAAGCCCCCGGCAGTGTGGATACATCCAAGGCAGAGCCAACCCAAAAAAAGCCTTCTCACCCTCTTCCACCTCCCACCGCCCCAAGGCAGCCCCACAAGCCTGGGTCATCGCTAGGCAGTCTGCTCTGACAGGGCTCAGCCTTCCTGGAATAAAACCTGAATTAAAATGTATGCCAACTGTCAGGTCTCAGCTCGGCTCGGCGGATGGGCACAGCTGAGGAGCAGGGAGAGGTTCCTGTCCCAGGGTCCGGGGGCAGAAGCGTCAGCCCCACGGACACGCGCGGCTGCCTCCCTGTAGGCACAGAGGGGCCGGGATTTCCCTTGACGAGCCCCGCAGATGGTGTTTGTTTGCTCAGCCACGGTAGAAAAGGAAAATATTTGGTGCAATCTGCTAGCAGACAGAGACAGACATATGGTCGGTGCGAGGCGAGCGTGGATGCTCAGGAAAACGCAGTCAGAGCTCTGCAGAGGCTTTTAGATGTCGGATTGCCCCTGAGTCGAGTGGGATACAAGTCCAGGGAAACCTCTGAAGAACCTGGGTGAGTGTTTTGTACAGTGGCTGCTGTGGCTTGAACCCTCATATTAGCCCCACTCTAATTAGTGTTATTGTACTATCCCTATCGTACTAGAGTTATTATAATTAACCCAATTTTAATTTATGCAAACCTCAGCTCTGGCTCAACACTTAGAGAAATTCTCCCTGGTTTGATGTCTGTTCATCTGGCACACACAAAACAGGTTAAAAACAACAGAGCCAATTAAAGGCAATTACTTGCACTTTTGGACCCAGTGGAGTCAGGATGCAGGTGCATCATTGCTTTTGTTCTTTACCTGGGACTTATGAGCCTGTTGTTAAATGTATCACTGTAGCTTCAAGCCTGTGGGAAATTTTTGGGCCAGCTCAAAAAATAAAATCCTTTTTATTTCCCTTGCAGTTACATTTTAAAAAATGCAAAACTCTGATTGTTCTGATCTGTTTCCCAGACATCAAGACCTCTTTCTTAATCAGGACAAATCTCCAGCTAAAGCAGCACTGGTGACCTCCATGGGGTCGGTCAGGGGTCTCCACATCCTGAGTCAAGGCTCAGCACCTCCAGCTTTGTCAGGATAAAACAGATTTCCAGGACTGCGGGGAGAAATTTGCTGTGACTTCTTAACAACAAACCTGCCTCACTTTAAAGAATTCAAGTCATTTTGGGGGGTAGAAAGGACCCCCTAACTACGCCTGAGTGCTCGAGGGCAGAGACAGCTGCTGTGCCTGAGCACCGAGATGAGGATCCCCGTGGGGTGAAGTTCTGTCGCCACCACACTTAGAAATGATCTGTGGAGAGGGACAGGGCCATGTCTCCAGCTCTGACATGAGCTCCACACCCAAAACACCTGGTATGGTCATACTGGTGCCTCCGCCGGTCTTGCTCTGGTGCATGAGGATCTCAGCCCCACCTTTTAGCTTCAACAAAGTCAAATTAAGGGGAAAAAAATAATATATCAGCAAGGAGTACAGCTGGCATTTCTGGAGAATATGAAAAGTGTGGTTAATGCTCCCTTAATATAAATTAAAATGCTCCTTCCCTGCTAAGCCTTCCTTCCAAATGCAGGAGCAGAGGGCTCCAGCATCCCACAAAACCCATGCCTCACGCTTCTTAGAAGTGAAAGCCACGGCTGAGCTGCAAATAAAAGAAGTAAGGAAGCCTGTGAGGTTACTGCAGTGATAATGGATGCAGGGCAGTTTCTGGGAAGGGCCCTGCAGAGGGGCTGGAGGAAGGGCTGGGGGTGGTGCACAGAGCTGCCCCTCTGAAACATGTCCCAGAGCTCCTGGTCTTGCTTCTCCCCTCGGTGCCAACTCACTGTGTCATCACAAGACAGATTTTTCTGGGTTGCAGCTTGGCCTGAACCTTTGGAAATCTCTCATGTGCAGAGCTCCCAGAGCGTTTTCCTGACTTGCTTACTAACTGGAGGAAACTTAAGGAACAAAAACCACGGCACATCTGTATGTGTTTACAAGTAAAGGTATGTATTTTGTAAATAGGTAAGGATACTCTCCTTTCCATACTAATCCATACTAAATCCAAATTAACATGATAGCAGCTCCGGGTGATTTATGTTGTTATAATAAATAACAGCAACCGTGTGCCGCTTAGCTGATGATTAATGATCCTTATTTACAGTGTGCTCAGCTCAGGTCTGCAGGTTACACTTGCAAACATCAAAGGAGAGTTCAGCTTTCCTTTTCTCCTGCATTTTGAGGCCATGTCGTAAATCCCAGACGAGCTGCCTTGACGGCTGTGTTTTAATCCACAAATAGGATTGCTATAAACTGCCAAAGAAACACCATTCTGACCTGACAGCCACGGGGTGGTTTCCCTTTGGCCGGGGGCAGATCTGGCTGCTCCAGCCTCTGCAGGGAAGGGTGCTGGAACTGGTGGCTGCCAATACCATCACAGCCTCCCCTCCAAGTTATCAGGCTCTGTCACTCCAACGTACCATAAGCACCAACCCCTGTGTTTGTGCTCTGATTTCCCTATAATCCCTCCAAGGGAAGTGGGATGCTTTGTGATACCAACAGCTACCCTCCCAGAGCCAGTGCAAGCCCCAGCCCTGCACCCATGCTGCCCCATCCTGCTGCAGGGACCATCCAGCCCTGAGCTGCCCAAGCCCTTTTTCCTGCCCCACTCTGCAAACAGGCCCATGGGGATGGCAAAGTCCAGTGGCACAGACCCTCCTGTTTTCATTAGATGCGTGCTGAGCACCTCTGAATGTCACAGCCCAGGTGGATGGAAAAACAACTTCCCATTTTCTAAGGTGATTTCAAGAACTTGTATAACCACCTGGGCTGGTGTGCTCCCTTACACAGCCCAAGCGAGCTCACCCTGTGATTTCTGCTTGAGCCAGAGCTCAGAAACGCCAGAGGGGGTGGGAGGGAAGTACAGCAGAGCAGCTTTGATTTATCAGGCTGATGAGTAATAAGGAAACTTAGCCTCTCCCATTTACCTTGGCAGGAGAAGGGGTGCTATATTGTTCAGAGGGACATTGTGTTACTGTCATGTGTGAGCTGGTTTCAAGCCCTGAAATCACCCCTGTAGGTTATTCACAGGGGAAAAATAACCCCTATAACATCTAGACTCTCCAAGGGAGCTGTGAAGGTTTTTTGTTCTCACAAGTCAGGTCTGAAGCCCCACTGACACCCAATAATTACATTTTCCCGTGTGGTGGCAGAATTATGTCATTCTGGCACATGGGATTTCTGGAATGGTTGCAATATGAACTCGATGTGAAACTGCATGCCTTGGCTCTGCTGCCTCCATTGTCAGGAAAGGCAGGGCAGCAGGCATGGAGCAAACCATCCCATTCTTCCTCCAACTGGCCACAGCTGAGCCTTCTCAAACATCTCTGTCCCTGCAGGTATCTGGGGGCCCAGCTCTGGCACATTAAGGACCTTTGGAGGTTACACAGTCTTGGACCCTGCCTGGTTTTCAGCCCAAATCCTCCCAGTGAAGGTCCCTATTGCTTAAATGTTGTGGTATTCCCTAATCCTGCCTGATTTCACACATCCCAGTTTGTAATGCAACCCTGGGGAGCAGGAGGCTCCCTCAGACACAGCACCGGGGTAGTTCGTAACAAACATCCAAGCTTTGCCTTTGCTGCCGTCCACCGATGCGTGGCAAAGAGCTGATTATAGGGGAAAAAAGCCACTTGTGAGTCTGTAATGAGGGTGGTCAAATGCTGAAGGTGCAGAACGCAGGTTAAAGGAGAGGCCTCACTGCCCATGTGAGGGAGGAGACCCGGTACAGCCACTCCAGTATGTTCACACAGAGGGTTATCGCAGCGTGAAGCACCAGCCCGTGAATAAACGCTCCCTTTGCGGCTCTGCCCTCCTTGGAGAGGCTTTAATAATTCCTAGGGAGGCTCTGAGGGCTCATAAAAAAAATGAATAAGGAAGTGAGCCTGAGCAATCGCTCTGTTCCTCTTTACAGCAAGCCTGGAGCTGCCCCTGCCTGGCTGCTCAGGTACAGCGTCGATTTCCTGGGTTCCTGGAGCAGAACGGATTCAGCAGCTCCACAGCCTGCTTTGCAGTGATGGATGGGAATGATTATCATTGTTAATCCCACTAAGCCTATGGTCTCAACTTTTGAGGGTGCTTAAAGGAACACTTGAGGAGGAGCATGTGAAGATGTGTGGAGCACCTGCTCCTGTACCCCTGTCAGTATTGACCTGAGGGCACCATCTGGTGCAAGGTGACATGATTTTGCATTAAAATTGGGCCCCAGGGATTATTGACACACACCAACCCTCAGGCTTGGTGCTACAATGGGCAGAGTATCTTTCAGCTTTATTTTCTCTCTTTGACAGGATTTTAAATAGAATAGTTCAGAGCAGCCAGACTGTTGGCTTCAACGGGGACTTGGACTAAGGCTCCAAACGAGGACCACACTCCTGAGTCACACCCACTGGGTGCTTTGGAGGTGGTGTTATGCTCAAGGCTACAGGTGGGAAGGTATTTTTAGTTCTTCTACCTCACAAAACTCCCTGGAGATGGCTGAGGGACACCTAGAAGTGCTCTGGTGTTTCTGGCAATTCTTAATATTTGCATTGTTAGTGTTTTAATGAGTTTTCTTATCAAAGCCAACTCCGATGCTTCAGCTTCCACAGTTCCTCAGAGCAGGGTATGTTCAGACACTGCAAGAGGGAAACCTCATGTACAAAAAATTGGGAAGAACTCTTACCTTTTAGAAGCATCTGGCTATTAATTGCTTTCCAGAAACTGTCTGCTAGAGACAACTGCTCTTACAAAGCTGAAAATGGTTTCTGTATTTCTCCTCTGCCTTGCTCCTAGGCCAGGCTGGGCCAGCCCAGGGGCTTCTGTTCCCCAGTGGGTGGAAACCCAGGCATAACTCCTCTGGAGCCCCCATGGATGTGGGTCACCAGGCAGGCCTCACCTCCGTGCTAGTGGTCCTCTCGGCCCGTGTCTGCACTGGTGTAATTAAAGGTGCTCTACTAATTGGATGTGCAACCCTAAGGGAACTCCTTTAATTGCATTTCAATCTGGTTGGTATAATTTTAAATTAAAGTAATTGCTGTCTTGCACAGGAATAACCCAGCTGGGTCTGGTTATGGAGAGGCAGATCATCCCGCTTCATCCTCCCTGTCACACGCTGGATGTGCCTCCATTTGTCTCTGGCTGTGAAACAGCAGCACACACTGAAGCAGAGGGCTGGGTAAAACCCCTTCAGCTGGCAGCTGGGACACAGAGAGGAGAGGGCTGGGAGCTCACCCCGACCTGCTAAGGGAAGCAAGAGCCTCGATGATAACCGTGCCTTCACTTGGATTTTATCTCGTGTGTTACCATAAATTCTGTCATGCCCTTCCTGTTTCTTTCTTTGGAGTCAGTGAAGACCTGAGCTCTTTCTAAGAGGCACTTCATTTCCACCCAACATGCTGATCTAGTGAAAGACTCACTGCTTAATCTGGAGGCTGGGGTAGAGGGTGGGATTGTTGCTTTGAGCCTCCCAGCTTGTGGGAGCACTGCCATTTCCTGCTCTCGCTTCCCAGCACAGGGCCCTCACCACTGCTCTCCCTGGCAATGGCCTGTTTCCAGCGGTGTCTTCCAGCAGCAATCAGCACTGAACTGGGGGCTGCATGCCCAGGAACCAAGCACCGGGGAGCAGTGCCTGGTTTCAAGCGTTGCTCCGTGGGTTGCAAGCACAAGTATCCGTTTCCTCCATCCTGAGCTCCGTGTGGCCGCTGTAACTCTCCCATTTTGGCACGTGCCAGCCTGCGGGTGCTGCAGGATTGTAACGTGGTGTGGGTCAGGCTCCGGTCCCAAAATACTGATACTCCTTGGGGTGGTTTTGTGCAGCTTCCCCCCCGCCACAGATATTTTGAGGAGCCTGGTCTGGCCCAAAATGGGCTGCACTCCCTCTGCTGCTCCCCAGCACTGTGGGGCTGATCGTCCCCCCTCATTACCAGCACTATAGATGCAAGTGGTGGGAGGAACAGAGCCAACAGCACACGCTGGCTGTGCCCCTTACTAATGTTGTTCTTACTATTTTAGTGCCATCTTCCTTCTTTCCACCCTCTCCCTGAACAACTAAATTAATTAGAGTGGTTTTTTTTATTTAAATACTGTCATGGAATAATAATCCTGGTGAATTCAATTTTTGTTTTGTCATTCCCCACTGCTTCTTTTCTCTGTTGTGCTCTCTTTTAATATGCTGCTGATACTTTGTTATAGCTATGCAAGATCACAGCTGTTGTCTGAAAAAAAGAGTAAAATCATGTTATGTGCTGTTGCCATCCAAAACCCATTTTTCTCCCTCCAGCAGCTCACAAAATAACCCTTCCCCTATTAAGTGCAGAGGCATACATTTTTCTTGGCTTGTAAAAAGCCGGAAAGTCTCACAGCAGATTCAGTGAAGCTGCAGCAGTGGAAGGAAGTCAAAGCTCCTACAACAGGCTGGGGCACATTCTGACCCTATTACGAGCTTGGATTCTGCAAATTGTGGATCTGAGCAGTGACTCCACAGAGGCAGCAGGTCTGTGGGCACCACCAGCTCCTGTGCTTTACTAGCCACTGAGTTTTGTTTACCTGGATGTGTTAATTTGATCTGTAAACATGTTTTCTGAAAGGACCCAGTAACAAAAGCACTCCTCCAGCTCTCATGAAAGGACAAAAAAAAAATCCCATTAGACCCCGAATTTATATTTACAGTGTTTTGCTTAACATTGGTCCTTCCGGACAGCTTTCCTTGGCCCTGCCAGCCCCTCTCTGACCCTTTGAAGTCAACCCTCGGTAGTCATTGGCATCGAGACCAAAGCTAAGCAAGGATCAAGCCGTAGAAGCACCATGCTCTCATCAACAGCACAAAGCAGTAAATGAAGGAGAGCCAGGATGGAGATTTGAGCCGTTGTCTCCAAGTCCACAGTTCCAATTACAAAACCGACTTCAATCAGCCTCACAATGCACACACCAGTTCTGAAATTCCTCCCTGACCCTGTTCAGCGCCTGCACTGCCTACACCTCATGTCTGTAATGTGTCAGAGCAGTTCTAAATGAAGCTTGGTTGAGGCCCGTGCCGTTCCAATTAACACACAGGGGCTGTGTGACCGCTCTGGCAGGGCTTGCCCCAGCACTGCTGCCTCTAACAAGGGTTCTGAGGGTCGCTGAGGTGGAATTGCATCAAAGGAGTGAGATGAAAAGCTTGTTTTCCCCCCGGACTGCAGCTCCTGGAGAGGAGCTGTGCCGTGGTACACAGCGCGCTGCTGGGTCAGTGTGTTCAGCAGCCTCACCTCCCTGTCCAGGCCAGAGGGAGGAGGGAGCTTGTTGGCTGCCTGGGTTTTTTGGAAAGCAGAGTTATGTAAAGCAAAAATTTCTGAGGGGATCCAGAGAGGACTGACAACAGGGGGCACCTGCTGTGACACCCACAGGGAAAGATGACGGTGAGTGCTGAAGACAGGGGAGCGACCCCGTCCTTCCCGGGCCTGCTCACAACCCATCACACACATCCTCAGCAGCTGCCTTTTAGTCCAGGCTCCGCATTCCTGGCCACCCCTGGAACCACAATGGACCCTGCTCAGGGAGACAAAGAGGTGATGAGAAGCCTGCAGCTGGTGTGCAGAGGCAGGATTGTATTAGCTTGCATGTGTTTTGCCTCAGAATTGAGGCTGGAGTGTCCCACACCTGAAAGGGACAGGATGAATCTGAGGCTCTGCAGGGAACAGGGATGTTTGTAATGTGGCACAAAAGGTAATTCAGCCCCTGGTGACGTGATATACAACCACCTTGCCAGATGCTTCAACCCCCCAAACAGTTGTAAGTGCTTCTCCACGGGCCTCAGTTAAATTCCCTCCAGGATGTAAACTCGGGCTTGTTTGGACCAATACCTACAGACTTGATTGCAACAGCAGATGGTTTATTTCTACCTGCAAGTGAGAACGGGGAGTGTATATCACGGCCCTGACACATTTCACATGGAGCAGATGTTTCTATTAATGCCAGAATTGGGTGGAAATTCAAAGGATGCTTTTTGCTTTTTTTTCCCCCCTCAAAACTATTTTACTCAATTAAATTGCAACTTGCTGAAGTATTCCAATGAATCACTTCCCTTTTTTTTTTTGTTGTTTGATTAGTAGGCTCTAAAGGGACAAAAGAATAGCTTTGTATCAGTCTCCCTCAATTACATGTAAAGTACATCTGGACAGAGTCTGAAGATCCATCTTTCACTGGCAGTTGCAAAGCCATCGACATAATAAAATAATACTCTGATTGGTATTACAAGGCTGCATTTAAATCATTGGCATTCATGCTCCGAGTCCTTTGCAGGGAGCACAAGCCCTCCATTAGAGAAAAGCTTAATTTTATACTGTGATCTGTATAAGATATGCAATGAAAATGAGAAAAAAGAGCCTTTGCAGAGCTGGAGACATAATAATGGAAGCTACAATGGATGTCTGGGCAGCTTTTTCAGTTACTGCAGGTGTCAAATGCATTCTGGAAAGAAGCTGAATCTCAGTTTTAATTACAGTCAGCAGGTTGAGGCATAATTCAAGGCTTGACAATACCTTCAATCCATAATAAAACTCCTCCTGCTATCAGTAAGAAGTTTATACCAAGACCAAGGAGAATTCATGACCTCCTTGCAGCAACTAAACCCTGAACATCAGTATCCCACCGTAAAATCCTGAACCCCTTGATATTGAAAGTACCTATTCCTTCAAAAGGCATCAAATAGGAGCTGAACTAGTCAAACTGCTCTGATGATCAGAGTGAGAATGATGTGCCATTGCAGCTTTCATCAAAGGTTGCTTTGGCTCATATTAGTTTTGGGGAAAAAAAAAAAGGAAAAAGAAGCCACCTGGCTGGAATTGTGTGGGTGAACCCAGGTAAGTTGTATGGGCCACCCCAGGTCTCACAAGGTAAGGCTTTATCTGCAGTCTCTTTCACCAGCAACAGCAAGTTTATTGAGCTCAGAGTTTAAGTTCATTATGTACCTGAATAGCACCACGTACACCAATGCCCTGACCCAAACCCGAGTCTTTGAGGCCTTATGCTGATACATATAATAAAGAATCATATTCAACTGCTCTATCTATTAATGATTCTGGGGGGGAAGAAGCAGGATGTGCGTGCTGGTGTGCTCAACTCAGCTGCTGGGGGCTGCTGCTCATAGGGAGGCGGAGGACTCACTGAAAGCCAGCAGGCAGAGCCTTTGAAGCAGAAGCTAATGATGCCTTATTATGTGGGAAAACACAGCTCTGGAGTCATGGGGGCAGCCACCACGTGGGGTTGAGGAGGAAGGTCATTGGAGAGGACACAGAGAAGCAGAGCTGCTGGGAGATGGAGGTTTTCTGAGCAAGGGAAGTGCTCGCTGCCTGTAGTGTGCTCAGGGAAAC
This sequence comes from Neopelma chrysocephalum, assembly GCF_003984885.1. Lineage (NCBI taxonomy): Eukaryota > Metazoa > Chordata > Aves > Passeriformes > Pipridae > Neopelma > Neopelma chrysocephalum. The sequence continues at coordinate 2,293,177 of NW_020897703.1, forward strand.
ACAGTCTTGGAAAGCAAACTCCTTCATGTCAGAGGATTCCAACACACCTGCCCTGTGCCATTCCTCAGCTGTGGCAGAGCAGACCTGAACACCAGCCCAAAGGAGAAAAGGGCTCGTGGGGGAATGATCTTCCACTGGGTACCAGGAGCTAGGAACTGCCTGGCACCAGAGGAGTTACTTGAGGAGTTACATAGAGCTGGAATAAACTACAGGAACAAACCAAAACCACTGGAAGCACTAACTTGTAAAATAACTGTATTTGTGCTGACGTAACCCACACATACAGATAAGCTCTATGTCATTACCAAAGATGGCCCCCACCAATGGCATTTGCAGCTCTCAGTACACAACACCTATGCCCTCACAGCTCCCCTGGGAGGCAGGGCAAGGCCACGAGCCCCTTCTCACCAGCGGGGAACCTGTCAAACCTGAGGGACTTTGGCATGGTCACCCTGGAAGTCTGCTGCTGAGCAAGGAGTGGAGTGTGGGCTTTCCTCTGCAGCCTGGGGCTGCTCTTTGGTCAAATACCCTGCACTGCCAACAGCTCCTCTGCTCCATCACAGCCATTTCTGCTGCAAGCAAACAGCCACGAGCAGCAGGTGATGTCATCTAAGTCCTCACAGGCATTTCAGTGATCACAAAACAAGAACTGGGGGGAAAAGAACTGTGGAAAGACCAATCTGATTTGTAACCAAGTGCCAGTCTCAAATGCCTACCCTGTTCCTAGTTACAAATTAAGTGCATAAAAAAAAAGAAAGTACTTTAAGAAAATGGGACTGTTTCATCCCCACCATCCCAGAATCACAGAAAACAGGGTTGGAAGAACCCTGAGGGGCTGCCAGGTCTTTTCCCAGGTTCTATGATCCCGTGTGGTTGGGTGCCCTCAATAGATGGAGCTTATGGTGCTCGCTTGGCTACTTGTGTCAGAGCTGTCCACTGTCACATCAGGACCCGTGTCCACGCCGTCAGGATCCTCTTGATCTTTAGCAAAGTTGATGAAAACCTGGAATTTCAAAGGAAAACACTCAGTCCGTGACAGCATAAATAATTTATAATATGAATGAATATGAAAAAGGATTGGCTGTTCATTTGACTGTGAGCCTGGAGAGCGTGCTTCACGCTGGATTTGAGAATTGCAAATGTTGGTCTTCCATGGGCTAATGTAAATAAATGGATGCACATTCCTGTACTGCTGAATCGACACCCGGGATGCAAAGGCAGACATTCCTGCATGAAGCCTAATTGTCCTGCAGCTCAGGTTCCAGCAGTGCCAGCGAGGTAATACCCGTGTGGAGGCTCCTTTCGATCACACAGTAACACAGTCCCATTATTGCTTTATAAACCCATCTGTCTCTGTGTAATTGACACCTGTGCACACGCAACTGCAGAGTGCAGAGATGGGTGTCTACAATCGCTCCTACAGCTTCCTTTGAAAAGTATCGAATGCATACACCAAGTATTCTTACTAGAACACTACCTGCAATCACATTTGCATATTCACAAATCCAAGCTGCCATCCCACAAAACTTGGGGCTTCCTGCGTTTTGTCCGGCTGTTTCTCTCGCAGCCACTGCCCCTGATTACACCAACACTGAGGAACTTCCCCCAGATCACTGTGCCACAGTCCATAGGACGACAGGGCTGCTCCTCTCTCTGAGACAAACCTAGTATTTCAGGTGCTGATGCTCAACAGGAGAGTCCTTGTGGCATCCCTACAGCTGATATGCTTCCTGCAAGATTTTGGTGCCAGTGGGAATGTTCTTCCAAGGGAAAATGGAAAGGACTTAACCACGAAGTTAACTTTGGAGTAATGCTAAATGAACTTACAAACCAAAGAGTGAAACTAAGCAAATTTCCAGGACTGGTGGCAAGCCTAGCCCTGGACTCGGGAGTGATTCATAATCCTGCCCTTCATCCAAACCCACGAGGCTGCTGAAATCAGCAGTGACAGAGGGAAGAACTGATCCTTTATGCTACGGGCAGCTTTCCGTGTGCATTTTCCTCGCGCCAGCACAGGTACCTGGAGGCAGTAGTACTGATAAAGTACCCCCAGGAGGAATATAGATGGAAATCCCTTTCAAAATGTAGTCTATTGTGTGCAGCAGTCCATTATGTGTAACCATCAGTCTGCTCCCCTGTTGGCAGTTTTAAATGGATGGTCACACATTTTAATTCCTTACCTCCTCTAACGTCGTCTGGCTCACAGAGAAGTGCCTGATATTGAAGGCTGCTTTGCTGCCTTCCAGGAGATCAAATATATTTGCTACGCCTCCTGCAGAGACTGGAACGTGATACTCCACCATGTTGAAATGCCGATCCTGTGGGAACAGGAATGATGGGGTAACATGAAGAGGTTGCCCCCTTTAAAGAGCCAACAGATCTGATGGACCATGGGAGAATGAAGGGGCAGGGGGTGTCTTCTGGTATTGACCAGTGTTTCCCCATTGGGAGTTCCTGGGGGTTCTGTGACTGGGAGAGGATAACTAAGCCCCAAAGCTGGAAGCTCCAGGGTGGCCATAGCGTTTTCCAGCTCCAAGTGAGCCATTTTGATTAATGTAGAGATTGGGTTAGGGACAAGGGATGGGATTTGTGACTGAGTGAATCTGGTTCTACAGTTACTCAGTTATTGGAAGCACCCGACCATCTCACTACCCACTGAACCTGAAGTGGGTCTCCACACAGGCCAGGTGTCTGTGGGACCATCCCTGGGGCAGCTGCCTTACAGCATCACTGCAGCTGTTTGACTGATGTTATTTAAGCCACCAAAGAAGTAGAGTGCTCCAGCCCCTGGACCGTGTAGCTGACAGCAGTGCAAGTGTGACCCTGAGGGCACAGGTCCATGTGCACTGTACATTACAAGGTGTCCATCTTGCAAGATCCTCTTGGTTAATTTGAAGGGATTTTGAAGGCCTCTCCCAAAAGCATTTGTCCTGCTTACCTTCAGGCATGTGTTTGGAAAGTGTGACTTCATGAACTCTGTCAGCGTCTCAGTGCAAACCGTGTTGCTATTCAAGTGCATCTTCACAGTGAATCCTCTTCCAAATCTAGAGGAAACAGTAAATCACAATTAACAGTGTGGAAAAGAGAAACAGATAAAGAAAATCCTCTGAGAGATCTTGCATGGCCTCTTTGGGGAAATCTAATCCAGGCAGAGTACAACTTGAATGGGGTCAGGGTTGTTAACCTGGAGTGAAACTTAATAAGGAGCCAAGCTATTGTTAGAACTAATAAAATAAAAGCTCAACTCTCATATGCATTTCACATTTGCAGCAGTGAACTGATTACTTTGGGAAGAAAGGCTGTGAGAGAGAAGAAAGTGCATTAGTTAACAAAGAATTTCAATGGTGCAGTAAGAAACATAAACCAGAAAATGTCATTATTTTGATGTCCTGTTAACACAGGTCTCATGTTCTGAGCCCTCAAAGCTGTAGGTCAGTAACTCCATACATGGTTCAGCAAAAGTGAAATAGGTCCATTTTACTGACCTGCTCTTGATGTGCTGCAAAGAGCCAATGCACTGGAAACTCCCATTCACCATGATAGCCAGCCTGGTACAGAGGGCTTCACACTCTTCCATGCTGAAAAACCAACCCAGAAACTCCAGTAAATCATTGAGAAGGTATAAAAAAAAATGGTTGTTTTAGTAATCAGAGAACATGACTGTTCTTCCCTAAAGTATTGTGAGTCTCTGTGGGCACCCACATTCAGCCACAACAAAGCCCCAAACCTGTCACAGCTCTGGAATTGTGCAAGGACCAACAGGGAGTGCGAGGGATAGGCCTCTCCATACCTCCTGTCAACCCCAAAATGGGGGCAGAGCCACCCCAGCCCTACCTGTGGGATGTGAGTATCACCGAACACTTGTTCTGCACTTCCTCACTGATGATTTTCCAAAGGTGGCGTTTAGCATTCGGATCCATTCCAGAGCTCGGTTCATCCTATTGGGAAAGACAGGACTGAGTGTAAAACTGCACTCAAAATTTGACCTCCCCAACACTTGTGCTGTTTCCAGATTCATCCTCAGTGTTATGTTTGCTATAAGCATGCACAGGAGAGCCTACACTGGTACAGAGTTGGGACAAGGATTATCCTCAGTTGCATTATGGATTTGACTAAGATACCCCACGCCCCCAAGCCTCCGCTGGACGCTCTGTACTTTTTACACCACAGTGTTTGAAACGCCCAAAGCCCACAGCCACCACCCCAGACAAGGAGCTAACAACAGGCACGTGCCTCTTTATCCTATGCTGGTGAAGCACGTGTTGCATTTCTCCACTTAGAGAGACAGCAAGTGAGAGATGACAGAGGATATACCATCTCCTGTCTTAGGCACTGCTGATGAAATTGTCAGCCAGCTCCTGATTGACAAGCTGCTATTGTTGAGGACAACAGCTTACAAGAGGCAGAAATAAACCAGCTTGGGTTCAGGCAGCAGGCAGTACAGAGGGAATTTCCCCACTGCCTATTTTTTTTTTTATTCAAATCTTTTATCTCACAAAAGCAATAAGAGCACCAGTGTGTGGTCAGAAGCAAAGGCAGCAGTCCTGGGCTTGATATAAGTTGGGCCAAGGGAGATTTATGTCCACCAGGTATCTGACTTAACGTTGGGAATCCTGCTCACAGAGCTCTGCACACATTCAATACACAGCAAGTGGGACAACTGCACAAAAAGGTATGTTTTAGCAATGGCATAGCTCATGGAAGAACTGGCAAGCTGAAAGCTCAAAGACAAAACGGGAAGCCAAACCTAGAAAAAAAGTTTTATGTTCTAATCCTGAGGGAAGTTGCTCCTTTGCTCTCCTACAGGTTTGGATGCCACTTTTGTTGCAAGACTCTGCAGGTTAGTCGATAGAAAAAAAGAGCCTAATTGGCAAATATAAGACCTATTTTTGACCTCTGAAAGATGCTATCAGAGAAACTAGCAGTCACCACACTCTTATGCCCTCAAGGAATATTTGAGTGTTTGCTGACACCTAAAGTTTTCTGTGATGCCTCTGTTGTCAGGCTAAGCATGGGCATGTTGGGAGTGTCCCGTAAACTGTGCCTCAGGGGCCTTTGCTACACTGTCACAGTTCCCCTGCCAGCCCAAAGATGTGCTCCTCCTGCCCCCAGCAAGGCCCTCATTCCTCACCAGCAGCAGGATCGATGGATTCCCAATGAGAGCCAGAGCAGTTGACAGCTTTCTGTTGGTGCCATAACTGCACATGGAGGTGACTCTGTCCTTGTAGGCCATCAGATTCAGCCGGTGGAGAAGCTGGAGTACAACCTATGGAGCAAGAGCACTGCTTCCATAACATGTCCAGGTGTGAATTACCACACACGCTTCTACTGAAAGACTAATGTAAAGGCTCTCAATAATGACAAATGCTGCAAGTCAAGCCCCACTGTTACTCACTCCCTTGATGTCCCTCTCTGGGATGCCGTGCAGCCTGGCATAGTAATACATGTGCTCCTCCACCGTCAGCAAGTCATCCAAGGCATCTTCTTGAGGACAGTAGCCAAAGAGTGACCAGTGTGCCTCACTAATGTCATTCAAGGACCTGTGTAAGGAAATCGGCAAAGTCACTGTACGTGGACTGAACTGCCAATGCACTCTGGAATCAAACAAGAGTGAGAAAACCCCTTTCTCCAGCTTCCTACCCCCTTTCCCAACCCTTGAAGGAAAATGCTATGAATCTGCAGACCTCCAGCTTTCAGGCCCTCAGTTCTAGTACATAGTTCTTCATTTACTGCAGCATCTCAGGTGGCACAGCTGCCACCACACCTATGCCTGCTAAAGTGTGCTTTGAGATGAGTCCTACTGGTCTCCAGGTCTAGATCAGAAGTGGGGTCACACTCCAAGGATCTGAGCCTGATCCCGTTTGCAATGGAATGAAGTGGAAGAAACACCTCTGAGAACAGCAGAGGCACGGCAGCAAAATGCAACCCCCTAAGAAGCAACCATACCGCCTTCAAAGGATGAATTCCCTGCCTTATTTATTTTTGCTCTGTTTTGAATGTTTTCTTTTGTTTCAGACTTTCACATTTCCTTTCCTTTACCACCCAGCCTTAAAAACTGCTCAGGTTGATTTGCTCGTGTGCCTTCCCCAGAAATCACATCTTCCATACCCAGAATGATCCTGGACCCGCAACCTTCCGCTGGATGCTCCGATATCACCCGTCAGCATCTTGAAGATCGTCGTCTTTCCAGCTCCGTTCACACCAAGCAAGCCAAAGCACTGGGTTGTGGGAAAGAGAAGCAGAGAAATGCAAGTGTGCTGTATTTCCAATGCAGAAATCCTGCTCCAAGAGGAGTGCTCAGTGCACCTTGTCTCCTCTTTCTCCAGCCCCCTGAGCAAGATGGATTGCGGGAGAGGCAGAGGAACTCGGCGCATACCAATGTTATAATGGAGGTTGTTTATGGTGCAATATTCCGAGCCTTATATTAGGACCGTTTGTTTAATATGGTGAAGAAGTAGGGATGTGTCTCTAATAGAGTCATTCCTTTTCCTGCAAGGTGCATTTCTGCAGGAGCCCATCTGACAGGACAAATCCTGATTAACTCATTTGTGCAAAGCCTCCCCTTGACAGGAACAGAGCTGCTCATGGGAATGAGGCGAGTGAGGTTTGGGCTGTCACTGGTAAAACCTTAATGTGACACAAGATTTTTGTCAAATAATCTCAGTAATGCACTGCATTAATAAGATTAAGAACTGGCTCCCTGTAGTGCAGTTCCAGTATCTCATGGTAAAATTCATGTTTTATTACTAAGGTTGGGTAAATGCAGTTATGTGTTGCATAAGCCATCGCCATTGTGCTGATAATTACTATTATTTTGATATCATTAGTACAAACCATCTGATGTGAAAGTTCTTATGTGCTGGGCCCACTGCAGATGCACAGCATCAACCCAAGGCTCTTCCCCACCTTGAGGTTCATGCAGAGACACTATCTGTGCACAGTCTGTGGGCAGGGCCAGGACTTCTGCTGGCAGGTGGGGAATGGCGCCCTAAATCCCATCAGCAGCAGGGTGAATTTTGCCAGAAGTCAGAGAACTTGTAGGAGAGCGGAGGAGTGGCTGACTTGCTCCAAACAACCAGGTAGGAAGTGAGAGGGGAACAGGGCGAGCTGTGCAGAGGTGGGACAGGCACTGCTCTGGCACCCACCCCTTTTAGTCTCAGTGAGCCTTTGGCCCACACCGAAATGGTGACAGCACTGCATTGGCTGCCCCAAAACGGCAGACCATGGACGAGCTAGAAAGTTTGCTAAGTTAAAGTTTGTGAAGTGCCTTACTTTGTCTGGGTGTTGTTTTAAAATTTGCCAAGTACCTTATTCTACCTTTATGTCCTAAAGTTTGTAGTAAAAGGTTGTTATTGAACCTCCTAATAATTTTGTTGTTCCTCCGCTGCACCACAGAGCGAATCCAACTGCCTTCCCCCCAAACCCGTCGAGCGGGACAGGCCATTGCAGACCTCAGTGCCAGTTGTGGCTTAGAAAAGTCCTCTGCCAGAAAGACCAGAGCCTCAGTCTCCACGTGAGGCTGCTGTCCTGCCCAGCACCCTACATCCTTTTATCTCAGTGGGATCCAGGCAATTAAAATAAATCAGGTACCAAGGGTTAATGCCAAGCTTCCCCACAGGTCAGATGCACAGCCTGAGGTAGAATCTGTCTCCTCTTTCCTCTGCATGTCAGAGGTGCTCTGTGCGCTCCTATCTTTTCACTTCTCAGGCAGGTAACTGCGCTGACATGACCAAAGAAACATTTTTTTCTTTAGTTTTAAGTCCTGATTCATGAAAATGTGTGTTCAGCTGAAGTGATTTGTCTTCCCTGATGGGAAAACACGATGGTCTGACTCACAATCTCCCACGCAGTTCAGGTGAATAATTTCAGCTGGACACATTCTGCTGTCTTCATTTACCACCTGGTGACCCCCAGTGACCCCACAAGATGTGCTGTGCTGGGTGCTGTGCAAACACAGCATGCAGACATTTTTCTCCATCAATTCCCATCCACTTCCTCTCTTTCTAAGGCCTTCAAACTGTCACTTGGTGTCCCAAATCCACAAGGAGCCTTTCATCACTACTGTAACCCCAAGAATGAGGCAAAGGGAGGAAGAGCTCAGAGCAGGACAAACCATTACAGCTGTGCTGGGACAGCAGCAAGGGCTGGGAGAGAAGACAACAGTGACAATGGAAGGTGCCCACAGCCTTTTCCCCTCGCTCACCTCTCCAGCGGGAATCCCGAGGCTGATGTTTTTCACAGCCACGATGCGTTTGTGAGGAAGGTGGTAGATCTTTGTGAGGTTCTGGAGCTGCACCACGTTGAAGTCAGCCTTGCCAGCCTCCACCCGGCTCCTTTCCGCCTGGACATCCACGTCCTCCTCCGCAGGGGGCAGGAGTGATGCTTTGCCGTGCACTCTGTCGAACAGGAACCTGCGGGGAGGACAGGGGGACCTTTCCCTCAGCAAGCAGACAGCAGAGGCCTCTGTGCTTGGGAGAGATCCTAAGCAGCCCTCCTGTGAGGTCCAGGGCGTGCACTAAATACTCAGATAGACAGGTTCTGTTCTTTCCTGATATTTGCTCCATTTAGGGAATTAAAAAGCCCAGCGTTCTCTTTCTGCCTAATTTTTTTCCTCTTTTTCAGCAAATATTCTGAGCTGGAGGAGGTCCTGCCTTGTGGACACACTGCTATTGCAGGTGACAGGAATGTTCTCACTCCTCTTTGAGGAGAGGGGGAGATTCAAAGAGAGGTTGTCAATGGACTGGCTGCTTTTACCAACCACTCACCGAACCACTGAACATCCACCCACCAACCCCAGAGCCCTGCAGTCCCAGCCAGCACAGAAGGCCAAGGGACTCTGGTAACCTGCACCTCTGTTAGTTAATACTCCACTTACTGGGACTGCTGCCAGAGGAAACTTACTCCATGTTTGCAAAGTGTCTTGGAAATTTATGGGCTTCATAATTGACAATGATGGTGTGAGAGCCCAGAATGAAACCACTGAGCTCTGGCTTGATCTGTTTTCATTGCAGGGTTCCAGATGTTACTTACTCCAGTATGTTGCTCCGGACTCTCTGAATCATCCTGTCGTGAACTGTAAGGCGAATGGCAAAAAACACGGTGCCCTGGATAAACATGGCAAACAGCTTGGATGTGGTCTTGTCTAGCTCAAAGGTTTTGTCAGGGTAATCCACTCCATAGGCTTTTAAGAAGCCCAGCAGTGCCTGATCCTGCGACAGTTCAATCAAGCCATAGCCAAAGCAAAATTGTGGGAACAGAAGGAATGCATGCCTTAAATTTTCAGCAAGATCACGCAAGCCCTGGTAAAAAACAAAGAACAGAACAGTCAGTCACTGCTTTTATTCATGGAATAAATTCATAGGTTTTACTGTGGGACTGAAGTGTAACAATTACACTGGGATTTGCTTGTGTCTCAGAGCAGAGATAAATTGAGAGCAAAGAGCTCTGGAGACAGCTCGTTTCACAGGCACAAGGTTATAAAAGTCAACAGGCAGCTCTGAGGTTGTGATCACCCATAGTAAACAGCAGCCAGTTCCCAGTGTGGTCCCTCACTGCTGCTCCAGCCACCTGGAACCCACCCACGGGCCAGAGCTGAACCCTGCCACTGAGCTGCACTGTGCCCCCCAAAACTGTACAGCACAGCTCCTCTGCAGCACTGTCTGCTCCCTTGGAGCACTGTCCTATCTGTTTTCCTTGGACAAACATCTCCATAAAACAGATTTGGCTTTACTAGATCTAGAAGGGCTTTTCCAGCGAATTCATGGAAAAGCAGCCCAGTGCACAGTCTCACAGTAAAGGTTTGGTACATCTCTAGCAGAAGAAAGGATTAGTGCACACAGCAAAGTGGAGAGGCAGTAAATTAGCTTAGAAAGAGACTGACTCCCTGCCATTGGGGCACAGAGGGATGAAAGATGATCATAACTGCATGTCCCTAAAGTCCACGGGGTTGCTGAATAAGCTCTGTCCAGCTAGAGAGAAAAATCCAACCCAGCTATTGTTGTACAAAGTAATTGCCCTCCATAAAAAAGGAACCTAAGTGTAAGGTGTACATTTTATCCCAAGGATATCTCAGTTTAAGAGAAGGCTTTACTTTAGGGAGTCATCACCATCTCTTAGTCATTTTTCATTCTTGCAGGGAGAAGATGACTGCATTACAGATCTAGATGACAGAGAGCTGATGCTGGGCTTAATGCAGCACATCAGGCCCAGGGCAGTGACATTTAGTTGTCACTCCCCACAGTTTGTGCTGCAAGAACTCAGCAATGCTTTGAAGTGTCCATCAAAGATCTCCACCCCACTCCTGCCCTTCATTTTCCATCACCAGGATAGCTAGAAAAAGGGTCCCCAGTTTTCTACCTCTCCTTTTGTGTTCTCCCCTCTGTCATCACCATTTTCTTCCCTGCTAGGGGTGCAGATTTACAGACAAGCAGGATCTGTATGTGACTTGTGTCCTGTCTGTAGGGAACCCCATCAAGTCCCGTGATTAATGTCCAGCTGCGAGGACCTGATCAAAGCCACCAAATCCACAAGAAGCCTCCTGCTGTTTCACCAGGGGTTTGGTATTAATAGGGCTCCTACCTGGTCTGTGGCCTTTTCCTGGGAGAGCAGAAATACAACTGAGTGTGTGATAATGGTATTGATGCCGAAGAACAAGTTGACACAGACATACACAATGAAGGCCATCCCCGTTTCCTTGAAGAACCCAGCCAGCAGGTACATCCATGAAAACGATGCGTACCTAGAAATTACCAACAGTGCAGAGAACACCACAGTAACTCAAAAAGCTGCTTTGAAAGCAAACAACTGAACACATCAGACAATCATAGAAGGTTTGGGTTGGAAGGGACCTTAAAGACCACCCAGTCTCACCCCCCTCTCAGGGTCAGGGACACCTTCCACTAGACCAGGTTGCTCCAAGCCCTGTACAACTTGGTCTTGAGCTCTGCCAGGGATGGAACATAACATAACAGTTCTGTTTTGGCACATGACTATATTTCCACATTACAGAGCTTAAAGAAGGAAAACTGACTTTGTGTCTGTTAGAATTTGGAGAAAATGTTTACGATACATACTTTGAACATGGAACCCCACCTGAAAACAAACAGACTGGGCCTGGAGGATTCAAAGGCAGGGAGACAGTTTGACTAAGTCTTCCTGAATTGTGCTGCTGTTTATTTTGCTCTCTGATATTGAAATGCCTCTATCTCTTGAACTTTGCCATAGTTCAGTAAGCATTTGCTTACAGCTTGGGCTGTCACTGGGACCTTGAATATTTCCATATCCTCACGTAGGGTTTGCTTAAAATAAAGCAGGCAGCAGTGGTTCACCTCCCTGCTCCTGGAAGGAGTAACTTGTCACTGTTTGTAAAGTGTGTGAAAGGAAAAAGCCCACGTATTCTCCCCTTGGATTTCAAGGTGCAGCAGCTTGCAATATCCAGTTCCTCACTCTGTGCAGGGATACTTAAATAACTAAGCTCCACACTTACCCAAACAGTAACAGCAGAAGAAATACTGCCAGTAAGTTACTGTTGTTGCAGAAAGCTGGGATCTGGAAGGCTGAAATAACTCCTACTGAGAGTCCAACAGGGACCATAAAAAGTACCTGCAAAATGATATTAAAAAGATGTTACTGGGACAACAGTTCTTAAACACTTCCCTAGAACAAAGCAGAAGCAACAAAGCCAGGACTGAATTTAGTCCCACAAGTGCAGCTTGGGCATCCTAAGGGAAACCAAACACAGGTGGGTCTCAGTCCTCCCCAGGCTTGCAAGTGAATTCCCACAAAGCCACTTTGAATAGGCAAAGCCTCAACATTGAGGACTGCAGGCAGAAAGTACCTTAAAAAAAGGTTGTGAATAAAAAATACCCCTTTGGGTTTTCTGTTAGCCTTGCAGTCAGACCACTTCATTGTGCCCTGTAAATCTAGTCTTTATAATGTTGAGCCAAGCCAGAGAGCTACCAAACGTCTGCCTTGAGAGGTTCCTCTCTTCCCCAGCTTTGGGATTTAGCAGAATTTACTGGCAGGGATTCACTGAGAAATATCAAGTTGCTGAGAGTGCTGGATTAGTTTCAGCCCGCTGAATACTGATTGTGCAGGGACTCCAGGGATTTTTCCACAGGCTGATATACAAATATGCAGTGCTGGAGCGAGCGCCTGGATCAGGGAGGCAGGCACAGGCCTGCTCCATCCTCCCTGCTGTGCTGCCAAGCCTGACTGCAGCCACGCTGCCTTCGGACCCTTTTTCAGCCCCTCCTTGTGCTGCTGACTAACCACAGCAGCCCCTCCAGGCAGGCAGTTGTGATGCTTTGGTCACTGCCTGGTTGGTGTGTGTTGGTGTTACCAGTACACCCAGAAGCTTTGGCTGTGCTCTGCAGAAAGAGTCAAGGCTCCCATTCCCCACGGGATTTCAGCCCTTAGCCCTCCCTGCACCAAAGGGGGCTGGACACCCAAATGCCCTTGAAGATTCCCTATTTTCAGGAAGTGATGATATCACTGGGATTTTAGGCACTAGCAGAACTGCCTCAGTAGAAATTTGCTGGACACCTGGAGCTGATTCCCATTATAGCACAGCTGGCAATGCCAAGGCTCATGAGCTGAGCTTGCCTGCGCTGGCTGTTCTCTGAGGGAGGGTCTGACCCCACGCACAGGGGGCAACTCATAAGACATTCAGTCTCCAGACACTGTGCATATTCACCCTCTTAGCTCAGCAACGCTTTCCAGCAGGGCTATTAACCCACTGTACCAGGAGGAAACTGAACTTCAGGGAGAACAAGGGCATGCCCACACCCTGGAGTGCAGCACAGTTCTGGGCAGCTCAACAAGGAACAAACTGGTAAATCTACACAGCACCGTGAAAAGGAACTTGCCCATGTCCTGGAATGCATATACCTGCATTTGGATTAAAATCTTTATAATACATAATCTTAAAGAGATCATTCAACCCAGAAATGGATTTTTGCCCAAGAGAGTTGTGTCAGCTGTAGGATGTGTGCTAATGCCCCACCCTGTACACCCAGAGTTCCCAAACAGCTGTAGCCTTGAGCCCCAAAGCCTCACCCCAGATGTGTGGGGCCTGTGTGACAGCGGATCCAGCCCTGCAACTGGCAGCAGAGCAGCTGGCTGCTTCCATGTCAAATGGGAACCAAGCTCCAGCCTGTTCCATGCTGCTCTCCAATAAATGTGCAGTGCTTTGCACACACTCCAGAGAGAAGGAATGCCTTCGCTTGGCAGAACCCAGTGTTGTGGTTTGCACTTAATAGTCTTCAGAGCCCTGGAGAACAATCACTACATAACACTCTGGGTAGTAATAATAATAAGTCTAGGCAATGAACTTTAAATAAAGAACTTCCCCCCCTGCCCCCCACTGTGTAGTGCTACTCTTGGTGCATTTAGGAATGTGAATTATTTACCAGATCATAAACGAAGTTAGTCACCCAGTAGGTTGTCATCCCAATGCCTGAAATATGCTGCAGTTGTTTGGCTTTGGTTTGATGCTCTTTGACCATGTAGAGCACAAAGCTGGCTGTCGTGATGGAGTAGCCAACCAGAACAGACATGGACACTATGATGTCGAGTAAACTGTTGAGCCTGGGGAGAAAGTGGAGAAGGATGTATGTGGTGAGTCAGGGTGGCAGATTTCCCTCTCTGAAGAGGGTTGTTCAGAGCTCAGAAGCAACAAGGTCCTGACTCTGGGACAGCATCCTTTACAATCATGGAATGGTTTGGGTTGGAAGGGATCTCAAAGACCATCCCATTCCACCCCCCTGCCATGGGCAGGGACACCTTCCACTATCCCAGGTTGCTCCAAGCCCCATCCAACTTGGCCTTGGACACTTCCAGGGATGGGGCAGCCACAGCTTCTCTGGGCAACCTGTGCCAGAGCCTCACCACCCTCACAGGGGAGAATTCCTTCCTTTCTTTCTTTCCTCTCTTTGCTGATGTTAATGAGGCCTAGAAAAAGGACTCACAGCACTGAGTCACGGTGCTGTACCATAGCACGTAGTGGAAGGGCCAAAAGGAAAATGATGGCATTATTATTATTATTATTATTATTATTATTGTGCCAAAGCACACAAATCTGGGATGTTGTAACTGCAGCCTCCAGATCTATATGGGATCCTGCAAAGAAACCCTCGTGGGAATCAGCTCTGGTGGCAAGCAAGACACTATTCACGAATAGAGGGAACAAGAGAGAACAGTTTCATCATTTAGAGAAAGATATTCAGCAATTTAGGTTGGTTTATGGTTTCCAGGAAGCTGATTTGCTCCTTTTGAAGCTGAAGAATTCAGGCATCAGCCAAATGAATTCTCTTACATTACTTGCTCTTGACTCTGTCCTCCAGGATATGGGTGAGCTGATAAGAAAATACCTACCAAGAAAAAAAAACACAATAAGAAAAGAAATTGAAAATGTGTCCAACTTAAAGCTTTCTTCATCAGCTCCTGATATGACAGTAATATTGACAGTAATACAGAAAACTGTGAGTAGAGAAGAAAAGCAGATCAAAAAAAGCTCTGTCATCTCAGTGTGATCTTGGGCAGAATCTTGAGCACTCTCATTTTTCCTGTGACTTCACTCTGCTGCACAGCAGATCTGAAATTCAAACCCTAGGCCTTGTTTGTGCATCTGTCTGGGTGACAGCATCATTCCCTTCAGCACTCCCACACCTAAAATTAGGCACATGCTTGTTTCAGGTTAGATTTTCAACACTGACACCTTCAAAACTGATGAATATGTTTTGTTTTAAAGCTGCTGTTTGATGATCTCCCCTCATTCCATTTGTTCTTTTATCATCAGAAACAAATCTTTCCCTACCGCCTTTCTTCACAACTATTACCTTCCTGTGACATATGTCTTCCTCAATATGGGAACTGGGGAGATATGAGCATAAACCCAAGTAAGGTACAGACACTTTTGTTCCCAGTGTGGCAGTGAGTTAATTCTGAACTATTCTTTTCTTAAGAAAAACAAAAAAAAGAGCACTTTGTTCAAAGGAACTAGTAAAATCTAGTTACTGCATTGGTAAGTCCCTGGGTTTTTTTTCTTTAAATCCTTTAAAATGGGTTTGTATCAGGCACAAACTGCAAGAGAGAAATTCTCCGCTGGTGTGCAGGTATCTTCAGATTTGGTGTAAGTACTTCTTTACCAAGGAGAACACTGAGCCCAAAATATACTAACATTGTTCATCACAGTGATTTTGCTGTGTTTGGAGGCAACCTGTGCCTATAAAAACAAAAGGAAGGACATGGGGGGGCTCTGGTGGGCCAGTTCCATCCTCCAGTGCAAGTCTCTGCCATGGTCCCACCAAGAGACAGCCCAGTCTCTAAGACTCCTGCACTTGAGAAGGAGTTTAGATGTTTGTGTGCTTAAAAATGAAGTTCTCAATTCATATTTAGGCACTTCAGTAAATGCTCTGGTTCTCAGGGAGAGCTGCTAGACAGATTTTCTAGAACATCCCACCTCTGGAGTTTAAGCTCCTTACAGCCAGGTGCCAGACGAGGAATTAGGTGATGAAGAATTATTCTGAGTTATTTTCCCTAGGAATGAGCACTCTGACATGGGGATCAGGAAGGAGGAGCCTGTGGGTTTAGCTGACCAAATGCCATACTAAGCAAATGAATTTGAAAGGAGGATTTCATAGGAAATTAATTTTAGAGGAAAAAAACCTCCAAGAACCAAACCTCAGTCTTGTCATCAGGGAGAGAGAGGGAATTAAAATCTTGGACTGCTGATAAAGACTCACAGACAGGAAATGTTCCCCTTCTCCGAAAGGGAGAGAGAGAAAGAAAGAAAGATACTGTCTGTCTAATCTGTTAATACTTCACTATAAAGCCATTTTCCTTTACTGAAGCTTAGGCTAGAAGTCAAAATTTCCATTTCAATGCTTTCTCTTTTTTGTTGGTTGGGATTGAGAGAAGAGAAAGCACAATATACATAAGTCAAAAGCTATTATGACTTGCTTAGTGACAGGGTAAAAAGCTTTTCATGCATTTTTTAAAAAAATATGCACAATCTAAGTCAAACCTCCAAAGCAAGACTGGCACCTCTTTCCAGCTGCTGAAGTGACAACACACTTTTATCTGGCCATTTCAATGGTTCTTAAACCATCATTTATTTGTCACAACAACAAATAGATTGAGCTGCCAGGACCATACCCTGCAGAACGTCTGTTCAATTGTATTTCAAACTGGATTTACTTTACCTCGGGGGAGCCATCCTCATCCATTCACTTTATTTCTCCCATTCTATGGCCTGGATGATTAGTGGGAAGCAGAGAATTATCTGTCTGGTCATTTACTACTAAGCATTTCTTTCCAAAAACACATAAGGAGCGGGACAGATGGAATAAAAACTGCTATTCTTTCCCACTGAAAATCGTTATTTTGCTGGTATAAAATTTTCCCTGTGCAAACTTTCTGGCTGTTCACACGAGCTTCCTGCCTTTGCTCTTGCTACAGCCTGTGTAGGGAATACTGAGACAGAGCAAGAAGCTTCTCTGCTTAATAATTCAGCTGCTCTGTGATGATCCCACCACTGGAAGGGCCTGACTCCAGTCTCCTCTCTTCACAGCAAGGCAGGGGCTGCATCTCTGGGATATCTGACCTGGGGGGCTCGCTGCAAACTCAGAGGGGTGTTTTGGGATGGTGACAGGGACCAGGCACTGGTTCCACTTGTGAGGGGACCCTCGTTGCATTGGTGTTTGAGGTGGGAAGCAGGACATGCTGGTTTGACTTGCAATCAGCATCTGCTGTTTCTTTAATTCATGGTGTGACACTCAAAGCTTCAGACCCATGCCTGTTCCATTCTAGCTCAATCCAGACATGTCAGTGAGGAACAGTCCTGTGAGGAAGGAGACACTGTCACCTATCTAGGACAGCAGGACACTCAGCTGAGGGGAGCTGGGCTTGACCAGGACATGGTTGGAAGGGCACCATTTGTCTAAGAAAGCCAATCAGGAGGGCATTTCTGCACACAAATGCTGCTCTTAGCAAAACAGAGTCCAAAAATTCCTGTATGAGATTTCTCAAATCGGCATCAGCATAAGTCTCTCTCTTGTCCCTGCAGCCCCTTCATGTCTGGAGACAGGCATGCACACAGACAGGCTTCTGCCCATGCTGGAAAGGGAAAGACAGGGTGCCCTGCTTTATCAGCAGGAATTTGGGTTGCTGCAGTACATTACCAAGCTATGAGAAGAGATAACCCCACATGGGCTACTAACGCTCCTTGGATCTGTGTATGTCGTGTGTCAGAGGAAAAATACAACCGAAAATTATATTTCTCACCTAATCTCACTCTCCCCACTCTCATTCAGACACAAGCACACACATACCCACACCCCCTGAGCTGCTCTCAGCAGAAGAGTGACATATTAAAATTTCCTAATCTAAACCACCCCCGGAGACGACCTGAAGTAGCTTTTCTATGCATAACTAATGGGCATGTATCAAGGACAGCTATTCCAGTGCCATGAGGAGAAGCAATAAATCAAAGAGCGACCACTGGCATTTCTTGGATGAAGTGTTTTATGTGGGAGCTGGGGTCCTCCCTGTCCAGCTCCCCTGAGTCTCTGACTAAGACAAATGAACTATGTGATCTATTCATGCTTTTCAATTCTGTTTTTAAAGGAATTGCAGAATTGTGAGTAAAGAAAGGGCCTCATTGAAGTCAAGGTAAGTGTTGTCATTGATTTCAACAGAACCAGGATATCCCCATCAAAGGGGAGAATTTATCTGCTCGTGTAAAGGAACACTTACCATATTTGGATGTCTCATTTTTTGGCAAGTTAGCTCGAAGAATGAAGTTGTTCAAGCTGTTGAGATAGGCTGGGAGGCTGTGATAACCTTCAGGATTGTACCACACCTGCACACAATTGAGAAATTGAAACAATTTGGGAGAGATGTTCCTGATAACGTTTGGTTTGTTCTGCTTGCACGAGCGAATCATTCCATGGTTGCTATCTAAAGTCATAAGCTCTGCAGGTTAAAGAGCAATGACTAAACCATGTCAAGGAATAAAATAAAAGCAGAACTTCTCTTTCAGCACAAGGAGGCCCATCAGCTTCACCTGCCTTCTGGGAGAGAAGCAGCACCAGCTGGAGATGTGACCACATGTACAGAAATTTGGTTCCTTCTCTGTAATACGTTGCTGAGATCTGATGAACACCAGCAGTGGGGATTTCCCCAAGGCAGCTGAGCAGCCCAGTGTCTAAGACCCCTCAAAAACCAGGGGAAAAAACTGCTTTAGGGCAAAAAATAGCCAATTGTCACCTTCTCATTCAGCAACAGCCCTTCCCTTCCCAAGACAACTTTTCTGACCTATGATAAACCCTTTTGTTGGAACCCTCTCTGCAAACATCTCTGCTCCTGCAGGGACACTCTCCTGGCAGCTGGGTTTTGCAGTGAGGGCACAGGATATTGTCAGCTCTCTTGCATTTTCCTGCTACCTCAGATTTCAGCCTTGGTGCTTTACAACATTTTCATTGAGCAGAACCAGAGGAATGGGCATATCAGAATGCACCAGCCAGCCCTCGCTACAGTACATACATCTCCTCATGAGATAAAGGTGCTACTAATTGATCTTTTCACCTCTGTGTAATAAAATTATGACAGCAGAAAAATTGCCTCCTGCTAGCAAGAGAAGTCAGACCAATAAAGAAGAATGGGGAAAGAAAAGGAAATGAGCTGCAAGTCATCTCTGTCATACCAAGCTGAGGATTTCAGGAGGTTTCTCTTTCTTTTCTGCAATATCCATGAATTCAACATCACTTCCCTTGGATCCCACGCTCCCCATGCCAGGAAGAGAGATGGAGATTAGTTACCTTGGTCAGTGTTCTGTTGGGGGGCACTGGCTTGATATCAAACTGGAGATCTGATGTCAAAGGCAGCCCAAAGCTCCAGCCACCATACCTGGGTGAAAACCAGAGGGAAATGCATTGCTACCCTTATCTAAACACTCTAATACCCTTGGCTGGTGCATGCCAACATGCCACTGCCACCCCAGGGAATTCCAGCTTGACTTGAAAGAACTTATCCCAGTGTAGGGCCAAGCCACCACTGCTGCAGGAGCCCTTTTGGCGGGGCAAAAAGAGAAAGAAACTTAGCAACACAATCACAAAACTGTGCTGAAAGCCTCCCTTTGAGAAAGATTCTGGAGCCGTGTGGACTCCTAACCTGCGTGCCTGCCACACTGGAGTAAGGTGACTGCTTCTTACCCAGGAGGTGTACGGCTCAGTTTATCAGTGGCAGATGAACACACTCCTTGACAACCTTAGTGACAGGCTACTTTTGCCCCAAGCCCTGCTGTGTGGCAGAGTCCAGACACACTAACAGCTCCAACAGCCCCATGGCACAAGGCAACATTCAGCCTCTGCTTTCACTGGCATGGCTGTGCCTGTTCAAGTGAGGCACACACCGAGGCTCTTCAGAGACTCAAACCTGGAGGAAAGTCTCTCCTCAGGGTTTACTTCATGATAGGTTGAGTCAGATTTTCCTCTTTTTAAAGATTTCTGAGTCAGACAAAGCCTTGTCTGCAGATCCAGCCCCAACATATCCAGTGATTGACACGTTATCCCTGGGCTATCTCTGCTATGATCAAGCAGAGCACTTGCACAAGCCTTTAATTCCTTGATTGCAGGACACTTTTCCTCCCTTCACCAGATTCCCAGAGAGGCCCTTCTAACCCCCACTGCACTGTCAATTCTCCAAGCACAAGGACATGACAGGTGTAAGAGGCTGCTCCCAGTGCAGTTCAGAGAGGGACTGGAGGTTTGTGCCGTACCGTTTCTGCAGGAAGTCTTTGGTGGTTGCCAGGATATAGGTCTCCACATTGTGCCCTGTAAGGTTGTAAAGTGTCCGTGTGGAGAAGGTCCTTCTGTGAGGGGGAGTGTAGTTCATCTGTGGACATGTCTGAGCAGAGACAAATGAAGAAAAATGTTAGTGTTTGCATTTTAACTAAAAATTACCATATCAGGACAGGATTGAGAGCAGGCAATGGCAACGTTCTGGTCCTGAGACTGATTCCTACAGAAGCTGATCCTTCAGAAAGCAGTGTGCACAGACACACAGCACACATCCCTGCATACTGTCCCAGCATATTTAGGGAGGTGCTTATAAACAACCTTGGCTTAAATCTACACTTCAGTTCTACTGACATCAGTGAGACCTTGAAATGTACTTCATGCTATGCACGAAGATTCTGGCTGAATTAAGGCTGATCCTACTTAGCTGAGGGACTGCACAGACAACTGCAGAGGGCAAAACAACTCACAGAGCAGAAAACTGTGGTGGCCTCAAACTCTCATCTTCCATTTCACAGCAGCTACACTGTACATTTCTGCTTTAATGTCAGTCACTGGGAATGTTTTCCTGGGCTTCAGAGAAACCTTGAATTAGTTCTGAATATATAATTTAAAATAGTGAGGGTCAAAGTCACATGGACTGTTTCATGAGGTTGAAGTGTCCTACCAGACAGCACGCTGGCTGCTTCCTTCAGTTCATCCATAACAAAAGCCCTGCACTCCCCCATTGTGCATGTGTTCATCAGAATACACAGAACAGTTTCCTCCATGCTGAGGAACACCTGCCTGTGCCCACTGGAGGTGAGAATCAGCTTTGAACATTATCCTGACTTACTGGAGAAATTATGCCAATACTTTTAATGATGTGAAATTAAGTGTATGTCCAGAAAACTGCAGAAAATAGCTGCATTTTAAAGAATGACTAAGAATGTTCAACTAAGTACATCCTTTATCTTACAAATGGCTTCACACTGTGCCACAAGTCTGATTTTCTACTAGAAAAAAGCTGAAGACAGGTGAACAGCACTGGAGGGAGGAGAGCTCAACCCCAAACTGAACTGTAAAACTGTAACACACTTGGGGCAGAATCTGCCTCTTCCCCACTAAGCCCAGCAGTGCCCTTATCTGGCTCTGTATGTACCATCATAATGCAAATAATTAATATTATTAATCATAATTTTTTATAACAAGGAGCAGATCAAGACTTTGCATAAAGTTAAATTCTGAAGAGCAAGCAGCAATAATAGCTGTGCTTTTATATAATGACAGTGCTTGTATAAGATGAAATTTTCCTCTTGAATACACACTCACCTCTGCTAAATGGGACAATCAAACGACATTCAAAAACACCATTAAACCTTTTTCTACCGTGGGGAGTGAGGCAGGTACATAAGAGTGTGAATCTTATGAGGAGGCTGTTTCCTTTCCTGGCCCCAAGCTGGTGCAGACAGTGGTTATCCAGTGTACAAAATCAAAAAGGCCAAAGAGAGACAGGAGGATTCTGAACGCTGAGTCACCCTTAGCATCATGCCTGCCCATAAAACCACTCCCAACATACAAGGCCCCCCAAAAATCCCCCCAAGCCCCCTCACTTTTGGGTTTATCCAAATTACCTGGATGCCATCTGTGCAGTTGCAGGCAGAATACTTAGTTCCCTGGTTTCCACTGGTAATCCACTGGCCAAGCATGTCCTCTGTCAAACACTGCCTGAAAACGAACACATTTTCCTCTGAGGCTCTCCATGCTCAGGTGTGCAAACGAAGCTAATTGCTGTCATGTTTAATGACAGCAAGGCTGCCAGTTGAGCAGCTTCAGCAAAAAAGCAGACCTTCTTGTCAGCTCTGGGCACTTCAGGGAATACCCCTCCTCCTGCTGTTCTCGTGCCTCTCGGCAGAGAGCCCTCGCAGCTCCCCGCGCCTGGATTCGCTCAGTTGCTCAGAAAAGAATCCAGACACCACTTTTCCCACAGTAGACAGTGCAAGGAGTTGGCACACAAAGGCCAAAAGCATCTCAAAAGAGCCCAGGAATAAGGGCTGTTGTCCAGGCAATAGCTGGGCAGTCCTGTGATGGACCGTATTGCCCAGGCTGTCACTGTAAATTCCCAGGATAAATATTTGCCTGCAGATACATGGCACACACAACCATGCAAGTCTGCCCAGGATCTTACTACCAGTTCCTTGAGAATTTATCTGCAGAGCCTAGAATGAACCAGCCCTCATGACACAGCTTTTACATAGAGGTAACCAAAGCTCTGCTGAGAACTTGCTTTGTGGGCTCACTATATAACTGGTATTATTGGGACAGCTAGGACCACTTCCCAGAGGTGAGCATTGCTTGATTCATCCTGGCATCCTGCCACCACCAAAGCTGCTTCCTCACTATTCATAGCAATAAAGGAGCCCACTTGTGGTGGTGAATACTTGAGGCAAGCAAAGAACATCAGTGTCAGGGTCCTGGGGCCATGTGGAACTCCTTAAAGCACAGTGTAGTTTCCTGCCTTTAAGAACATCTACAGTTCTGGGCTGGCAGACTCAAGCCTTCACTCCAAGCTCTCAGCAGGGCTGAGGTCTGCTTTACACCAACCAGGTCTACATAGCTCCCTGCTCACAGCTCACTCACATCCAAGCAAATGGTCAGTGAGCCTCTCCTAAGGAGCTGAAAGAGTCTGCAAGCCAAGCTGGAGACAGGCAGAGCCTTTTCTCTGCAGGTGGCACCAATGCATGAAAATTCTGAAGATGATCAAAGATGGTTATTAAGGTCTAATGGCTAATAATGTCATGCCAATTACCTTGCAGATTCAGAGTTTAAGTGGGAAAAAACCCAACAACTACTTACGAATTGCTTTCGTTCATGCACGTGTTATCCGTTCCAGGGAAAGCAAGCATCGAAGCAACTAAAGCACCTGTGGTTTCATTAAAATTCCTAAGATTTAACAAAGAAAAAAGAAAACAGGAAAAGGTTCAAAGAACTTCCACTATTACTAAGCAGAGGAAAATTGTTTGAATGAGACAGGATATATTTAAGGTGTTCAATAAATATTTGTGGAAACATCACTGAAGTACATGCAGTACATGAGAACAGTCACACTGGTTAAAAGGACTGCCCAACACCTGGAGCTACTCCAGTGCCTCTAGATCCAAGCAAGATACTGATGAACTTTTGGACAATCAAGATTCTATTTCCAGGGAAAATGCAACTACTGCAATTTGCAGGCACTACTTCCAGCCTTGTCTCAATCAGCTCTCTCATCTGTGACACCCATTTGGCTTTGGTCATTCTTGAAGCTCCTTGGTTCTGCCCCAGCTCTCTAGCAATGATCCATCAGGAGAAGCTGGGAACATTAGGAACAGAGGACTTGGACATGCAGCTCTGGCTCATTCCCCCATCTAGCAGGATTGAAGTAGAAAGGCATGAGCAGTCCTGGGAAAGGACACCTAGAGCAGGCACACTTGCTTTAGAGCTAAATTTTATATTTCTGACTTAGAGCTGAGAACCACTGGAGAAGGAAAGAAGTTCACAACATGAAAACAGGATGATACAAATTATAATCATTTTGGTAATAGGATTTTTAAGCACAATGAAGTAATTAAATGGTGACATCTTAATCATGCTGGAGAAGCACATGCTCTTCAAACTGCCTGTGTGGCTTGGACTAGCAGGGCCTAGGCAGGAAAGCACGTTCTGTACTGACAGAGAGGAGGGTGATGCAGACAGCTCACAGGATGGATAGAATTTTAATCCCAGAGTTGTAATGCTGGAGACAACTGACGCGGGGACCTCCATTTCTCACTGGGGCAAGTGTGTATATATCAAGAAAATTCCTATGGCTGTCAAAGGGCCAGAGGACTCCAATGGAAACACCAAGAACATTCCTCACACATTTCATAGTTAATTCCAACTGAGAGGTTGTTCTTCTGGAGCTTTTTAATTGCTGGTCTGAACCAAGCCATCTGCCCCAGAGATCCCTTAGGACAGGATTTCTACATAACTGCATAACATAACTACACTAACACTTCTCCACTGGCTATGCTTAGAAATAATCCTGAAGGCAAAACTGGCTCATTATAACCCAATGTGTTTAGGAGTCACCAAGACCACCACTCACCCAAAGAAGTCTGCCTGGTCAGATGTGCCATACAGAGAGGGGGACAGCAGGAGCTCGGGATATTCGGTCTCCTTGGTTCTCAGTGTCCCAAGTCCCATGGCAGCCATCACGAAGAGGACTGGGAGGATGACCTGAGCGATGAAGCCTCTGACATCCCGCCGGGTGTGGTGGAATCTCTTGATGAACAAAGCTGAAGTCTTCTTCAGCAGCAGTGGCAAACCCTGCAGGCTTTTGGATCTGATCAGGAGCTGATCTGGGTACAAAGGAAGACGTTTGTCATGGATGAGTATTTGTGCAGTGCAGGGAACTGATGGTTATAGTACTCTGGGAGTACATTTCTCCTCCTGCACACCCTTAAAGATGGAAAATCAAAACTACTAAGCTGGAACATGCACAGGGTCAGGCTTGGGACAGGACTCAGATTCTGGCTTGAGTCTTAAGCTCATGTAACACCAGTCTTTTTATTTCATTTCAAATGTGTACATGTACTGATTTTCAGTTTAGATCTTGCAAGAGAAATACGGACTTACAGATGCTCTAAGTTATCTACATTCTTCCTACCCAGCTACAACTTACAGGGGAAGCATATTATTCTTAGATTTACAAACTGAAATTTTTCATCATTTAAAAAACAGGTCCTCAGAAAAATCAATAACAGAATTAATCCTGAAATTAGAAAACAAGCACAAACCACTTGACCTTGTGCATGGAGAGATTTTGTGGTACAGTGAAAGTAGAGCCAAAATCCTGTGCAACCTATTCCTCTTCATGAAATATTAACCTATATAATACAACATGAAGCAAATCCTTTTCAATCTTCTGTTTAAGGGTGACACAAAACACTTCTCTACACATGAGTGACTGTTTACAGTAACATTTACACTGCAGGTCAGCTTTGAGAAGTGAATACAAAAATACCTCTGAGTTGCCCTTTGGATGCCTCCCTAACTATAAATGGTGTTAAGTAGAAAAAAATGTTTCTACCCCAAGAAAGCATTTCAACCAGGTATTTGGCCATTTTGGGGTTGTGCCACCTTCAGCAGCTCTCAAGCCCTCAGGGACAGTGGGGTAGCTTGATCCTCTTCTGAATGTGAATTTATTGCACTGTCTGGTCCTTTGGGCTCCTTTACCATACAGCAACATCTGGGACACAGCAAAAAAGTAGCAAGGAGGAGCCAGCTCAGAGCTGTGCTGCTTTTCTAACAGACTAAGGGGTTTCCACAAAGTTTCTTTCCAATTCTGCTACTTATGGAGAAATAATCCGCTACATCTATTACAGCAATTACTTTCAGAGGTACACATTTACTCTTTCACCCACACGCTGTATTTGATTAGCTTAAAACCTGGATCAATTTAAAGGAAGGCAGATGCAAACAAAATCCCTCTGTAATTTATCCTGTGATTCAGACTGTTCCAAACCAGAGGATCTAAAGAACTGATGAGTGCTGTATTTCTAGTGATTTATTGGTTTTGTGATTCCTGGCTGGATGAAATGTGGTTTTCAACAAAGAAAGAAGACAGGGAGCTCAAATCAGTCCATCTGTCACTGTTTGCATCTGTGATAGATCTGGAATAAAACCCGGAGGTAATTGAGTACCGTCTCTGTCTGTGAAGGTGTCTGTGCTCACAGACATTCCGTCACTGCCACTGTGACCACTGGCTCCAGGCAGCTGGTGGGGTAGTGCAGCATCTTCTTGCTGGTCCTTTACCAGCTCTTTTGTCAGATTGAGAAACACCTATAGCAAGAAAATATGAAGGAAAATTTGTCCAAATGACTCCATTTACCAAAACAATTACCAGAATCCACTCTTCTGCTTCATAGCTGTAGTTGGTGCAGCGATTGTGCATTACAATCCTCTTTCTATTCCATTTGTGCTCTGTTTTTATCAGTGTAAAATTGTTGTTGTCCAGCTCCCTGTCACCTCCTGTCTCTCTTCTGCTGCAGCAGTGGAAATTCAAACCTTTGCAGCTGCCCCTTGGACTCACCTTGTCCTAGAACCCCCTGCTCTGTGGCCAGTGAGTAGGTGTGAACAAGGCTGCACTTCATCTCAGGCCCTACATAACCCTACTCTCACACCCACAAAGTGAGCAGCACACAGGAGTTCTCTGCATGGCACCAGGGAAGAAACAGGGAGAGCTGTTTCCCTGGAATATTTTCCCCTCTAGCCTCTGACAGCCCCACTGCCTCCTCGCTGGGACTGTGCAGCCATAGCACCCAAGCTGCACATGGTACATGATGTATAACTTATTCTTGCTGCCTGGGGAAAACACCTTAAAAGCAAGAAACCATTTCTGAGTAGAAAGGTAACAATCTTCCTCCTTCCTTTCTGCAAGACAAGGTCAGCACTGCTCATAATTTACTTTTTGTTTCTGATGCAATTAAATGTGTTTATTTGACCAAAGATTTCCCATGGGAAGAAAGGTGCCTGTGCTAAGATGCACCAGGTGACTCAATTGTACAACACAGTGATTTCAGCATTCATGCTCAAGTCCATCGTTTAGATGGTTTGCTGACTCCTTCCCATCTCCAGAGGCATGGAGGCCAGGAGAATAGTTCCAGGGGAAACACATCATTGCCCTCTCTCCTTAGTCTAACTCCAGTATCTCATTTTCTGAGCTGTTAGCAAGGTGAGACAGTGCAAACTTTGTGCATTAGTATATGTATAGATTTATGGATACACCTACACACTCACATGTTCCTAAGTGTAACTCGCTGTACAACCAAACCACTTCTTCCCTGCCTGAAACTCCCACATCCAAAACATGCCACCATCTAGCCCAGGAAGCAGAGCTACAGCAGAGCTGTGAAATTAATCTCCATAACATTTCCTTACATCCAGTGGATCCTGAGCTCATACCTCTTCCACAGTCGTGTTTGAAATCCCGTAGCAGCCAAGGTGCAGATCATTCAAGCTGCTGTCCAGGGCTCTGAGAAGCGCCTGGTAGGCCCCTGAGACTGTGGACTTGAAAGGGGGAAGCACATACACGAGCTCTCCACCAATATCCTCCTTGAGATAAGCCTCTGGAAGATGGGACTGGATCAAGGAGGTCACTGCTGAGGTGTCACACTCCTCTATCATGTTCTGAAAAAGAAAAACAATCTGTGGTCACTGAGAGGGTTGTGAGGTCAAACTTCCTCCTGCAGGATGTAGCCCAAATCCTGTCCCAGAGCATAATCCAGAAGTGATCTCAGACCAGGTACTCAACACTCCAAGGTAAATAGCAAAGCAGATGAAAGGGGGTTTCTGTCCCTTGAAAAGGGATGTGTGGCACTGAGCTCATCTTGGTCCATCCAAAACCTCGCTGGGCTCCCTCTGCCTACAGGGATTGAGGTTGGGCTCAATCAACCACTCTGTACTGGTTTGAGGGTTTGTGGTACAACAGAGACAAGGCCTGGCCATCAGGGAGCTGCCACCTGAGCTTGGCTGCCAGCATACACACACTCTCTTTCCCAAGAAAAACAAGGCTTGCACATGGGTCTTTTTTCATTTTCTCTATCTCTACTGCCAGCAATTTGGAAGAGGGACTGGTCTCCCATGGTATCTGCTCATTATTCTGTGTGCTGGGCCCACCAACAGCACTGTAATGAACACCGTCAAGAGCAAAGTTCCTCACTCCTTGCAAGCAGAACACTTTGCCTCAGGCCAGACAGTGTGGATGGACTCTTTCCATCTGCTTTATTCCTCTGAACTCCAGAGTTCTCAGTCTGCATCCAGCCTTGTCTTTAACACTCAAGGAGACCCTGTTCTTTTTCAACAAAGCAGAGCACTGATGCTCCTGTTTCCAAGGGTCATGGAGGCTGTTCTGGTGGCCTTACTGGAGAGCCTTCCTCTGCTTTGAGGAAAGCAGGGACACATGTTCTGTGGGCATCTCTCACTGAGAAGCAGCATGCCCACATCCAGATCCTCAACAGCTCTTTGGTACTGCTATCCTTGGATCTGTCACTCAGCTCCTGTCAGTACAGCTCTAAGTGCCTACATTCCTCAACAAGCCTGGATGGCTCCCTCAGAGACAGAACTCCAGCTCCAGGACCAGCTCAGACACAAACCTTCTTTTTGGTGAGTGTCAGATGGTATCCATCACCAAAGGTTTCCTTGAGGTAGAAAGGTGAACCACAGCATTTAAGCCCTCCATGCTCTAGGAAGGCAATTCGGTCGCTCAGAACTTCGGCTTCATCCAAGTGATGTGTTGAGAGAATGATGGTTCTGCCTGGAAAACACAAAGCTGATGTCAGCCACCACAGAATGAACACACATGGTCACCTGAGACAGGAGGAAGCCTTGATGAGTGAGGGGACACTGAGTATCAGGTGAAAATCAACTGCATTTTTTTGTAATTATTAGTCATATTGGATGACAGGCAACAGCAGAGAGAAGCTGAAAGTTACTGTATTTTAAATTCTGTGTTAGGGTAAAGTTACTTTTCAAATGACACTGAATTTACAGAAACCAACCAGGATGCACCCTCCAGACCTGCAAAATCCCAGTCTCCCACAGTTCTTTCTCTGTGCCCTCCAAAACCCACAGTTCAAAGCCCCTGATCCCGTATTCGCAAAAGTGACATGAAGTCCCCCTCGCCACTGGGCAGCATCTCATTTAATCACAGTACCTTTTTTATTCTTGGAGATAATTTCCCAAATACTCCTCCGGGAGCATGGATCAACCCCTGTGGTTGGTTCATCAAGTATCACCACCCTTGATCCACCCAGGAGAGCAATGGCTATGGATAACTTCCTCTTCATCCCCCCGGACAGGGCACCAGCCAGCTTGTGACGGTGGCTGTACAGCCCAGTCTCCTTCAAGGTCCTTGAAAACAAAGGAAAAACAACCCCAAAAGGTTGTCCTTCAGGCATCTTTTAAAAGCAGGGAATCTGAAAATACCCAAAAACCCCCCATAACTGCAAATGAAAAACTGCTCAAGTATGATCTGCTCTACTGAGTGATCACAGAGCAGGGAGACGAGTCACCCTGTAGCTCAGTCATCGGGATTTTAATTTAAAACATTTTTTAGGATGTTTTCAAAGTTTCCATCTGACAAGTCAAGGTTAAAGGCTCAACCCCATCAACTGAGACATCAAGATTCAAACTCCCTGGGATTCTCTGGCTGCTTCACTTCTCTGCAGAACCAATAAAGCCAACATCATCTTTCTGACTGGTTGATTAAATCTTTTTCAGAAGAAAACTGTAAAGCAGCAAGGACTAGACCCTTAGCCCTATAAATTCATCTCCAAAGAATTACCACAGAAGCTTGTAAACCTCCTGGAGAGGAGACACTGTTTTCTTACAGCCACAGGTATCAATATATTCCTGTAGTCAGACCAGGGTATCATTTGAACCTTAAACTGGATCTGCAGCTCTCCTCAAATCCATTAATTTGTGCTTTGCAGTGACACTGGCACTACCACACAACAATTTCTCTCTCTTCTCCAACCCTGCTGTTTTTATACCTCTTCACTTCTTGGTAGAGCTCTTCTTTACTCCAGTGAGGGACTTTGATGTACCCGTAGAGCAGCAGGTGTTCCTTCGTGGTGAGGTAGTTAAATAGCACATTGTGCTGCATACACACCCCCATGTTCTTCCTGATGACCTCCTGGTCAGTCCTGATATCTTTGCCACACACAAAGATAGTACCTGATGATGTAGGGAACAATCCAGTCAAAATAGATCTGAAGGAAAAACAAAGAGAGAGAGGAGTTAGAAAAAGGAGAAAACCATAGGTAATTTTTTTCACGTGGTCCTGTACCTGTCATCACTTTCAAGGTTTCCTTGTATCACCATCCCACTCCTTCCAGCCAGAGGCCACTCCCCACTGTGTCTCCTGCTGCCTCACCATGCTCTGGCATGCCCATTAACATCCATGGACATCCCTGTATCCTTCTGTAGGAACGTGAGGGCAAGCACCAAGCTCACCCACTGAACCCTGGCCACTTCTATCTTCTTCAGGCTTCCTCTCCCTACTCAGACCACTGCACATTCCATGCACCAACACTCACGAACACCCTCGACTTCCAGTATAATTACTGGGAATTCACGTAATGCAGTTACACTCCATTCTTTGAGGTTTGCCTGCAGCACCCCGACAGCCTTATACTGTAACCACAACTGACACTGAAACTCACCTCTTCATTTACTAACCACATCAGAGGTGGAAGACTGGTTTCACTGCCATTACTAATGAGAAACGGGAGAGGACTTCCAGACAAGACACCTCACAGTGGGCAGCACTTTCATCTAGTTCAACTAAATAATTACCCACCGAGAAATGGCCAACAGACCTGAGCCAAACACCCTCTGCTCAGAATAGCTACTTGCACATTACAGCTCATTTTTGGAGCTGTCCTGGAGGGACTACAGGGATGAGATGCATGTCAGACTGCCCTTCACCTTCCCAGAGCTTCTCTCTCTCCTGGGACTTTTAACCATCATTAAAAAGCAGTAACTTGTGACCTTACTCGGGATTTGAAGCCTGCACTAAGTTTCAAGAAGGTTTTATACTTTTCTGCACATCACCTTTGCCTACACTTTGCAAACAGAATATGAGATGAACTGATAATAAGCTGAGATGAAGCACACATCTGTCTTACTGGTTTTGGCTCTTCTGAGGCTTCTATTTATCAGCTTAATGTTGCTTTCAGAGATATGCACATATATATCAGTGGAGAAATCAAGTTCTACAGGTCTGTTTTAGTGCTGTTATCTAACAAGTCAAATAATAATTTATAAACAGCAAGGCTGAAATGCCAATGCATTAATCCCCTGCCATTCCAGCCCAGCCAACACATGAGCCTCTACAGCTGAAGTGTATCTTTATTAAGTTTTCTTGCTAGTATTGCTTCAGCTTTGGTGTGTGCACCAGCTACCCACAGCATCCAGAACAGCCTAACCCCAGGCACCAAAGTGCCATGGAACAAAACACCTCAGTAGTTGCTGTGCTGGGTATTACAGGTGTCTCACGAGATTAAAAAGCGTGTCCCTAAGCAGCAAAGAACCTTTTAGAACCTGAAGAATTCAAACAGATACAGGAACTCCTGAGGTCATCCATGAGCCAGATAAAACTACATGAGAGTTTTGGCCTAATACAGTAAGTTTCTCAGTCTCCCACCACTGCCCAGCCCCACTTGCTCTCTCCTTCACCCACTCACACCCCACAGTATAAAAGAGAGCTGCTTTAAAGGGCACGCACATGGTTGTAGTTTTCCCAGCTCCATTGTGTCCCAGCAGGGAAGTGATATTCCCTTCATAGAAGTTGAGGCTGAGGTTGTCCACTGCAGCTCTGGATCCATAAACCTTTGTTATGCCATGGAGGGAGACTCCCAAGGGGAGATCAGTGGGCTCCGGTTCCAGGTGAGGGTGGGGGGCACCTTCGACATCGAAGAGAAGGGGCACAGGTCAGTTACTGCACTGCAGCAGCTCTTTGTGATACTTTTCTCACCTCAGAGATAAGCAGGGCTTTTAAAACCAAAATACAGCCAAGGCAGGTGCCTTTCATCCAGGAACGTTGTGAACATGTCACTGGATCTGTATCATTTTGAGCTCTCCTGGATTTCTCCTTTTTACTTCTGCAGCTTCTAATCACTCCTGACAATAGGCATTAATCACTTCTGAAAAGGTCTCATATCTAGGTGTTTCAGAGCACCTAACTTAATTTACACTAAGCAAGCACAGAAAATTAGAGGACATACAGCAAAACTGCTGAGGTATTTTCAGTTGGGTACAACCAAAAAAGCTTTTCTGTGTGAGCTCACAATATTTTACAGGCTAAACATTTCAAGAGATGAACAAAGAAGCAAACATCCCATTTGCCAAGTGGAAACTCGTATTTGCTTGCACAAACAAAAGTGTATTTCTACACAGAGTGTTGTAGACAGAGATAAGCACGTAAGGTAACTGCCCAGCTACAACATACATGAATATGCATGGGACAAGCAGTACTGGATCTCCACACCAAATAGGAAGAAAAAATATAATTTAAAAGCCAAATCTCCATTCATGTAAGTACCAGCTTCCAATTTTTCCTGTGCTACAAAATGAGGATCAATAGATAAATGTGTTTTCTGAGTATGGTGCCCCCTTAGAAATTTGGCTCTGTTTAACTAAAATATAAGTTATCATTGCTACCCCATGTAGTATCCACATACATATCTTATTGTTGAGGGTGACTTCTTTCCTTAACATCAGCTTGGAGAAGAGAAGGCCTCTTTGTTTCTCATTCCAGAAGGGGAGGTAACCGTTGTATTCGATCCAGTAAGATGGAAGCAATGGGAAATACCAGGGAGCAGCCATGCCATATCTACCTGCAGGAAGAGGAGTCTCATCCAGGTGTCTGTTCCCCAGGAAGTATCACTATTTGGGGTGCACTCAAAATAGTCAAAATGAACTTCACAGAGATCTCTACCCTCTTGATGTGCTCATGTGCTACTGAGACTTAGTAGAGGGTTTGCCTGATTGGCACAACAGGAAGCACTCCCTAATTTGTTATTCTGAGTAACTCCATAGCTGGAGGGCAGGAGTACTTCATGTTTTCCACTGGGTAGATTTCCTTATGCCAGTGGACTGCTTCATTAGGTGGGGAAGAAAAGCAGAAGACAAATGTACTGGCTCTTGCCCAAGGCAGGAATCACTTTTTGAAATCAAATGATGTAAGTAACACAACTCAAAATCACTCAGCTGACAAATGCAGGCCAACATGCTCTGTTCTCATTCTCACCCACCAGACTGCAAACATATCCTCCTGTGTCCTTGGCTTCAGCTTCTCAGGAGACCCACCTACCCATGTAATAAGCTGAGGAACCCTAATTCTCCCCTGCTCTGCTCTGCCTCGGTGTCATTAACAGCTCAGACATCCACTAAGTCGTGCTCTCTTTGATCTAGAACAGAGGTATCCTGTGTGTGCAGACTGTCTCACTGCCTGAACCACTGAATCAGCCATTGCTGTGTGCATTGTTTTCCAAAAGAGATGGTACAGTGCCACCCTCAATGCTTTTTATCCTTACCTGGGAAAACATTCCTTATATACCATCCCAGAATGAAGTAAATGAAGGAGTCTATCAGAATGAGCCAGCACATCCAGCCAAAGTTAGTGTTGTCTCCAATCATGGGGGACTTATACATGTTGTCCCACTGCAGACCTGCAGAAAGGAATTGGGAAATAGAGTCAGAATCCGTGTTAGCCAATGAAATGTCCCCACCAGGGGAGCTCAAGGTCTAGTTTTGTCTGCAATAAACATACCTATGCCCTGTGCCTCGTAGCGAGCAATGTATTGACTTGCATAACTGAAGGCAGTTGGGGACAAGAGGCTCTGGGGAATAAACAAAATTCAAAACAAAGAACTTATGAATTAGTCTCAAAGACAAGTCAAGTCAGGTAATCAATCAGGTCCCCATTAGCCAGGAAAATGAGTAGAGTTTGTTTCCCAACAGTCACAAAGAGCGCTGGACCAGCCTTATGATGAGAAGTACTACTGGTGACAGGCTGTAATGTCTCCTTAAAGCCTGACTTTCTTTTGCTTCCACACTCAGGACCCAACTTCCTCCCTCATGCAGGGCTTTATTTTAGGTTTTTGAAATAGAGCACTGCTTGAGAATTACCTTCTGGTGCCATGTGGTTAATTATTCCACCATTTGCATTAATAGATGTCCTTTCCTGAATCTGGTGACTCAGAGAAAACAAGTCTAACTTCTGAAACCCAATACCTAGCTATACTGACCCTTGGTAAGAAACAAGGCTTTACATCTAATTCCATGGTTAGGAATGTTATGGAAAAGCAGAACTTACCAGGAGGCTCTTCACAGAGAAGCTCAAGTGATTCTCGATGACGAGCAGCACGATGAAGGGGAAGAAGGTGAGGATGTACACGAGGCTGCCCACCAAGGCTGCTATGTTGGTGTTATTGAAGAAAACACTGATGAAGTAGCTCATGGCTATGATGGACAGGCTGTAGTCCATGAGGTACAGGAACAGGAGTGCTGTGTTTGTTTTGGGAAGGATGTCACCCACTTTTAGAACAATAATGAGGAAGGTGACAGTGATCAGAAGGAAGATGGCACACTCCACGAACCAGGCGATGAAATGGCTGCTGGCATTAACACCCATCATCTTCATGTACTACAGAGAGAAAGGTGGAAAAAACAACCACAAAAGACATTTGGGAGAAGTGAAGATATCTATCTGCTGACATTGAATGATTTGCTTTTTCAGGTCCTGGACAGGACCTGCTCTTTCCCACTGTGCCACCTCGTGTGTTTCTATCCAGGGAGAAACCATGCACTCACATTCCTGGAATGCCCAAGGTTTGCAAAGCAGTCTATTGCAAAAGAACAGCACAGATAGGATCTGCAAGTGTCAACTGTCACAGCTCACAAGCTCCAAAGCAGCTTGTGGCCTCAGATTTGTAACTTTTCTAAAGCATTTTGGTTATTTTTTTTTGAATTATCCTAATTGGTCCAGCAGCTTGAGTGTAAAAGCCCTCACCAAACCATTTCTTACGCAACCCCAATTCAACAAATAATAGCTGAATTACCATGGTTACAAGGAAGCAATACTAATTTATTAAATTAGCTGATGATCAAGTCCCCAAGACTTGCATAAAACTGCAAATTTGTATTGATAAATCCAA
The DNA here is from genome assembly GCF_003984885.1 of Neopelma chrysocephalum. Lineage (NCBI taxonomy): Eukaryota > Metazoa > Chordata > Aves > Passeriformes > Pipridae > Neopelma > Neopelma chrysocephalum. The sequence goes on from NW_020897703.1 coordinate 2,327,693, forward strand.
AAGAAAGTACAGGTGCTGGTGTCTTCTTGTAGATTATTACACAGCTAAAAAGATGACTGACACCTGGCCCTTAGAGACAGGGAAAATGGTTCCCTAAACTTGAGTAAGGGGCTGCCAGGGAGCCCCTGGGATTCACTCATTTTCCATCTCATCACAGATCACAGAGTGCCCTTTTTTGGAAATGTTTTTGGCGAATCAGCATTTGTTTCCATGGTGTTGGATAAAACCCAAATCTGCTGGAGCTTTTGTTGCTTGCTGAAGCTTAGTTTTACTAAAGTTCTCTGCTGTTCATCTCTGTTCACAGTGATCACACTGAAAACCTGAGTTAATTTAATAAATTCCCTATGTCTCAATGTCAATTCTTTTCCAATAGGCAACCTGAAGAACTTCATTTCAGAGGAGCTGATGTAATATGTAGCACCTTCTGAAATATTAAGTATAATAACTTCAAGGATAGGAAATAAGTCACTTTTCATGTCTTTGTCCCCAGTAGGTATGACTCAAAGTCAATTTTTAGAGAGGTTTAAATCTTCAGAAAACTTGTAATTTTGTGAGGTGCCCATGTTTCCACTGTTCAGAACTGCAAAGCAATATTCCCTCCACTTGAAGGGAGTTTCTGTGGCTTTGAGCTCAGTTACAATGTCAGAATTCAAACACTGCAGGTCAAACAATAGGTATTTGGACTATTTTCCTTAATGCTTGTTTTGCTCCATTTAATACTGAACATGAGACACAGTAGCCACTAATGAGGAAAATCTGTTTATAATTTTGCACGCCCCAGAAAGTTTCACTGTACCTCATAAAGCCTCAGATCTTTCTCTTGAACAAGTGTTTTAACAAAATCAGCTATAAACAGCACCCAGGCAGCCATCAGAGCAAATGGAAGAGAGTAGGTCACGCTGGTTAAGAACCTGTAAAAGGCAAATGCAGGCTTTAGCTGAATACCAAATGTTCTGGGGATTAAGGCTTTATACAGAATATATTTTTCAGAACAATACTTTGGCACAGGAAAAGACATGCTTAGATTTCAAAACATGGAGTAAAATTAATAATTACCAAAAAAAAGACTCCTTTACCATCGCACTGGATTTTCTATTCATGAAACCCCTGACTGCTCAAAATCTTTTTTTTTTTTTTTTTTTTTAATTACAGAGGGATTTCCTGATGCAGTCTGGAAGTTTAGCTCAGCAGCACCACTGGCAGGAGCAGGAAGCACCATGGGCAGTGGCATCTCCTGGCTCTCTGATGGGCTATATCCCATCTGGAAAGATCACAGCAACCAGCCCTAACTCCCAGTTCTGTGCACAGATATAATGGCCAAATGTTGTTGTCAGGCCATATTTCCTGGTATAGATTCTTCCCTTCAAACTGTCTGTTCTACTATCCCAAAGAAAAGGTATTGAGGATCCAGGTCACATTTCTTGGCTCCTCACTTCAATTAAAACCTTCTTCCAGTGCCAAATGTGGGCAGAAAAAAAAGACAACAATGGCCAACAATAAATTTGTCCCTTTGTGATGGAAAGCAAGTTTTTATAGCAGGAGATTCCCTTCATTGCATCTGCAGGGCCTATGCTTTCCTCCTTAATTTCTAAACCTGGCTTAAAAAACACAATCAGGGTCATTCCTGGAAAATGCTTAATGTACAATAACAGAAGAAAATTAACACTCCATTTGTTTTTAATATTTTTTTTTTTTACCTGTGAAGCTGAAAACTTCCTATGAACCAGTGCTTCCAGAAACGCTTCCATGCAAATGAAGCCTTATTTTTAAAGAACCATGAAAAGGCACTTCAGTAGCTCTACTGGCTCTTTGTTGTTTAGGTTTTTTTTTGCTACCACCTTGTGCATAATCTCTAGTTATTAAAAATTCAGCATTTCCCAACACCTTCTGTGTACTGGTATATTTATATTCCCTCCTTTTCCCTACAGGATGGTAACTGTGCAATAACAATTGATAAGCAGGCATTTTATGATGACTTCTACTGGATGCAAATCCAAAGCCTTTAGGTATTTTAATAATTGAGCAAACTCATGTCCCTCTGAACCTGGGGTGGGGAGGGAAACCCGAAGGCAAGAGTTTTTCCCAGCAGGCCAAGAACAAGGAAAAGGAGCAGACAGCACTGTAGTAAGTGCTTCCAGCAGCCAGTTAATCATTGTACAAAACTCTCTCTCAGCAATAATCCAGGTATTTGCTGCAAAACTTGGTTTGGATGCTCCCTGCCTGCACTTGTGGGCACTTTGCTTGTAACTACCCTGAGAAGAGGTTATAGGCCTCCAGCTCTCCTAAGTGACAGCTGGGACAGAAGATCCATGGCTCTGCTATAGCTCCTAAATGGCACCTTACAGCTCTCAAACAATCTTTTGGTTCATGCAGCCAACATGGAGGCTTTTCAGTACACACTGCTCCTCGGTTCAGTCTGTACTTTTGGTCCAAGCACAGGGCACAGCAACCACCCAACCTTCTGATACAGCTTGCTGAACATCCTTCAGTGCTCTCTGACAGACACTGAAATCCCTTCCCTGAGCGTTTTCCACCCAGTTTGGCCACCAGCTGTGGTCAGGGTAATAACTCTGAGGCAGTGCCACGTTGCCAGTTTTCCCACACAGACCAGAACTGCCTTGCCAGAGGGGCAGCTCCTCAGCTGTGAGAGATTCGCTTCTCTCTACTGCATTTGGCAGAGATGCTGTTCATACTGGCTGCAGATCTGGCTCAAGTTGAAGGAAAAGGAAGATGATCCAAAACTTTTTGATCTGCTTCACCATCCAAAACTTATTCTGGTCCTTACACTGCTCTGTTAACAGGCTGTTAACCCAGCAACTCAGTGCAGCAAAAGCCTCTCTGTCCTCCCTCATTACCACAGAGATGAATGGTACCATCTCATCTTCCCTCTTGTCCTTCTTAAAGCATCTGAGTGCCACCTGATTGAGAGTTACTCAGTATACACTGAATGTTATCTAGAATCACTGGAATGAATAACAAACACCACAGCTGGACAGCAATCTCTAGGAACAAAGCTCATAATCCTAGGGATGCTTTTTTCCCAATAAGTCCATTTTCTAAGTTCTGCTGCATTATCTGCATGTAAACACCTGCAGAACAAGCAACACTCATATTTAACCTAAGTCCTGTCAACTCTCAGTTCCACCATGGGTAGTAAAACAGGAACAGGGAATGTTACCTCCTGTAAAGCCTATAGTTACCATGACAATCCAGGTACATTCAGAGCACTGAAAACGAAAGATTAGGCAAACCAAACACAGACCATTTATACTAGAGACCAAAATTCCCTCTTTTGTTCAAACCTCTGGGGAAAAAACCCCAAAAAACAAAAGCAAAAATCATTTTTATAGGTCAGACAAGATGAGCTTACACAAAGCATGGAGACAAAAGCCACCCAAACTTACATATCCTTGTTGTAGCAGGGGTAAGGCATGGCCTGGACTTGAACAGCTATTTCCTCTGGTTTCTTGCCAGTCTGTAATTCAATAATGGCCCTTTCAATGTTGTCCTGGATATAAATAAAGGCCCGGCTGTAGATCTGGCTCTGGGAGGTGGAATTGTGTGGGCCCACGGTCCAGATGCGCTCCCGTATCCTGTTGGTGGTCTGTGTGATCCTGCTGCTCATTCGGATCGTGTAGTTGAGCACAGGAGGGAGGGTCAAGGCCCCAGAAACTGAGGATCCAGGGCTGCTATGGCTTGAAGGCAGCTTGAAAATGATACCTTGGAAAAGAAAAGGAAAAGGCTTTCCTCTGGACTTGACAGCACGGGAGCAGTACACACAGATACGTAGGAATTCCTCATTTTTGTAAGCCTTTTCTACATTTCACTTCTTTGCTGCACAAATAATGCTCAGATGGGCTGACACTTGTCATGACTGTGCCCAAAGGTGCTCCCTATCAATACAGCTCATGTCTCGATGCTGTAACATAAAAGCCTTCGGAACCCAGTGCTGACAATTGTTGATGACCTACACGCATATTTTTGGGTCCACACAAATTCCTGCAAAGCTGAGAGGTCTCAGACTATAAAAGCTTTGCACGTTCCTGTCTGGAAATTGCATTTATGTACAGTTTGACAGACAGGAAATTTTTTGCCTTTAAAATGTCTGTTTTGAGTAGAGCCAACACCACAGAAGTTTTTCTCTCCACAATATCTTTCCTGATTATTCCATACATAAAACATACGATGGAATGGAATGGATGACAAACAGGGAAGAAAACTGCTTTTATGGGAACAGACAAATATTATCAGGGTTTGAAGTTTCAAGAAAAGCAAGTTTCTATCTACTCCTCAGTTATGAAATATAAAACCAAACAGGTCACAGGAATTATAAGTAAATCCTAATTGAGGAGATATTGGCCATTGTTTAAAAATTAAGATATATTTATATTATTCAAATTAATGTAAGTTCCTATTCCCTGTTCCCTCCACTGGTCTCTGCAGTCTGATCTGAAGCTGCAATCCAATCCCACAAATGTGAAGTGTGACTGAGAAGACCCAATATAACATTATGGTGCTTGGCTGGAATATCTCAAGCACTTTATGACTTCCTAATAAATTGAACTGTCTCACATTTGGACTTGATGATCTTAAAGGTCTTTTCCAACCTCAATGATTCTATGATATTTTTCTCAATTAAAGCACCTTTTTCCAGGGAACCTTGAAATAAATTAGTTGCATGAAGATCTCCTTAGGGCAGTGGAATTTTGTTCAAACTGAGAATTAACAAAGAGAAGTCACCAGCTGACAAGCAGAGGTGTAAGAGAAGAGGAGGTATAAAAAGGGAGTGTAAAACACTCCATAAGGAGGTCTCAGGGTGCAGGCCCCACACACACACTGGCTCAAAATCGATTGCTGTGCAGTGGGAGCTGACCATAACAGTTTGTGGTGAAAAGCCAGATTTCTTACGCTGCACTCCCACCCTCTATCAGGTTGAATTTAATTTACAGGGGGATTTGAGACTGTCACATACTTGCAAATAGTTCGTTCTTCAGAAAGAGCTCCTTAGCCACCCTTTCCATTTCCTCTAAGTCCTTGACTGCCCGAACACGATTAAACGAGACGCAGGAGGACACGTTTACAGCAAGGGTAGCAAGAGTGTTCAGCTGATCAACAATGTCAGTGTTGTTCTGTAATTCCAGCCGAATATCATCTGGAAAAAAACCCCACAGACAAAACCATCAGCATCACTACAATAGCAAAAAATCCATCACATCATTCCACCCTTTACACTAATGATGACGCCAGAAAGGAAGAATAAACTCCCCATCATAGTAAACATTAAGTGTAAAATACATTTCTTCACTCAGCAGTGCAATGAAGGCATGTTGTTGACCCAGTTTTTATGTTAATCATTTGTAATATGCTCGTGAGTTTGACTTTGGGAGGATGCCAGCAGTGAGATGTGACAGCCATCCCAAATTACAAGTCCCTCCTAAGCTGCTGGGGTTATAGACTCGCACACGATGCTCACCATTCCTTCCACACCTTATGGCTCTGGGTGTAATCACCTCGCCTGTTGAGCTGCTGTGTCTCAGGGGAGCACAAGCCCATCAAGGCAGAGCTGTGTGTGCTGTGCTGATGTGTGGACTGAGCCTGATAATGCAGTTAATGAAGACACTGCCGTTTGCAGCCAGGTTCCAAAGGTGACTGCGTGACGCAGGGAACTAACAGGGAACAGCTGCTGCCGGCACCACGGCTTTTGGGGAGTTAAGACAGGAATTGTTACTCATGGAGTAACGCAGGGGTCATCGTGAACAGGATGTAAATGCCCTTCTGACTGCAAGAGATCATAACCACTCTTGGTTGCTGCTGGTTTTGCTGGCATAGCCCAGATTTATGTTGAGATGTATGGCCACGCATTGAAAGAGCAGGTAGGGACAGTAGGACAGGGATAAAGGGACTGGGATCCCCCTGCTGTGCACTCTCGGGGGGTGATGTATCCACCACCACTGTTAGCTGGTTGAGTCTCACAGTGCACATCAGCAACTCCCACCTTGAAGGCTCATGCAAGACCATCAGAGAACAGCAAATTCCAGCACAGCTTCTCCTCTGGCTCCATCAGCCTGGGTACCTTTATCTTATCCCTTGCTGTTCTGCTCTGGAGAACTTTTACTTTGAACCTTGTTGCAATGCAAGTGAGCAGCCCTCAACATTTTCCAGCAGTCCCAGGTAGCTCATTTGAAGTCCTAATTACAGCTAAACAGTGTCCTCCAGTGGCCACACACAGCGGCAGAGTCTCCCATCCCACTCTCCCTTCAACCTCCAGGAGAAACATCTCTTCACAAAGCCCTGTGCTCTCTAAGAGTCTTTTCCCATAGACCACAAGATTCCTGGATCAGAGCTGAGATTGCCTTGCAGTAGAGCATCCAACACTGGCCAGAGAACAACAGTACTACGGGATGGCTGCAGTTTGGTGCCTCTGGAGCTCCGAGACCTGAAGTACAAGGAAGAAAGAGGGCAGCACATATGAACACACACTTACCCAGTTCGTTTATCTGACTCAGCAGTTCAGCTGCATCCAAATCCACCATCATCTTGATAAAAACCTGCACAAAGGGATTCTGCAGAGTGTTCTATCAACAAGGAAAAAAAAAGAAAAAGCATGAGTTTGACCAGAAGTCTCTTGAGCTTATTCAGTGTATTTCTAAAATGTAGCAGACTTCACTGAGCATTTGTACAACCCCCTCCTACTCCTTTCCTGACCTTCCGGATTTCGCTCAGTGTATCAGGATGGAGAAATGGCAGCAATGAAAATGTCATACAGAGCTCTTTGAGTTCAAGTTAGTGCTTCTTGGAGTCAAGAGAGGACACCTACTGAGTCTCCCCCAGGTACTAGAGTCCTGTGAAAAAAAACTATGGATAATCTAAGTTATTCTAGAAGTGCAGTCAACATCCCTCGGGTATGTTTTAAGTCCTGTGAACTCAGCCAGAGCACAATGGGTAGGCAACCAAAACTAAACTTGGAGATCAGCACAGATTTTTGTTTGGCTGAATATTTCATTATTCCACCAATGAGTGCAATCAGCAGAGGATATTTAATTTCACTTTTGCATATTCCACTCTGGATTTTTCTCCTGGTGCCATGGAAATTAGAACAAATTCCAGCCCCTGAAATTAAGTTCTAATGCTTTAGGTTTCCAGGGGTCTCATTTTCTTAGTTTGTAAGAAAAGGAGACAATTTTTACTAGAGAATGGGAAACAAGTGTGTGTAACATTACAGTCTACTGCTTTCTGTATCCAAGCAAGGCTAGGCTCCTTAGGAGGGGAAAAAGAAATTTTATTTACATTCACTGAGGTACAAAACATCTTCCAGCTCTTATGTGTGTACCCAGAGCAACATGCTTATTATAGATACTGTTTCATTTTCTGAAAAAGTCATTTCTTGCCTGGTCTTGGCTGGCTGGATCACTCTATCAAGCAGAAAGTTAATTTACAAACTGAAGAGCATTCCCTGCTCATCTCAGCCCTCCAGCAGGCCCCAGCATGGCCAGTGTCAGGGAGCATATTACAAACAGATCATTTGAGACAGAGGATGTGCATGGCAAGGTGAGTCTGGAGTGTTTCTGTTAAGGGAACAGGCAGGCACAGGAACTGGGAAGTCCAGGACAGAAGCCTGAGAAGGGCCTCCCCTCATGACTTCAGATGTCTATGGAACTGCAGTTCATTTCAGTGAGTAAATCTATCCTCCCTATTCCCTCCTGGCCAAAGAGATGGGGGAGGTAGGATCTCATACCTTGATCATTGGAACTGTCTGGTTTAACTTAGCCAGGGAATTAATGATGACAGGAGACTTGTCCAGCCACTCTTGGGACTTCAGGGCTAGATCAGCCATCTGCTCCAGGGTTGCATTAGACTACAAAAGAAGCCCACAACATAAAGGATTAATTTATTCATTATCTTACAGATTTTAATCAATAAATATATCAATAAAACAGCTGAGACCAAATTTGGTTTCCTCAGGATTTTTCTTAGCATCCTATTCCTGTTTAGCAAAATGCCCCTTAACACACCGAATTTGATGCAAATACTTAAAATACGGCCCCAAAAGTGCCATTTAGAACATGTCTTGGATATCAGCTTTCCTTCTACTGGTCTGCTTGTGAACAAGCACTGGTTAGAGCATTTGTCTTGTGAGACATATCTCTCTTACTGGTTGAAAATATGGGGGTGAAACTTCCTAAACTGGAGGCTTTATAAAAATCGTATTGTAAATATTAGACCAACAGCAATTTTCTGGAGGTAAGATTCATTCAAAGACAAAAGATGACTCATATATCAGCAAGGAAACCAGAAAAAGAAAGTTGGATTAATACACCAAACAGTGAGAAAGCAGGCCTGTGCTTCTCAGAGAAACAAGCCCGTGCCAGATAAATTACAACCCTTTGGAGTGGGTGTAGCCTGATGTCCTGGAACAGAGCCATACCTTCCTCATGATTGCTCGAGTTGCTGGGGTATCTGGTGTGAAAAGGATCTTCCCAAGCACCATTGGTTTTAAAAAAGACCAAATTAAAGCTCCAGTCGGGGTCTTGACCAGGTCCAGGTAAAAGGATAAGCAAAATGGTGCTGCAAGGGGAGAAAAGCAAACAAAATTGCACAGAGAACAAATAGACCAGACACAAGAAAGCTACCAGTGTATTTTTCCCCATCTACCCAGTTTGTTGCTGTGTCCAGAGAATGACTTCAGGGCCCTCTTCACTGACTGATCTAATGCATCTTGACAAAAGCAATCCACCCCCAAGATCTCCTGTTGCTGAACTCAAGACAACAAGAGTCTCACTGTTCAAGCCAAGATTATCTGCTCGAAGGTTAAATGGAGTTTTGTGAACTCAGAGGAGCTAATAATGTCAGTACAGTCAGAAAAACTACACATCAAGAAAAAGCAGTGACCTGTCGAGCCCTAAGACCAGATCATCAACGAATGGGAGACAGTGCAGTGTCAAGCACTGCTCTGCTGCACAGGCAGTTTTCCTTTGAACATTTATGGAAATAAAGCTCCAATAATTAGGGCAGTGCAGATCTTCAGCTAGCATAAATAATGAGCGCTTGCAGCCCTCAGAGACACACAGGGGAACAGCTCAGCACTACATCTCTCTGGAAATAGCAGAGAAATGGTTTTGCCCTAGGGAAAAGTCAGACTTACTGGAGTCTTGAGGAATCCCATATTTCCTCATCAGCTTTTGGACATAGACATCCTCCGCGTTAGAACTGTTGCTTATGGGGTCTCCAAAATCTGGAAGCAAGGACTCAAAGAACAGGGGTGTGATCTCCTGGTTGCAGAGAACTTTTGACATGGACTTAAATGTGCCACGTGTTATCCTAAAGGTGGCTGGTTTAAATAACGCCTGCAGAAAAGACAAAATGCAAATAAATCCTGCACGCTGAAAGGACCCCGCTCTGAGAGAAAAGAGAAATAACAGAATGAGAAGGCAAGGATTGAACATGTTTACACTGCTTTCTTAGGAGAAGTTTGTTTCTACAAAAAAAGGAACTGTCCATGGAAATAATGCATTTTTTGGCTAACCTCTGCTATGACAGTGGTGGCAAATTCATTTCCAGGTGTGAGAGCCAATGTGGGAAGCGCCTACAATGTGTGCAGAGGAATTCCCTATTGTTGACACAGATAGGCCCTGGGTTACAACACAGAATTTGTCACACAGATGTGCACATTCCCTAGCCCCACCTAGTCCAGGAATGCACGTGGCTCTACAATGTGCAGGCAAAGTGATGACCAGGAGTGATTCCTTGATCTGTGTTCTCACTGACTATGGATCTGAGAGGGACTGGACATGGTGCTGGATGAAGGTAGTGCACGCTGAAGTTACTGCAGCTGCCAGAGCAGTAATGTGTTTGTACTGAATGTTTTGGGCAGGCTCGAGGCTTTGGGTGTGATCTAATGCACCCTAAAGCCAGAGCAATGTTTTGCTGTTAACCTACTGGTTTTGCCTTTACTTGGAAGTTCCCCAGCTGTTTTCACCAGCTGATCCTTCCAGTATTTTGCTGGAAGTCCTCCCTCCTTCAAGACTGTTGCTCATCCCCTGTATTTTTGCTCCAAGTGTCCCTCCCACAGCACGTGTTCCTTGTATCCCCCTGTCATGAGCACATGATGGTCCCACTGCTCCAAATCAAAGCTTTCCCAGGAAGGCAGCATACCATCACAGAATGGTTTGGGTTTGAAGGGACCTTAAAGATCACCTAGTTCCACCCTTCTGCCATGGGCAGGGACACCTTCCACTAGACCAGGTTGTTCAATACACCACCCAACCTGGCCTTGGACAGGGATAAGTTTGATAGAGATTTTTTTGTTTTAATGTGGTTTAATGAGGCTTCTGGGGTAGGAAATTACTGTGGAAACTGTTCCAGTGGTGTTTTGCCTCCGAAGCCCATGCAGACTACACGTACCTTAGTCAGTGGCATTTTCCTAGACTGCCGGAGCTTTTTCAGGGAATGAATAGCTTGTAGCAATGGATCAACACCAGATTCAACCTGGTGTCTGAAGTATTTCATTTTTGTCAGAAGGCCTAACATCTTGTCCATGGGTTGCTGAAGTTCCTTAGGGAAAAACATCTACAAGAAGCAGGAAGGAAATCAATTACGATTAGCAGGAATCTGTGTGCGCGTGCATGTACACACCTATATTGTGTTAATTCAAAGATAAGGAGCGTGGGATTTTCAAAACTGTTAGGAGGCTTACAGGGTGGATGTCCCATGGGAAATGAATGGGATTTGTATTCCTAAATCCCCAAGTGCTTTTGCAAACCACTCCCCTGAATACTACATAATCTGAACAGTGCACATTTCCAAACACCCGCAGTTGGGAAATGTGTGTCAGTTACTGGCTGGGATATAATCAGGTCTCTAAGTGGTAGCATTTCACAAAGCATAGGTGTCAAACACTACAAGTAACTTTTGACCTGAGCCCAACTTCATTGGCATTCTCATTTAATAAGCATTTTTAAATATGTACTCATTTCTCCGTGGATGTTCTCTTCCATGCTGTTTCTACAGCTGTGTCTGTGGATATTTGAATCATTTAATGACTTTGTAGTTCCAAATAGATAGGAAAAAGATATTTTATGGGAGTTTTTCCAGGGCTTTGCTTTTCAAGGAATAAAACTATTTAGCCCAGTGCCTTATTTTTGGGTCAGTTGGGAATGTTCAAGAGGTTGTGACAGCACATAAATGATACTAGCAGATAGGGAGGCATTTAGAGTAGGTCCAGTGCCTTTAAATGAGGTTTGCTGGTTTACACCAGCTGGGATTCTCATTTATATCCACACTGTCACAGCATGGATATGCAATAAAAATTACTGCATGAGCAAAGCCTGATCTTTGGCTTGTGTAAATCCTCATAGCTTTTGGCCACTGCAATGATATTTTATGACCTTTCAGCCACTGCGTGCAGCAAAGACTACAGAAATCACTCTACAAAGCCAGCACTAACCTTGTACAAGAAATTGTAAACGTCTAAGTGTCGTAGCAGCGTGACCCCCAGGATGTAGGTCCCACGAGTCCTCTCTGAGAGAGAGAGTTTGCACAACTCCTCTGCCACCGTTCGCAGCTGCGGGTCAGCGGGACGGACACTACAGGACTCCAGCTGCAGGAGCTGAGAAATGAGCTGTGTTTGCACAGAGGGAAAATGGATTTGTTAGGGGTGGACTGCACGCTCCACCATGCGTGGATTAATCTTGCCGTGCTGTTGTTCTTTCCACAGCGTCATATTTCAACCCCAAGAACCAGGAAATGCCTACCCATTACTCCCTCTCCCAGGGACAAATCCTAAGGACTGTGTTTTACTACCCAGCTTGCACAGTAGTAAAAGATTTTGTGGCTTCAATTTCTCATTGACTGATGCATGTGACGTTTGGAAAAGAGCTCGCTCTTTGGGGCTCAGTCCAGACAAGATGGCTGGGAAGGAAAAGCATCTGGAGCTCTGCTTGCACAGGAGGCTGAGGAAGGCAAGCTCATCTCTCATTCTGGGAGGCTATTTTTGGACCCCGAGTGCTCCCATGAGATGTGGTTACAAGTGTATTTTCCATCTGGACTGCGACAACTTCTGAGCACCAAGGACTCCTCCGAAGGCCCTGCCCAGCCCTCATTAGTCTGTCCCAGTGAACCACATCCTGCCACGGATCAGAGCCATCCCTCCCCAGGCAGGGCCTGGCTCTGCACCAGCCACTGCTGACAGTCAGAGGGACCATACGGCTCCTGGTCCCCAGTGGATGGACTGACATCAGTGACTGCTCCGGCCGCATTCCTGGTGGTGATTCCAATCCATAATATGCTCTGCTGTCTATCCCTACGGGATCACCCACCCCTCTCTGTGCTGTCACACATGCAGTGATCTGCTCAGCTGCATTCACTAACTAATTCTGGTGTTAATGGCCTGAGAAGTAGAAAGCAACAAGATCTCCCAACAGGATGACAGCAAACTTACCTGACTGCTGTTTTCTGGGAGAGGTGTTTCCAGAAGAGCATCAATACTGGCTGCAGACATTCCTGTTGCATTTTTGAGATCCTCCTTGAGCTGGTCCACATTTCTAAACACATCTCTTAACTTTTCTGTAAAGAGCAATCAAAGAACAATTGACGTAACAGCTTTCTCCAGACACGTAGCAATCTCAAGCACACAGAGAGGACTTCAGGTGAAGTATGGAAGTGTAGTACCCCAGATAAAGGATCCCGAGGGGCATGGGACATGGCTATTTCATTAATATCACTTCTTCCTGGCAGCTAGGCAATTCTTGGGACTTCCAGCAGAAAGTATAGTACCAGCGATAGTGTACCAACACTGTAAACACAGAAAAGTACCTTGCTTGCTAGAGTTTGTTAAACTCTCAGTGATGTTCAACATGGAATTCAAAGTAGCCATATACTGAGGAATCTCTTGAAAGAAAGCAAGTTCTGGTACATTTTCTTGAAGCCTACATTGGAAAAAACAAAACAACAAACAAAACTGAGAACGTGAAAAGAAGGCAAGAAGTCGTTTCCTAAACAGAATACTAAAGCAGTCTAACTCTGGGAAGAGCCTCACCAATTCAGCAGTGTCTGGATGTTCGTGGCATCCCCAATGAGTACATTCTGAAACTCTTGGGAGATTCTCCTGTGGTTCAGGACATTGGTCACCATGTCACTGCTCAGCTCCACAGCGCGGAGGAGCTGCTCGTGGGATTGGCCTTGCTCACACAGCTCTCCAAAGCCAACCTCGGGGAGGTGGCAGAGCTGCTGGACTGACTTAAAGCTCTCGTAGTCACACAGAAGGGTTGTCAGATCCCGCAGGCGAGAGATCTTCAAAGGAGGTTTTGACAAAAGAAGACAAATGCACAAACACCAGTTAGATGACAGAATTGTAAAAGGCAAGTTTTAAAGAGTCTGGCCATCCCTTTCTGTTTCTCCTTAGGATTAAGATTTTAATATATATATTTTTAGGTTCATTCAAAAGGTCTTCAGTAGGAGAGTTCATAACAATCATTCCTACATGAGTTTGTAGCAGACCTGGCTGGATCTAATAAACCTTGCAAGCCCTAACATATCATTTCCCCCACCCAACACACACGCATAGCAATACTTAATTTGGACTTACCCATTTACCAGTTAATCTTCCCAGAGACCAAATAAATCTACCTTGCCCAACAGGTTCAGTCTTTCGGATACCACCTGGTCATCTACTACAGCATGGCAAAGAGACTTGGCCACGAGTCAGGACTTCCACATCTGCCAACCCGTGTAAAATTATAATCCTTTGCCTACTCTGCTATTATGGGCTTCCCTCTTGTCTGACATCATTATTTACATTATCAGGCTCTTATAGGAAGAATTATTTTCAGGTTTATGCCTCTGAGTACCTGTAACACTGAGGCTCATCATATTATTATTACAGATATATTGCACATCAACAGCATTGTATACTGTTATATTTTTTAAAAGGACTCTTTAATACTATTTCTCATATGGAGCAATAGACTAAAGTGCATGAATGCTATTAGTGCATGGGGTAAGAAGCATTTTATTCAAATGAGGCATTGCCAAACCCAAAGCTGGTGAGGGAACTCCATCATTAAATACTGGTGCTTAATCTCAGAACCCATTCTGGTGTTGTGAGACATGCAGGGCTAAGGGAGCATGTGGGGACTTGAGTCCAGCCATGCTGGTGTTGGCACAGCTCCTTAGGCACAGTGGTAACCAAGTTAGTCATGCTTATAACTGTCAATTAGGGATGCACAATTCCCTGATCTTCAGCAGGGCAGAGATATCTAATCCCTGCTTGTGCCTTCGAGAACTCCTCCCTACCCACTTCCCAGCTGAAGCGGAGGCATCCCAGAATGATCTCAGCTCTGCAAGGTGCTTCGCTAAGTCTCAATGAACTTTAAAACCAGTGGTGCACTGAGCAATATGTTGCCACTGGCAATCTATGCAGTGCCCATCCTTTTGGGATGGCTGGTGGAAAACAGAGCCATTCTATCCAACAGGCTAGGAGGACAGGAACACCTCTACCTTCTCTGAAAAACAGGTATACACTCGGTAATATCTGATACAGGAACAAGTTCCTCAACCAGTTTACTGGTGACCTTCAAATACAGGCAGAACACAGAGTTTCCGTCCTAGTTTTTATCAGCTGTTCTTTTCAGAAACTTTTTTCCATGTGCTGTTTTTCTAAACCACCATTGCACATTCATGTATCACTGCGGGATGTCCTTCAAGTCAGCATTTTAAGCAGACTCACTTTTAGCTTCAGGAGCTCTGGTATGGATGAATGTTTCTCAGAGGTATTATTTTGCATAAAAGAGTTCTTTTTCAGATGAGTTTGCTTCAAAAGCAGGGTGATGTTTTCTGTGCAGAGAAAAAAACAATAGTTACTCCAGACAAAAATGCCAGACTTGCAGAAACTTCACAGGTAGGAACATCAGCACTTTTATTCAGAGGCCTACTGAGCATTGCTATTTTCCACCAAATTCACATGGCCAAGAACCTGGAAATCCCAGAGGAAGGCTTAGGTGGTAATCTGAATTATAATGGATCCAGTCCCAGTAGGTGCTCTGTTCCTAGGGAAATCCACCCCATCCTGGTAACAGGATTCTGGCAGTGCCCTTCAGAGCACATGTGGTACCCCCACTCTGTGAGCAGGTAAAGTGTCAGGTGTTACAATAACCTCATATGATCAGTATCTATGTGAAATACCAGCTTAACTCTCAAAAATAACTGCTGTCATCCAGGTACAAAGAGCTGTGAAGGGAAATGGGTTTCTATTTGTAAGATTTTTTTATCTGAGTGTCAGCAACCTGTCATCACACAGTGAAGAGTAGATGTGCCTTCTGGATAGAGTGGGATAGAAACTTATAATCGCGATGTGACATAACTCAAACAAAAAAGGAGTCTGGCTTCCCGAGGTCTCACAGCCCCAGTTAATTACCAGCAGATGAAAACATGCAGCACCATTCCTTCCTACCACTAGACAAAACACTTTGAAAAGACAGGCATGACACATTCCATCCAAGGTCCCACAGCATTAATGAAATCATGATCACCTGTCAATTCTCTGTCCTCAGCTTCAGCAGCATTTATTAAACACTTCAGGTAAGGGTTACAGCTGTTATTCATTGTCACCTGCAAGAGTGTGTTTTCAAATTCCAAAAACAGAAATCTGAAAAATAAGATAGGAATTTAAATCAGCTTCTCTTTCAGAAACAAGGTACTTCAGCAAGCAACCTATCAGCTGTGTAGATGCTGTTCCTTGGCAGTGTAAATAAGAATTCCAGATAAAAGCCATCTCTCCTAAGTGGGTACCCTCCCAGTTTTATTTCATCAAATCTTTTTGCTGTTATCTCCCAAAGCTGTCATTCACTCTCAAACCATATGTATAAGAAAACACACTTGAAATGTTCACTGTGGATGCACGATATAGATGTAAAAGCACACTCAGGGGAGACTGAGGATTAAAATTGAGAGAATCATACCACAAAAAAGGGGTTTCCAAAGAGCCTACCACTGGTGGTAAGACTCCTTCAGGACTCTGCTTGCACTATGAGCTGATACGTGCCAACAGAAGATTTTTGGAAGTCTGACTTTTACCTGTATGTTCAACTCAAGAAGTTTTCTTTTTTTCAATTTAACCCACATTACACCTCATGTCCTAAATTGTGGTGATTGCAGGCTTAGGTTGCTCTACGGAAGAAAATTACATACTTCTCATGCCAGAATGAGAATGGTGGTCACTACCCATAAACACAATTACAATACCCAAAACCCAAACTCACCGTGTGATCAAACTGGTTGGTGACAGAGTGTGGTCACTCTGAGACCAAGGCAGGGTCTTGTTGTAGAGAGTTTCTGCCATGACTACGAAGTGATGAGAGATGATATCAATCACACTGTCAAAACTAGTTTTGTTGGAGTGAAAAGCTGAGCTGGAACTTATATCGAATTCATTTAGCAGGTCAGAGAAGTTCAGCCCCTTGAGAACGTAGAAGCTGGCTTCTGCGATTTCCTGAGCTGACATCTCGTTGGCAGAGTTGTTTGCCACTGCTCTTAACAACTTTCCAAAGGCAGCTCCTTCAGTTAGATTCCTTTTGGTGTTGAGGAACCTGTCAACCACATCCCAGACACTTGTGTAATAACTCCATTTGGGGAGGCTGAAGGCGCCGTGCAGTCTCTGCAGCAGGTTGTTCACATGGAGCTCACCCTGTGCCACACTGAAGAGCATGGACAGGTTATTCCAGCTTGCTACAGTGTCAGAGAAATTTAGGGAGTCCAGCACTGTTTCATTCAGCATGGCAGGAATCAGCAGGCTCAAAAGCTGAGATGGGAGCACATCTTGGACTGGGATGGGGCAGGAGACATTACTCTGCAGCAGCCCCTCCGTGACAGCAGTCAGAGCTCTCGCCTTCTCCTGCACCCAAGAGTTTTCCAGCTCAGACACAAGGTTTAATTTGGAAAGGAAACTCAGGGAAAAATGCAGAGATTGGGTGATGCACGACAGCTCCTTGGAGAAGCATTCGCTGCTGTTCTTGTAGAGAGCAGCAAACTCTGGAGACACTTTCAGGTTTCTTATGGCAAGCTGGAACACTTTGGCAAAGCTGTCATTGTGCACTGTTCCACCCTCCATGCCCATGGAATCAAAGAGGGTCTTGCAGGGGCTCCTGGCTAAGGACTCCCTTAGAGTGGCATTTTCAAACAGCATCTCAAGTGCTATGTGGAGCACGTTTTCAAAAGAGCAATTCTGGAGGGTCCCGCCACCATTGTTGCTGTTCTCAAGGAAAGGACTCAAGGCTGAATGCAAGAACTCCCAAATTTTTGCCTCCAGAGAAGTATTGGGCTGTAAGGAAGACTGGTTGAACTCCTGCAGTAGGAGATGTGTTAAGTTATAGACAGGGTTAATTATTTCTTCCCTGGAAGCTTCACTGTCGCTTGTATAATGAAGGATTTTCATTCCTGTCCTCAGAAGTTCAGACAAGCTCTTGAAGGTTTTATTGTCAAAATTAAAGAAAAGATCTATAGATTTCAATTTAGTGACATTATAATTCAGCTGTAAGTCTTTTAATATGTACAAGGTCTTTTGGATGGCTTGGGTGACTAGTGAGATATTGGCTACTCCAGAGCTCTCCCCAAACTCTTTAAACACGGCTGTTATAAATTCTGACAGCTGATCCAACTGTTCACTGAAGACACCACTTGAATTATTATTCAGCTTTTGTAAATGGCTGTTTAATACCTCTAAGAACTGCCCGTAGGCGATGATGCCTGTGTTGTTCCACTTCATCGACCTCAGTTTCTCCCCGAGGCGCCAGTAGACATTCAGCTCATCCCACCAGGCTTCCCCCACGGAGCGCTCCACTTCCCGCATCACCTCAAACACAGGCAGCAGTAGGTACTGATAACCCATGTTCGTGCCTGTCATTACAAAAATCATCCTCTGCAGAGCTTGGAGTTGCTCTGCAAAGTTGCTGTAGGACACAGGCTTCAGCAGATCATCCGAAAACAAAGATGGTGTTTCTTGCATTCCATTTAAATGGTCTCTGAAGTCTTCCAGAAGTGATGGCATGCTCGCGGAGAGCAACATTTTGAGAGCATCCTTAGTTTGTAATATACTAAAATTAGACTTGTTTAACAAAACTGGATTCCAAATAATTGTAGCTAATTTTAAAGCGCTCTGAATTTCTTTCCACTGGGTCATTATATCAAAGATGGAAGTCTTATTAAAGTCACTCAGTAATTGCAGTGATGTGAAGTTATAGATTTCATCAATTATTTCCTTATTATATGGTTCCTTTAATTTATAATCATGATGTGGATTCTTTCCCAGTTCAAGAAATGCATACAATTTCTGTAATGTTTCATTCTTCAAATTTCTGAATAGATTTAAGGTTTTTAATTCACTTCTATTCATTTTTTCCTCAAAGCCTTTTAAACGATGTAGATGCTTTTGTATGGCTTCTAAATCATCTGAATTAATGGACCTCTTGGAGTCCTTTCTACCAATCTCTGGTGACTTTATTTTTCTAGAGGGGAACAAAGAAGTGTTTTAGTGAATATGAAATCAATGCAAGTGGAAATGTAAGGTGATTTAGAGCAAAGATCATAGATTTGAATTACACTGTTAGTAATATCCCTTTAGCTAATGTCTTACCTTAGAACTTCCTCCAATTCAGACACTAAAGTCTGCTTGTCTTTCCAGTTAACAAAGGAATTACAAATGTATCTGGTCACCAAACTTTTCTCTTTATCTACAACAAAAATGTAAAGAGTATATTAGTAAAGATCACATAATTCTGGAACCTGGAAAGAGCTATACAGCAAATCTGTCCAGGATAACATGCACATGTGAAATTAGGCTCCTACCACAAGACACAACATCCTGGTTAGAAATTTGAGTGCTCTTTTGGGATGTAACTCTTCCTGGCTCTCTGAAGGAAGTGAAGGTGCTACCTGGTATCATAGAAATGATTTCCCATCTCAGGAACAATTCCATACCCGTGTGATGTGGGTGCTAACAGAGCTCTCCTCCTGCTTTAGGAGCACTTTGCTATCAGTAATGCAGGATAAGATGGCCAAGTACGGTTTCTTTCCCTTCATTTAGGGATGCTTTTAAACTCCTCACACATAAGCCTTGTCTGCAGCATCATTTATGTCCCCCATAGCCATTTACACTCATCTTGATATCCCTATGTGTCCAGCCCTCTCACTAACCCCATCTCCATGTTTTCCCTACTTGCATTGCATTAATCTTTCTTTTTACCCATCTCAACTTCCACCATCTCCATGAAAGAAGCAGAGAATGGACAGCATTTACTGATCTGCCTCTTGTAGCATTTAGATGCTGGACCTTTCCCTTGCCTGCTCACACACCTTCAGCTAGAGGGGGATGTCCAGGACTGCCTCTGCTCTAAGTGACAGGGATTTAGAGCAATGGCTAATCTGGATGTCAACAGCTTGTTGTGCAGCCCAGACCCAGACCCAATACAGAGGTGATTTTGACAGAATCCACAGCTAGAGGCAGAGTTTGACATCACACCTCAAAAAAGAAAATCAAAGTAAAAAATTACAGCTCTCTGCTTCCGCTGAGACTGCAAACTCATGTTAATTCATTGTCTCCTGACAAAACCAAGCTTTTTTACTTCCCTGTTTGAAATGAGGTATTTTATTCGCACTTGCAAAAAGCTGAAAGAAGACTCCAATGTGCTGAGCCCTGAACAGTGTGCAATCTGTGTGGTTACTTATTAGCCTGCAGTTTGCTTCTCCTCAGCACCACAGGTTTTCAGCAGAGATATGACTCTGTGGAGGAGCCTTACCTTGCTCCAAGCAGTTCACTGAATATGGAAGATCTGTAATCCCATTCTGAACAGTTTTGGATCTATCATCAGTCAAAAGCGATGCAGAGACATTCTGAGCTGCCAGCACAACACTAAAGGGGAAAAAAACAGGAAAATAAATTGTAGTTACAGGTTTATGAGAACAAATAAAACAAGTGTTCAAATAGGAAACAGCTGGAGTACAGCCTATCACTCTTAAAATGTCTGACAGACATTGCCCCTACTTCTAATTATTTGTTTGATCATGCACAAAATACAAATACCAAGGGCTTTGATGGGAAAGCCAGAGAAGTGTATTAGCACAAACATATGTGTGGCACTCATTAGGTGTACTTATTTAGAGAGTTATGTAAAATCTATAGACCACTTAAATCCTTCCAGCAGATCTTAGAAAACACCCAGGCGATGTGCCAGTCAGGTGATTCACTGCTGTGGGGGAATTTCCTCCTAAAAGACATCAAGAAACAAGCTGACAAGGCTCTAGGGAGAGCAAGGGTTCCTAGGGGACAACATCTGTGGAAGGAAGAAGCAATCACAAATAACTACTACCGTTTCCAATTCTCCTTCTTTCCTCTTTCGTACTTAAACAGCCAGGCTGCCAGGGAAGCAGGGAATATTTTTCAGTCTTAGGAAAGAACAAGCTGATAATCAGGCACATTGTGTCACAGAGGAAGTCATTTAAAGGACTGTCTGTTCAGGTGTGGGGGTAACTGAAAACTTCACAGTGATTATTAGTCCCTTTTGCTTCTCCTGTTCGGTGAGCAGCTCTTCACTGCAGGCGTAGGGTCACCGTGAAACGCGCAATCTCTCGCCTGCCTCAAGTTCCGCAGGTGATACACAAAGAACTTGGCTGAGCTGATTTCAGTGCCATGAATAAATACATCCTGATCGTTGGGAACGGACTGCTGGTGAGAACAGAGCACCAGGCATCTCTTTTCTCCTCATTTAACATAACATCTCCACGCAGGTTTCGTGAACTTGGTGCTCATCATTTTTGTTCTGCAGATGTGCTTGTTAGTGAGAGTCTTAGAGGGGGAAGAAACTCAGTTATAAATGACATATTTAGTTGAGCAATGGCAGAGCCGAGGAGGAGGCAGGCACACGCTTGCCAAAAGCATATGCACGTCACGTAGATCAGAAGGCAGCAAACATGGAAAGAAGTGTTGTTGTTGCTCTTTTATTTTACTCTTGCAGGGCTTTTGCAGACTTCGTATTTGGAAAAAAAGTTCAGCTTACATGCTTAGCTGAAAAACTATCTTAAAGCAACAAACAGGAGCACTTGTGAATTCAGTCTGGAGAACAGGTTTTTGTAGATAATAAAATTTGCTCCTAAACTTTCAATAGAATTCATGACTTGGAAGTTACTGTTTCACGGTGGTGGCGTTTATCACGTGGTTAATACAGATGCCACAATGAGCAAAAGTTCTTTTCTTCTATACCTTCATCTTCATACAGCAAAAAAATTCCCTGTACAGCACATCTTCAGAGGAGGTCAGTACTGCCTGAGTAAGAGACATGGCCAGGCTCGCTGAGATGTGCTTTTGTAAGCATTATTAAAAACACTATTTGTGCAATCTCTTTGCAATAACTCTTTACTCACACACTAACAGTGCCAGATGCCAGGCATAAAAGCACTGCACAGTTCTGGTGATGAAATTCTATGTATCTCTTTGTCATGCCTATGATAACTTTGCCCAGCTCTGCAGCTGTAGAGCAAAGCAGAGCAGCACAGTAAATATTAATTCTCCCTGGGCACTCAAACAGGGCTGGTTCTCAGGCTTCATTCTGCAACCCAGTAAAGGCAAATGCAATAATCCTGTGACTGAAACAGCAGCATGAACAAAACATTTCTGAATAAAATTAAAATTCTTGCCACACTGCTACTGACTCCTTTAAGGATAAGGACATTACAACTTACAAATAGGTCTCACAATGCAGCATGGCAAATTACCTAGATATTAAATGTGCAGGGTTTTAAGTGCCTTGGCAACACACCAGTCATGAAAAGTGAGTCCCTCTAAGCCTGGGTGTAATCGAAGTGGCAAAGCTTCTGCAACCTCTTTTGGCATCTTTACCCAGCTGTTCATGTATGCAAGATAAAACCAAAAAGCTGTCTGAAGACACTCAGTTTCTTGCTGTCCTCCATGTGCTGTAACAACTGGACTATTCAGAATATTTTATAGCAGGGTCTGTCACATCCAGCAGATGATTTGGAACAGAGTCCCCTAATCTCTTGAGTAACTCGAGTCTTCCACAGATCAGTGAGAGGTTAGCCCAACTACAGACCAGGAAAGGGATTTCAAGGCTAAGACCATTTTAGAAGAGTTTTTATTGTCCTGCATCAAATATTTAATCACAGTTCATTCCTGCAGTTAAGTCAGGTCTTTTTTTCATATAACCATTGAGCAAGTACATAACTGGCACTTTCTTCTTGAAGTCAGACAAGCTCAAAGCCCTATATGCTACAAAACCAGGCTCCCTCTCTTCTCTGCTTTCTTGGGACCAGTTTGGAAAGATTAAACCAGCAGTAAATCAGGAAATCCATTTAAAAAAATAAAATTATGACTCCCCTACAAGAGCTCGAGGTGTTCCAAAGCGACTTGAATTTGGCTCCATGCTTTTCTGGAAAGCAGCAGCCAGCTGCTTTCCTTATCCAGCCAGGAGGGCTTTTCTTCAGCCAAAGGCAGTGGCTGAGGCTCACCAGCTTTTCTCTCTGCACAAGGGCATGACAGTGCCTCTAAGCAGGCTGGAAGAAAACTCAGAGTTTTCATTTGAGCTTCTATTTAAAAAGTGACACAAGAGTCATTGAGAATCAGCACACTGCTCACAGTCCACAGAGATGCATTAGTGTGGAGCCACATCATTTCCCAAACAAATCATGCTTTTAAACTAATACCCTCTCTTCAAGATGAGAGGTGATGTCCTTAGAGGCCAATACATAAACCCACCAACTTTCAGTGCCTCTCCTGGCATTTTCTCTATTTTACCTGCTTGGATTCTGAAGGAAATCAATTATGTCTTGCAGTTGCAAGTTGTCCTGCAACACATCTGGGGCCAGCAAAAGGAGATGCCACAGGGAGGTGTCATTCTGCACTTGGGAGATGAGTGTCAGAAACGAGACCATTTCACTGACAAATGTCTCCTGGTACTGTGGGTTGTGTTGCACCTTAACAAATAACAATGCAAGAAATTATTTAAGAACAAGAACCCTTGCTGCTAGTGGGTCCTTTTATGTTTTTCAGCTTGCACTGCACTTGCATGCAAGTCTACAAACAATACATCCAAAGGACTCTAGTGACAGGCAATAACTGAGAGAGTGACTGTGCTTTACCTTCACACTCCAGATTGTACAATAAATTCTCTGTTCAGACAAGCCTTACAATTCACAATGTCCTAAAGAGCCTAAAGACTAGGAATTCAAGAAAAATTAATATCAATCCTTACCTTGGGAAAAAAAAAAGAAAGAAGGCATTACCTTTACAGGATTCATTTGCTTTAATTATATTGCTTTCCCAAAGACAAGTACTGCTTCAATCATGGATTGTTGGATCAGATGCAGGAGTTACTGGATGAAGTTACACAGTTGAGGTAATACACAATTAAATTTATTGCCTTCCCTAGCTTTAAATATTCTTATTTACACCTCATCCTCATGCTGTTCTATCTACCTGTCACTGCAGTAGGGCAAATGAAGAGGAGAAACAAGGCTCAGGCACGGTGAGAACCCTCAGCAGGTGAATGATCCTTGGCTTTCCGAGCTGTGTACTCAACTTGGAGGTCTTTGGGCTAATCCTATCCCCAAGAATTAGCTCAGCCTCATCATGCACTGTGTGCACTCTGGTACAGAGATGAGCTCCTAGCCAGGAGGGGCCCTGTTCTAGCTCCCAAACACTGCACAACGTGCGTGAAGCACCACAGCTCCCAGCTGCATCACCAGGACAGGTCCCAGGCACTCACCTGAGAGAGTTGACTCCTGAACTCCTGGGCAAACGACTCCAAAAGTGACGAGTCAGTGAAGCAGAAGGTGTGGTGGATGTTGGCCGCCATCCTCTCTCCGGTGACACCGGGATGTGCCACATACCGCGACAAGACCTCACACAGCAGGACTTTGAGAGTGGCTGCAGTTGAATGTTGGGTCTGGCTCTGAGAGAAAGACAAAATGTTCAAAGCAGCTGTAAAGCAACATTCTATTTGGGATGGTTTTAAATGCAGTGGGGAGACTTCTTTTAAGGGATAGTAGTGCCAGTTGAAAAGCATTGTCATTACAAGCACTTACACGCACACAGGATTCCAGCAGCTGAATAGTGTCACTAAAGTCCCTCAAACTCCTCATGTGATATAAAGAGAAATGTGTGTGTTTGTATGCCTTAACACAAGAACATAAGCATAGCAGTGTCCATTACGTTGTACCAAGTTTCCCTTACAAAGGAGTTGTTCCTATATATGACTTATACCTTCATAATGAACACACAGTTCCTCTGATGCCACTGAAAGAACTCATGGGTAAATAAATAATTGAATGGAAAAGCCTGTGCCATGGTATCTTTAATTTCCCCTGAAAAAACCCCACACTCTAAACATCTTAACTCAGACAAGTTATGAACAAAATATCTCAGGGTATTGCGTGTGTTCATATTTGGTATTTCATGGCATTATGTCCCAAAGGTGTATGGTTTACTTGGCTTCTGCTTAGAGGATAATAAACTTACCACAAAGCTTAAAATTCCACCCACAATCACTGCCTTCCCAAAATAAAGCACATTCACATAATAGGGGAGATCCGGAAGTAATAAAAGCTCTATGTTGGTACTTTGAGCTTCTAATTCTTTAAACACGATGATACATAAAGGTTCACACTCAGTTATTACACAAATACAAACTTACCTTCCCAAAATTGAGGATTTTGTTGAACGTGTTGATGCTGGAAGTCAAGTTGGATGGTGATGAAATATTCCCAAGGGTTTTTTCTCCATGAGATCCCAAATCCCCAAATGCTGCAACAACAGTTTGAAACACTGTATTTTACTTAATGTCTTTTAACCTCTTTGTTACATCAAACCAGGACACCAGACAGCTGCCTGCAGCTTTGGGCACCTCTCCATCATTAATGTGTTTCCAAAGGTACAGCCAATGGCACCCTATAAGTGTTTAAAGGTTGTTTTTTCTGATGTGATTAAATCCTGGATGACATTGTTTCCTTCTGTAACATGTTACATGGGGCCTGACCTATGATTTTTTTTTTTTTTTAATAAGAGGTAGAGCTGAGTTCCTCCTTGACCACCACCATGAGTCAATAGTTCTCAGAACTGTTCATTGATTTGCTTTTTCCCCCACACCTCTGTGTTTGGTCCCTTCTGCATTCTGCCTTTTTCTGTCTGCACACCACAGAGTGAGGGCATTGGCAGGAATGCTAATTGGAACAGTGAAGGGCTGGAGCAGAAAAGGCAAATGCAAATCTGTAATCATTCATTTCATCGTGAGCTCCCTGGAGAAAGGACTATCCATCACGATGGCTTGTAGACTGTACTAGCCATTACCATCAATAAATAATAATTGTAGCGATTTCATGGAAAATTTCAGTCTGAAAGTTCCTTCAGGAAAGAGAATCACATCAGAGGAGAACATCACCAACAATAAATATGCACTGTGGCACAGAAGACAACTTATTTGCTGGATAACTGTGAATAAAAACACATTTGAAAAAAATCATAAGCTGTTTATGGAGAATTTGTGGGCAGTAAAAGGGCAATATTCCATAAATAGCCAGGTCTTTAATTAATGTCCAATCAATCTGTGATCTTGCATTGCTCCTGTGAAGTGCAACCATTTAATCCTGGTTTCTTGGCCAAGCTCCAAAAGTCTTTTCTACAGACAGTTACTTGCACTTATTCCCAAGAATTTGCACTAATGTCATGGCCACGGTCATGTGCCTGTATAGAACACATAAATCATTTTAGCAGAGCTGTAAGAATTGCATCTTTGTCCAGAGAGCTTCAAAAGGTCAGTCTTCAAAGAGCAGAACTTTGTGGAGCAGTGAATAACCTACCCAGTGAAGCGTTCCTGCTTTTAGGAACCTCTGCACTCCATGCTGATGGATGGCTGTCCTTGGATACACTGGATGAGCTCCTCCTCTTACTGGGGAAAGAAAGGACAAAAGAAAGAAAAAAAGCCACCTGTCACAACTCCCAGTTTCTTATAATTAAGCTCACACTTTACTGCATTGCCTCAGAATGTGTCTATAGCTGGATTTCATGGCAGGTGTGGTAAAATCTGGGTTGTGCAGAAGCCTGGTTCCTTCTAGAGGCCTGGCATGTATTTTGGGGAAGCAAAAGTGCAGAGCTCCATTACACTATAAGCTGCCTGCCCTTACCAAGAAATCCTTCCAGACAATGGGAAGGATTAATTCATCCTTCCCAAACATTTCACTACAGGAGCAAAGAAAGAGTGGAAGAAGTTGGTGTTGAGCTTGGCTTTTGGACTTAGTTTCATTTTAGTAAGGGAAACCTCAAGCAACCATGTCTTGCACACCTTGGTAAATGGCTCTAAGGAACAGAATCAAAGATGAGAACCTTGCCCATCATCTCTGCTGACCACTGGTACAAAACAGTTTTAGGGCAAGTTTAATAAGAGCTTCAGCGAGTTGCACAATGGGAGAGGAGAAAAACAGCCTGGATTAGCTGAATATTACAAACTCTAGAATATTACACAATAATATAACCAGACAACGAAGGGTCACAGCTGAAACACTTTGCCTTTGTGACAAACTTACCCAAGGTGATTCTGCTCCCGAGGCAGAGCTGCACCTATTCAGCTGGAGCTTTCCCTTTCCCAGGTGACCTTTTCCCAAGATTTTAGACTCTGCTGTATCCACTAGTTTTGCTGTGCCTACTTAACAGTTAGTGTTGTTTCTTGTAGAATACAATATATTTCTAAGGCTGACATGACCTCCCAAGGGTGGCTGTGGCCACAAAGCTGTAGTGATATTGCACACAGCCAACTTTGAGCATCAACAGTGGTCAAGATGCTTATTAATGACTCATCTGACTTGATCTATAGTTTGGCCAAATCCTTTGATTTTCAGTTGGCACAGAAAACCAGTTATTTCCTAAACAGCTTTTCAGAAACCAAAAACAGAAAGCAAGGAGGATTTGTAGCTATTGAAACCCATGGAAGACCTCCAGCTTTGGCTCTGGAAGCTCCCATTTCTTCATTTCAATACCCCAAATTAACCATTGTTTAGCATGCCCAGGGAAAAACAATGACACTGAGGGAAGAAGAGCTGTGAATCCAGGCATCCAGTCTCAGTGTGGCTTTGCCTTCCCCCTTTTCTTCTGCTGCATGACCTTGAATTTGATTAGGATTCACCTTGCGTAACTTCAGTCACCACATCCTTAGTCAGCCTTCTAACCAAAGAGATCCTGACCACTGACTTGGCCTGGAAAATGATGGCCCCTCCGCTTTAAGGAAGACCCACCAACCCCAGGATCCCCCATCTCGCCTGATGGGCTCCCTGGTGGAAGGCATGGGGCTCCCAAGCTCTGGCCAAGGAGGATTTTGAGGCTCTGACATAGCCACTATGGAGCAGCCTCTCACCAAAAAGCAAAGATGAGCAACCAGGGACGCTGTGAGATGCCCAGATTTTCAGCTCTCCACAAACCAGTCAGGCCTCAGAGTGGCATGTTCCCCAGGGGTGTGTCAGAACCAGGCAGCCAAGATGTAGAAACAACCCTGGCTGGCAAGGCTCGAAGCAAATGCTACTTGGCTTCAAGTGGAACATCAATAGATTGAAATGCTTCCGCTGAACATTTCAATTTCAGCAAAATGATGTTCCAACAAAACATGCCCAGCCAGCTCCACACTGCAAATGTACATTGTGGGCAAAAATTGAGTCTTCATTTTCATCTGTTTCCCAACACATTTGATGGGCTACAGAGAGGACACCCATTCTGACTGGCACCTGGAGGATCTGCTGGAAGAGCAGTCACTCCAGAACAAATATATCTCAGACTAGAGCTGTTGGAGAACATTTCCCACTTCCAGCCAGAGCGCCCTGAACCAGTCACTAGGGTGGCAGATCAGTCTTATCCACTGACCTGACCCAGTCATGCACAAAAGTTTCTTTGCTCTGATCTGGGTGAGCAGAAGCATTTTTCTCAAGGAGTAAAATTCTCTTCAAGTATCAAGTATGAATTGATGGACACATTACTGAGAGCTGCCCCTACTATGAACATTTTTGAAGTGTCCATATTGCAGCTCATATTCTCATTTCTAAGTGTCAGATATCTGTTATAAGAGGTATTTGAGGTACATCTGTTGTGGACAAACTCACACACACAGACATGCATGGCTGCTCCCTTCACCTCAAAGCAAGTCTTGCTTTACAGCTTTTAACACCCAGAAATATTCAGATTCCCTTACAGTTTGAGAGATGAAATGTCACTAAGTCTTGGCAGTAAATCTTCTGGTGTGTATGGTGTGCCTTTACACCTGGCATCTGAATCACACAGCACGGTTTGCAAGAATGGGAAGAAGCCTGCACTAGGAAGGTTTCGGGGTGCAAGATAACCTGGAGGAAGAAGGAGAAAGAAAATGCCATTATTATGATGTGGACATGCATTTTTTGCCATATGTTTCTATCAGGATGTGCTATTTTCCCTTCCTAAACCACAGGACAGATTCTCAGCTTCACCGAGGCTCTTTCACTCCACCCTGGCAGCCCCATCTGCCAAATCCCACTAGAAGTGTGTCCACAACACTGACAAAGCCATCATAGGCTATTTAATCACAGAATCATAGAATGGTTTGGGTTGGAAGAAACCCTAAAGATTATCTTGTTCCAAACCCCTTGCCATGGGCAGGGACATCTTCCACTAGACCCACTTGCTCTGGGTCAGAGTTAATAGGAAAAGAGTCAAACTATTTATTTATAAGACATATGTCAGTCCTGAAGCAATTGCAGTATTTCCCCCCTCCACTTTAAAATCCAAGAAACAGGCAAGAAATTACAAAACAAATAAAAAAAAGCCTAGGTTTAAGATATCCTAATTCTGCTTTTAAAGAATAAAATAAAATAGAAGCAGGCAGATGGTCAGAGTAACCTGAAGCACCCACAAGAGCCTGTTCTCCAGGGCTTGGTTGGAACAGTTTCTATGCAATGCCACAATCTTCATTTCCAAGCCAGGTTGTTAAAACAAGGCTCTGCCTCAGCCTTCACCACAGGAAGGGGTAATGGATCCAGGCCCAACAAACCTCCCTTGCCTTTTGTTCAGACCTGCCCTGGGAAGGGAGAGGAGCAATCTATCACCACCACCCCCCTGTGTCTCCTCCTGCCTCAGAGCAGCTCCAGCACCATCTGCACCACCTGGGATGCAGGGATGCTGGCAGCCAGCGCTCAGGGACGAGATGTATGTCCCTGTCTCCTGTTTCTCCAAACCCAGAGTGGACCTGAGCAATGAGACACTCGAGTATTTGATGTGCCTCTTGCCCCGTGCTGCTCACTGCCAACCCGCAGAGTTCACCGCCTGCTTTTCCCCACAGTGACAAACGCCCTAATAAATCTCCAAACTCTTTTGCTGGATCACAGCAACATATTATTTAAAATAATCATTTGGAAAATTACCTGGCAAAGGACATTGCTATTATTTCTACTGTGGAAAGCAGCCAGATTTACTGAAGGCCTGCAGGCAGGCCTGTGGTAATTGATTACTTGCTCTTTAGACTTCAAAGATGACCTGTGACTCTCACCCAAGCGCAGTTTTATCTCTCACCCCTCCAACAAGGACACACGTAGCACATGTATTTGTACTAAATTTATTCATGATCGCACTGGGCAAACCACAGGGATGGCAGTGCTAGGTGGAGTCCATGGTTGCCAGTCTCCTTGATGAAGACTGGGCTTCCCTGGGCTTCCCTCAGCACAGCTGGTCACAGTCCATGAGTGTGTACTGCATTTTTGGGGGCAAAATGCAAAGGCATGGGTTCAGCACAGGAGTTCCCACTACTTTGGGCAAGACAGCAACAGGCAGAGAGGACTGCTGAGACCTGAGAGGTAAAGCACCCACTTGGATGGTGTTGTGATTTTCTTGTACACCTCAGCAGAGAGCCGGACTAGAAAATCAGAGGACATGGATCCCCAGCCAGAGGAGAAGGGTACCTGTCTGGGAAGCTCCCCAGCACTCACTGTACCCCTGAAGCCAGCTCAGGAGTTACATCCCAGGCTGAACCAGCTCCCGGTAATCACAGAGCACCAAGGAGAGTAAAAGATCTCTCTTATCCCTACGGGCAGACCTTCTGGTGTTGGGGCCACAGGACCAAGCATCCACCACTCTAAAGGTTTTGAAGCGTAATTAATCTGCTGCCCATGAGGGAAACTTCAGAGTAGGACATTTTAATCTGGTAAGCTTTAGAGTAAGACACTTTAATCTGGGAGCATCCTTGTGTGAAGATCCCTGCTGTGTCTGTGATGTTTGCCCTTGGGATCACCAATTACAACCCTGCAGAATGGCATTTTGCACACACGGGCAGTTTTCTCTCATCTTCCTTCTGATCTCCCACACCCTCATTCCATGCAGGGAACTGACTCGCACACCAGTCCAAAAACGCACACCACAGACCTCACTTTATCAGTGTCCCAACCAAAATGAACCTTCAAAGACATGGGAAGCCACGAGGTTCAGGATGGAGAGTGTGCCCACAATGATGTGAAACAAGCAGGAGCTGGGAGGGAAGCAGCTGCACCTTTCATATGCCCCACCAACAACCAGGGCCAGAACTAAGCTCATGTCTCTTAGCAGACCTGGAGCAGCTGAAGCTGTGTAACTCCTGGGGAACAGCAGAATGGGGACACAGGGATGGGTCTGGGAGCTTGGTCTTCTCCAGAGCCATGCGAGCTGTTTACAGGGATGATTATACAAGAGGTCCTGATGAATCCAGAGCAGAGGAAGACACTTCCTTGAGGTATAAGTAGCAATAACAAAAGCTAAAATTGGATTGAAAGGTGGCACACTTTGAACTAAGTGGACAATTAAATAATCAGCTGCTCTATCACATGCGAGGTGTTCGGTGTAAGAACGCAGTAATGATATCAGCTCTTTCTTGTCTTTTGAAACAGCAGCCTGGAATATAAAGGGACAGGAATTCGTGGCCTGAAGTTTGGAAGAGCTGCTGCTTGTGGTGGTGGCACAACATCTGCGAAGACATTGTCGGCCCCTGTGATTGAGGTACTCAGTGAGGCTCTGCCAACCCGCAGCAGATGCTGAGCAGTTTGCTGGCAGCTGGATCCAGCCACGGGGCCTGATCCACCCCTGAGTCACTGCAGGCCTGAACCACGGTAACCCCACCATGCTCTTGGCACAAAGGCAGTGGCAGAAGACTCTGGAAGAGTCTTCTGGGCTTGGACAGCAGTTAGAGAATTAAGGAAGCTTTTCACAGAAAAATCTGAAATGCCTGTGCCAGATTTCCACTTGGTGTAAGTCAGACCCGTTCTGGTTCTCAGCCCTGAGTATCCAACCGTGCTCCAAGTCAAGCACACAAACAGCACACAGGCTCACCCAGCAGGATGAAATGAATGGCTGTGTTGGCTCTGCTGCCTGCACTGATGAGACCTCCACTGACTCCAAAGAGTTTACAGACCCAGTTTGGATGCAGCACCCCTTCCACACACATACCACTGGGAGATGGATCCCACCCTTCCTTCCTCACAGGGCAGCCACTGCTGAAGGACCCACACCACGCACACTGCCTTCTTTATGCACTGATCGAGGCAGGAATAGGGTGGCCAGGTTGGTGACAGCTCTGTCACTCCCAGATAACAAGCTGTCGACCTCACCACCAAGCCCCTCTGTTCACACTGCCTTGAAGATCATGTCCTTCAGGGGCCACAGAGGCCAACAGCTTAGTTTAACACAAGCTGAGAAGTGCAGCCATGGGAAGTTCAGCTTCTGCCTGTGCTGCCTCTGGCCCATGTGCCTGAGATCAGAGCAGGGTCAGAGCGTAAGGCACCATGGCAGGAAACGTGCCTGATTTGGGAGCCCAAGCCCTAGACAAACACGGCATAGCCTCAGAGCTCTTTCCTGTAACTCCCTTTCATCCTGCAAATGAAAGAATTTACTGATGAGAAGATGAGTCAAGAGATTAATGTGCTCCCTGCTCCATCCTCCCACTCTCCATCTCCCCGTGCTCGTGGTGAGGAGACGTGACTCCAGGGAGCCACACAGGCTGTCCTGCCCACACATCCAGGTTCACTGTTGGCCCTGTAACCACTGCAAGGATGGCCAGGGACAGAGATGGCTCCTGACTCCCTCCAGTGCTCCAGGAGACGGGTGTATGTAACAACCTGTCCCTACCTTGGTGACATTTCTCCACCACACCAGTGACATCAGGACTCAACGTAAGCACCAGTCATGGGACATTACAGAAGGAAAGTTGTAAACATTCTGCACGTTTTAAAGGACAGTCTTTGGATGACTAGTGACAATTTTTCTCACTCTCCCCAATGCCTTTAGTTCTAAACCTATTAATTTCCTAAAACTACAGTTTGGAGGGTTCCACTGCACTGCCTATGAGTCAAGAGGGAGAGATCACTGCACTCACTGCAGCCCCATGTCTGAGCTGAGAGGTCACATTTCTGATCAAATTGACTTGTCTGCAACCAAAATCCAAGTGCAGATCTGTATCCTGCCAGTAAAGTCTGACTTCTGGGTCTGCCAGCAGCAGAATCTCAAGCATAGAGACTTCTGCTGTCCCTTCTGACTGAGAGCTTCGATTTTCTATCCCCACTGAAAGAAGGACCCCAAAACTGAAGCAAAGACAGGCATCCCAGAGAGCAGACAAGGCCAAGGGCTCAGGGCTGCATGGGCTGGCTGGTTCTCCCTGTTCAGTAGCATCTAACCAGGCCAATCCCATCTCCAAGAGCTGGAAAGAAATAAGGAATGCAGAGCAATAATAATAAACAGAAGAAACCTTTAATATATACATGCCCCTGGAAATCCTGGCATTTCCCCATTTGCTCTCATTCAGAGTAAAACGAAGCAAATTAATTTCTCCTCCCTTCCTGAATGCTGTAAATTCCAGCACACTTCCCTTCAACACGAGCAATTTTGTTTTCTCCAGGTAAAGGTGCTTGGTACAACAACAATGAAAAATGTCAGGGTAGCAATAAATGTCACACAAGAAGGATGGAAATGACTATTGCACTCTGATCTCTGAGATTAATTGAAATGGGCCAAAATGCTTAAATCTGAATGGACCATGTTTCACGTTGCCACATTGATTTTCCTGCTCTCAACACACTGAGGTTCCAGGAATTTGCATCGGCTGAGCCCAAGCATTTGCTGATCCAAACAAGAACTGGGCATTTCAGTGGATTGCAGACACAGCACCACGAACATGCAGCCCCCAGCTGAGGTTTTCTGTTCTCTATCCACCCATAGTTTAGTGTTTGTCACCATCACTCCTTGGGCATGAAAAAACTCCCTAGGCTTCAGAATTCACATACTCTGACACTGCACATACCTTATGCTCTAAGTCCTTTCATATTCCTTCCATAGTTCATAAAAAAATCCATACAAATCTCAACTCAAAATTAGAGCCATTAATGAGCAAATGGCTTCATTAGAAAGTATTGTGTTTAATTGAAAATTAATTCAATCATTGCCAAATCATACAAGGAGATGTAATAACTGGGACTTTTCAGCTAAGAAAAAGAAGGCCACAAAGTGGTTTGATAAATAAAATCATGATCAGTGATGAAAAGGGCAAGAGAATGATCATCCCTTGCAACACAGGGACAGAGAAACACTTTAAGATCATGAGGTATCAGGCAAAAGGGACTGAAAATACCTTTTTTAACAAATATCAATATGTTACGGAACTCACTGCCACAGGGTAAGAGGAGAAAGGTACATGTTCATTTAAAAAGAATTAGACATTCACAACAACAGATTTGTCAGCAGCTACTCAACATGATCACTTGGATTCAACCCCTTCAGCTTCTGGCTGAAGAAACCTTAAACCTTTCAGCATTTTTGTAGCAGAAGGAACACACTGTGCTATGTGTTCCTACACACTCTCTCTACCACCCCTGAGCAGTGGGGGTCTAACCCAGAGCAGCAAAAAACCCCAAGCTGACTGTTTATCAGCTGTGATCTGTATTTATCTAACAAATCCCAAAAACATCTAATGAAAATATTTCCTGCTATGGGGACCTCCTCCCAACTTTCTAATGTTTAAGATATATTTGTGTACACACAACCTTCTCCCTTCCTTTCTAGTCTTTCCCATTGTCATGCAGCATTACTTTAAACTCTATTCCTATGCCTTTTTAAACAATCAAAAAGACAAACTTGCCTCTTTCATGACACAATGATTCTGTTTCTCTTCAGCCACAGAACTGCCTATTTCCAGCTTTGTTCACACCTATTTATCAATAAGCGCCTATTATTTTGGAAAAGCTTTATGATACTGATAGGATTTTTGATCTCTCTCCAAAAACAAAACCAAACCATCAAATCTATGGAATAAGATTAATTTTGAAGCAGGATATTTTTTACACACACGGAGAATGGTCCAAACAGCCAGCTGGCCTATCCCTTACCTATTAAAAGAGACTATTTAATTGCCATGGCTCTTGTGTTTCTGTGACATCCATGCACTCAAACTCACCTCTGACCTTGAAGCTGGAAAAAGGGACCTGCATGTTCCTAGTTACCTGGGAATGAGGACTTTATTGGGGACAACAGCAGGGCACAAACACCAGCTGAGACTTTACGTTTTTCACATCTCCAAGATCAGTGCCCACAGCAATCCCACACTTGTAAAAACTGGGGGGAGGACAGTAAGTGTCACAGTTCCTGGCAGTACAGGACAAACCTCGTTCAGTGTGTCCAAACACAGCACAGCAGTGATCAGCCCTGCTGATTTTAATGGGATTACTCACACTGCAGATTAAACACATATTTAAGAACTGTGCTGGATCAGAGCTAATGGTTTGGGATTGCACTCCCCATGGCACTGCCCCTACACTGCTCCCTTCCATATCACAGACCCCATTTTTAAAGCCATTCTGGAGCTACCAAGTGATTCCATTCACCCTATTTTTGGCCATCCAGCAGAAGTGCCATTTACCTTTGTAACTTCACCTGTTGAGCAGCCCTGAAAGAAGAGATTCCCTGAGCTTATCCTCAGGTTGCAAGACACTCAACAGCCTCAGCATTTACCTTGTCAGAGTGACAGTAACTCCACCACCTCCCTGGGCAACTTATTCCAATGCCTGACCACTCTTTCAGTGAACATTTTTTTTTCTAATATCTAACGTGAACCTCCCCTGACACAACTTAAGGCTGTTTCCTCTCATCCTTTCACTTGAGACAATGCAGAACAGGCCAACTCTCAATTCACTACAACCTGCTTTCCCAGCTCCTGTTTTTTGACATGAAAGCACAGCAGGACCCCAGATAACTGCACTCAACCCCTCCAGACACCCAGTATGGTTGGGTGAGAGTCACAACGTTGCACTTTTCATCTTTACAGCAACAGCATCCTTGTTGTCTCCACTGTCTCAGTAACATCATGTCCTCAGCTGTCTGCTTACGACAGTGTGATCAAAGCAGCAAACTCACAGCAAGACTACCTCCTCCTTTGGTGGCCTCAACAGAGGAAGCACTTCATTCCATTGCCTAATTCTGCCCTCAAGCACTTCAGGCTCTGCAAATAGGACTGGCCCAGAGCAGACAGCATCTACTTCCATGCTTATTAAGACTAGGCAAGCTAGTTTTGCTCACCCACAGACTTTCAACTTCCACCCCCTTATTTAATAAATTAAAAATCAGCACTTGGATCCAATTGCATTTGGTTCATGTACAGATGAGGGAGATCATAAGGACCGGAGAGAATAAAAATCACAAAGGAGAGGAAGAAGCAGCAGGTGCAAAGGGAGGAGAAGGCACCCCCGAACTAAAGGCAAAGAACAAAGGAGGGAGGTGGAACCTTCTGAAAGGTATTGCAAATTCAGGTCAAGGTGGGGAAATGCCAGAGCTGATGTCTGCACTGAGGGGCAGAGCTGAGGAGGAGGGACAGCAGAGGGTGTGGAAGGATGCTCCACTGCCTGAAGCACAAGCACAGCAGGAGAGAGCAGGAACTGTACACAAGGCCTTTTCCTACAGGGCTTTTTTTAAGCAATATTTAATGCAGCCAAGGCTAACCTGGTGTTGTAAGGCAGCCAACTTGCTCTTGTCTGTATGAGCAGCAGGGTATTGCACAAACAGGATCTGAGAAGAGAGTCAGAACATTTCCCAGCAAGAAGCTGGGACCTAAAAGTTTAAATCCATATCTAGACTCTTGAAAAAACACCCTGCACAAAAGCTGTGTTTACCCAAACAACATTTTTCAATGCTGAGTGCCTCTAGAGTCCAGGTTTAGATCCTTTAAACAAGTGACCTCCTTTCCAGAAACACAGACATCAACAAATGCCGACTTCAGTTCAAGCCAAACTGCTCAGCACCTTTGGAAAAATACTTCTGCCTTTTCAGAGCCCAGCACCTGGATTGAGATGCTTCAGGAAGTCCATTAGAATTAAGTGACTGCCCCAAGGTCCTGCTGTAATTCAGTGGGGATGGAAAAAACATAGTGGTTACTCCGGAGTTCCCAACTCCAGCTCTGAACATCCCTAAGTCACACCCCACAAGGCAAAGAGTCTCTGGAAAAAAATGGAGGTGTGGAGATTTATGGAAAGGGAGGCGTTATAAACATCACAGTGTCTGTTTAGGTGATGGGTCTCCACACTAAGTAGAGGTTTGGACAAAATGCAGCGAACTGTATGGCTGGGCACTGCTTGTGTATGTAAGGAGACCTGATGGGACTATTTTGCTAATGACTGCAGATGAGCACAGACAAAAACCTGATGTACCAGTGCCTAGGAAAGGGGAGAAAACTGACAGAAAAGCAGGGCAGGAAAATGAAGCAATGTAATGGAAAACAAAGAGTGGGGTTGCTCTACCACAGGCGAGTGGTGAAGGAGAGCTGGAAGTCTGGTGTGTGGTTGTCTGTGTACAGAGTAGGCTGAACTCTTGGGGTGGGTTATGCCTTGCATAAACACCCATGACTTATCCAAATGAATGGAGTGGCCCCAGCAGCTGAGCCACCATCCCAACTCTCTGTAATTAGCACGGAAACCTATTAATTTTTCCACCCTACTGGGAAAATAGATGAGTTTGGGTCCCTCAACTATGAGGCAAATTCCTTTATAAAGTGCAGCGTATTTTCCAAGCTTTCTCAGCTCCAGGATGGGATGTCAGAGGAAGGGCAGTGCTGTGGCCCACCATGCTCCATGTCACCTGCCCTCACATGTGTCCTGGCAGCCACAATGATCACTCATATTGAGAACTAACCCAGCTCAGGGTCTTTCTCTGTTAGCCGTGGAGCAAAATTAGTATAAGGGCTTCTGCATTTGACTGGGATTGAGACAGGGAACTGTCAGAGCTAAAAGTGGTTTCAGTCCTTATTTACACAGACCCACAGGGCAGGAGCCCCCTGAACTCATCTACCAGCACACTGCTGCAACAGCCAGAGGGGCAGAGACTCATATGGGTGACAGGCACTGCCTGCCATGTGCTTGCCAGAACAGACCCATCACACACAGCTGCCTTGCCTGCCTTCTCAGTCATATGGGAAAGGGGAAACTCTGCATGTACCCTTTTAAGAAAGACTTTTCCTTTGCTTTTTCTGACACTGCCCTGACCAGGGTAAGTCATGCCTCACTTAACTCTAACATGGCAACAGTGTTCAGCACAGAAGTCACAGGAAAGGTGTGTCTGCACATACAAACCACAGCCTCTCTCCTAAGGCATCTCAGATCACTGCTCAGTGGCTCATACTGATTTTTCCAGACAATTCTGGCTCCATTCAAATCCTAGCTACCGACCACAATAAGACTGAATGGGATGTAGCTCAAAGACTCTCCTATCCTGGGCCTTCCTTCTGGAGTACTGGAGCCAGGAATGAGAGCAGAGTACGAGCATCTGCTCCTACACAGTGTTGTGCCACACAGCTCTGTCTCTAAACTAGACCTAACAGCTCTGCTGGCACTGGCCAACAGACTAGTGATCAGTTATCATGATACTCCCCCAGAACATTGGCTGTAAAGAGCAGGAGGACTCTGCTCCTGAGTCTATGACAAATATCTGAGTGAATGCAATACACCCTGCAGGCACCTCCACAATGGTGGTGAAACCTGGGTGGAAATTCTGGGCAGAGGTGAAGGGCAAGATGTGCCTCACTGAAAAGAGTTTGGGCAATGAATTCCCTGGCAGAATTTGGTGGATTTCAGACCAGACCCAAGAGCATAGCTCCTTTCCATGAAGAAGAAAAAACACCTGTGAATGAGGCATGGCTTTTGCAGCAGGGGAGAGCAAGGTTTCTCCCACACCTTCCCCATGGAAGAGCAGGGTTTCTGAGTGAGTGTTGGACTAACCACACCCAGGAGAGCTTCCACAGGGAATACTGATGAGGTTGAACTGACAGGAGGGGAGAGCAAGCCAGTAGAAAAGGAAGAAAGCGGGCGGGGAGGGTGTGACGGGTGTGACAGGCTCGTTAGAGCAGGAGTGTAATTGGGCTCCTCTGCAGACTGAGTGGGTTGAGCCCCGAGGGACAGATTGTATCTCACACACAATTCCCATACCTTGCAAAAACCTGTAGGATGGAAAGGAACTTCTGTCCCTGCTCTAGAAAACAAGTGATACAGGCACAAAAGTCTGGACAATAACATCAGAGTTCACTGGCTTTCACCTGCAGGCTTCCAATACAGAGCTTCCTATCCCACACCTATGCCACAAAACACATTCCAATACCTTCTAGCAAAGACAAAGGCTGAAATAAAAAGGTCAAAAGCCCCAGCTGTGATGTGTATAGTAAATTGGATGGGGAGTTTGGTTAGACTCTCAGAACATCACAGGAGCTGGGTATGCACAGAGAGTGAAATATCTTTTTCATTTCTCCTGACAACAATCTCTGCTGACCTGGAAACACATCATCAAACAGGTGTCCAGAATTAAGAAGAGAGATTTTTTTTTTTCTTTTTTACCTCCTAGATACAAGATGCTTTAGTTGTGAAGAAAATTACATATTGGATAGATTTCAGCTCCTTGTTTTCCTCAGTTCTTAGTTAGCCCATGAGCATCCTCTTCCCTAGTGACATTTATTTGGCATGTCCTTTCCCTCTGAAGCTCAGCCTGGCACAAGCTCCCATGGCATTAGGTGCTACACATTATAATTCAACACAAGCAGGAAGCTCTTGACAGTTGTTCATTCTTGACTGATATTTGCCAGGTAATTTCTCTACACAATCCCCCATCTATTGAATGTGTATCAGATGTCCTTCAGAATAACTTACTGTCTTGAATTTGAGCTGTTTTAATTGAAAAAATAATAGATTTCATGATATTTCTGTGAGAATACCTGAGATAAGGTTACAGACTGAGATTTCCTCTGGGGTTATCTCTAAGGCTCCAAACCTCAGCATCTGGGTACCTTATTCTATCTCTGTGCCATTGATTCCATGCTTCCTGGCTTTTGTCTACCTGCAATAATCCCTTGACAGCAGGACTGGAAACAGCTTCTTGTCACTGCTCAATGATTCTGTCTTAAGGCAGGCACTGGAACTCAGCAGAAGGTGGATTTTATTCCTGTTGAAAACGAACAAACTCCTCTCCTGTAATAGTTTTCCTAGATGTGTCCACCCCCACCTGCCTTTCTTTTCTAGCAGAAAAGGAAGTTCCCAAGTGATTTATCTTTTGCTTTTCAAGTAAAAAGTTGATACATTTTTTCGAGCTGTCAAAAAAAGAGTAATTGTCAAGCAACTATTCTTATTTAACTGGAAAAGCAGTGGAAACTGGCTGTTTGATGTTCTGGTAACATTCTCCTCTATCCCCTCAGGATTCTTAGATGATCTCTGAACATCTGGATCACAAGAATTACACCAAAACCATTATTTTCCAGCATAAAACCTCTCTTGCAATAGAGAGTTCCTATCATCCACTTCTAAGAGAGACAGACACCTACTCACATACTTAGTGAGACTTGTACCAAAATAAAATTGATCTACAGAGGAAAAGGGAACTAATCCAAAGATACTGCCTAGTCCTTCCCTTTCCTGCAAAGCACAGCTGATGGAGCTACTTGCTATTCCTAAGATTATTCCTGCTAATCCATTAATGCAGAGATGTGACCATGCAGAGCAAAAATGCTCCAAATAAATATATATTCAAACTAATAACCATGTCAAATAAAGGAATAAATATTTCCTCATCCAGCTGGCTCTCTTGACATCCATCTTATCAGGTTTATCAGGGACAGGAAGTACAACTTGGAGCAGTGTGGGAGGACTGCCATCTCCACACTTGGCAAAATCTGGGGTTTTCACAAAGTACAACATGTCCCATCTTGCCCGCTCCAACTGGTTCAAGGGAATTTGGGAGAACCTGAAACGTGTAACAGGTCTAAAGAGTCTTTTGCTGACAGCAGATGAGCTTGGGGTTAAAAAAAAAGACTCTAACACATCAAGAATGTCCTTCTCCATTGAAGAATTCCTATGATACCTTCAGAAGGTCACTTGCTCTGGCTCTCCATCCTGGTCTACAAAAGGAGGGACACAAATCTGCACCCAGATTAGGCTGCAAGTTCTCTGGGACAAGGGCTATCCTAGTTGTATGCCTAACATTTGTCACAATGTGGCCTTTTCTCACACACCACACAGACTTTTTAAGCAGAGAACGACACCTGTCACTGACCAGGTCGAACGTTTCCCATGTGCACACATGACATCAGGAGCAGATCCCTCAGGGCCACATCGTACACATCTGAGAGCTGTGAACCTTGGAAGCCAGCTGCTTGTCCTCTCTGCTGCCAGGCTCTGCCTCTTCTCTGTGCCCCAAACAGAGAAACCCAACATTGCCCATGCTGTGCTCTTGCGCAGTCAATGATGCCCTGATGTGGGTCATTCATGGTGGTGTTGAAAATCTTTTACTACAGTAATTTTCCAGACCCTATGCTGAGGCTTGTGCTGGGCAACTATGACTCCCTTCCAACCCAAACCATTTTGTGACTATCATTTGATACAACTCAAAATTAACACCGTGGAAGGGAAAAAAGCCTTCCAACTGGACAAACTCCTTGCCCTGCTTTACTTTATAACTTCATGAACAAACATGCCCTGGGCTGGGACACGCCGCTCCTGATGGCAATAAGGCCTCACTAACCAGTGGAGGTGTTTCAGACCAAATTCAAGTGCATCCCTGCCCTGAGATGCACACAGGTTCTCCTGACCCAAGAAACAAAGCTGTAAGTGAGAACCAGCTTGTGCAAACACTTCACCCATTTGACCCCAAACAACTACTCACCCACCCAAAGAGCTGCTATTTTTATTAGAAAGGGCTCACATACACCACCAGCTACCAGTCTCCAGCTGAGCTTTGCAGCAAGATGCTTAAATATGCACATTTTGCCTGTAGCACACACAGAGTAAAACCTTTCATGTTGACCAATCTCATGTTTGTTACCCCACCTCCATAATCACACGTGAAGCCTCTGCCCTCACTCAATTTACTGCCCTCTTCTCCCTCAGTTTCTCCTGTAAGTTTATATTGCTGTCTACAACAGCAGTATCTGAGTAAATCTCAATGAGACAGTTCTTTAAAGTTGTTTTCTAATTATCAAGCTAATTTGAAAAAAACATAAGCAGAAGCAACCTCAGAGGAACACGCACATTTTATTTACAGCATTCTGCATCCCAGGAAATCTCCACTGGAAACTATAAGGAACCAAATTTGTAAAAGTAACAAAACACATCAAATGAACACATCAGTCACTGAAATGAGAACTAAACCCCACAGACATAAAAACAAACCAGTTACTTACAGTTTTGCTGTGGTTCTGGAGGGAATTTGAGACGGATAATGGCCAAGATTATGAAAACAACCACAGGCCAGGAAATTAAAACAAACGACCATACCTATAAAACAGCAATGAAAATATATGGGTTACGTTTGTCGTGCTGATGTGTCCCAGAGCCTGTCTGGAATGTACAAGTAGTGCCCTAAATGAGTTATAGGTGCATTGTAAATCACACCTGTCTCAGTATGCATACAATTAAAGCCCAAGCATTATCTATGCAGGAAGAAAAACTACCTCAGATTTTGAGAGCAAATAACAAGGCTGAAAACAACACAAGGCTTCCTGTCCTTCAGTTCGGCCGATAATTACGGGGGACAGTGTTTATCCAGCTTGGAGACACTGCTATGGAATAGTAAAGGCATGCTGGGAAATTCAGGGCTTTTGGACACACTAATGATGAGATAAAAGACCTGAGGTGTGAAAGGCTGGTTTCACTTTCAGT
This sequence comes from Neopelma chrysocephalum, assembly GCF_003984885.1. NCBI lineage: Eukaryota > Metazoa > Chordata > Aves > Passeriformes > Pipridae > Neopelma > Neopelma chrysocephalum. Next base: position 2,369,882 of record NW_020897703.1, read on the forward strand.
GAAAGTCACTGCTCAAATAATGGGTAAACATGACTTTGATTTAGTTATATCTCAGAGTTTGAGTGTTTGACGAGTCTACAACATTTCTTCCCAAAAAATTTTGGCGTTCTTCACAAATAGTCGAGCCTCGTGGTTGAGCTGAAGAAAGGATTTTGTCATTTACAAGATGTGGAGCCCAAGCACAGTGAAGGAAGGGGTTTATGGAGCTGTGCGACCAGTCAGCCACAGAAGTCACATTTGAACACCAATCACCAAGATCCCTCATGTGAGCTTCTGACCCCAGCAACGCAAATCCCTGGCACCTCTCCATTTCCAGATTGTAGCAGTCCATAGAGATGAGCTGAGATGAATCATGGAATGGTTTGGGCTGGAAGGGACCTTAAAGCCCATCTCGTTCCACCCCCTGCCATGTGCAGGGACACCTTCCACTAGCCCAGGCTGCTCCAAGCCCTGTCCAAGCTGGCCTTGGACACTTCCAGGGATGGGGCAGCCACAGCTTCTCTGGGCAACCTGTGCCAGGGCCTCACCACCCTCACAGGGAAGAACGTATTCCATATATCTAACATAAGATGGAAGAGAAATTATGTAGAATTGGCCTAATACATTGAAAAACACATGAACATCTATAGAACTCTTGTGTTTAACATGAGGGTTGACAGTTTCAATGGATAAGAATTAAGAAAATACAGTCTGGTAATCATCTACTGTAGTAAACCAAACTAGGTAGGAGGCCCAAAATCTTAAAACTACAAGCCTTGGAGTTTAGCAAGCCAGGAAAATGCAATTATTTAAATAATCAACAGCTTCTGCACTAGCTGGCTACCTTGCTAGATTAGAGCTTTCCATCCATCAGTAGCTAAGCTCAAGCTACTCTGTGCTGCAAAATTGCTATGCCATCTTCATGCCAATTTTTGTAACAGCAAAGATGTCTTTCTTCAAAATAATCCCATTTTTCATCGCTGTGCTACTATTTTTTTCAGATCAGCACACATTACCCACAACTGTTTTTCCAAAGTAATTCCAAGCCCATAACCATGTTTTCATTTCCTGTAACACTTACTGGAACATAAAACCAGACAGACAAACAAATCCTGCAGAGCAATTCAGCTTGAAGATGGTTGTTTTACAGCAAGTCCATCCCTATCAGCCCTGATGAGGTGACAGAGGCTTGAAAGCAGGAGCAAATTCATGCCCCAAAATAGGCAACTGACAGACACCAAATCATAAGGCCCCTCCCCACACATCCTTCACAGAGGGCACTCCTCTAATTTCAGCATTATTTTAGCTTTTACAGACAGTTCCTGCCTTTCATATACACACTGCCAACTTGTAACAGGATCCATCACTGAAACTACCATCTATTTATAATTTTTTCTATCAGATGCTTTCCCTATAATCAGTCCCCAAACACGCAGTTTAACTGTGATTAATTCCCGTGCAAACAGTATCATTAACGCAGCCTCCTCGTTTAGAACCACACAGGCTAAAGGAAAATTATGGGGTAACAGCACAGAAACTGATATTAGTCAGAAGCTGCCTGAAGGAAGGGCCAGACATCTGTCACATTCTTGGGACAATGAATGAATACTGATAGTTTCTACTCAGGGAAATTGTGGTACGTCCCCATTTTGATCTATAATGGTGCTTATACTCCCCACTTTCTACACAGCTCTTCCCTCAGTATCTCTGTCCTTTGATTTAATTGGATTTAATAGTAGCTGGGCACATCAGTTGCATCACAGCATTCCCCCTGTCCCAGGCATTTCTAGCCAAAGACAACCACCTTGGCCAAACAGCTTGCAGGTGGAACGTGTTGACTCAAATGGAACCATAAACAACCTTGATTTGGCTCTCAGGACATTACGAACTGTGATGTCATTGCATAATCCCTCGATTGGTGGATTATTTCACTGCTAAAAGTTGATTTAATCGCTCAGACCTTGGTATCTCTGGGTACAGGTACATAGAAATACAGTGTGGAGCAAAAGGTAGAAGTAAAATATGTTTTCCAGCCCTGGAGAGGCTGATGAACAGAGCAGGAGAGCACTTGAGTCTGCAGGGGTGGGACAGGGCTGCCTGGTGTCAGACCATCCCATGGCATTCCAGTCATTCCCAGAGAGGGCAGCCAACACCACTGCAGCAGCAGGAACCACCTTCACTCCTTATCAGAAATTGAGAAGCACAACAGAACGCTTCCCTCCCAAAAAAGCTCTCCAATGGCCTGGTCTGTAAGTGAAGGCAGATTACACAGGTAAAAAATATGCAAGGAGGACAGAAATCAGGATGTGCTTGGGAGCAGAGATCTGGCTTTACCTCCTCACACCCTCTGCAGTCTGAGCAAGCTCCCTAATTTGGAGCAAGAGAGGGAAGTGAAGGAGGGTTGCAGGGAATGGCTGCCATAAAATAGTCTGTAGTGGCCAGATTTTTATTTTAATTGACATTTCAATTCTACAGAATTGATATTTCAACTCCACAGGAAACCAGAATTAAAGCGAGACTGGTCAAAGCACAAGTAAGGCTTAGGTTGGCATTTACTCTGAATACACAAGAGCTCAGAGACCCAGACCTTCTGCTTTTAATGAGGCTGTTACAATTTCTCTTGAGAAATTAGAAGTAATTTATTGGGCAGTGAAGAATACTCAGGTATGCAGCACATCCATAGGAGTCAGAGGAACTCAGCACCTCCCCAAATTAGGCTCCAAAACTGAGAGGGAGAACACAGTAGGCAAGAACTGACCTTGCAGAAGCACGTGGTGATACTGGGCCTTTCACTCCATCCTCATATCACACCCTCCATGGCCACTTCTCTTCTGTCAGCATTTTCTGCACCTGCCAAGGCTTCCAGTCCACCAAGGCAAGTTTAAAACCCATCTCGTTTGGATTACTAGCAAGAGCACAGGTTGTGGTACAGGCCCATGAACCTCAGGATGCTGTATTTACTGTGCAGCTGCACCAAAACCAGACTGGGACAAAACTACTGAGCAGCCTTTGCCTGGCCACACAAGGCCACCCAAAGGAACATGCACCCCCCTGATGCTGCTGCAGGTCAGATCACTCTCTGGACATTGGTGGCAATTTGGTTGTCTTTTGGGAAGAAAGACCATTGGGGTGTTTGATTTGCAGCACACTGGACTGCACTGGAAATCTGTCCTACCTGCACCTCTCAGAGCTACTTATTCCTTTGTCCATCCTTTACAAATGGGTCTGTGTAAGGGCAGTACCCATGACCCCCAAATCCCAGGGACTCCTTGGAGGCTGTACACCAACCATGGGCTCTGCTCCAGAGGAGCAGGTACAGAACTGCAGCTGAACTCAGGCCTGCCTGTGAGTTTGTGCATGGTTTTGTTTGCACAGAGGGAACAAGAGTGGCATCCACAGTACTCCATCTGGACTCCTGAGCCCTCACACACAAGCTCCAACGCAAGACCCAATTACTTTGGCCTAAAAAGACCCACCTTCACTTCCATGCCATTCCCTTCCTTCCCTCTGCCTCTATCACCATGACCTTCCTCTCCTGCAGTGTCCCCCTCGTTCATCAGCTCCTGCCATTCCCAGGTTCCCACTCCTCTGTTCCCACACTCACCGGCTGCCTCTTGACACTCAGCCAGTTCTTCCAGAGCAGGATCCTCAGGTGTTGAGAGAGCGCAGCCATCCTGAGCTGAGCCAACCACGAGTGAACGGCTGCGTATTCTTCCTCCCCGGCTTAGGAGGCAAAAGTGGAGGCTCTAACCCACAGGGGCATCCAGTGTCCAATATCCAAGCCTCTGCCCCTTCTCCACAGCATAGCTCTGGAGCAGCTACTTCATGCACCGGTGGCTGCTGCAATCCCAGTGAGTGTAGCTCTCGTCCTCCCAGCAATAGCTCCCAGCAAATTCAACAGGTTCTTCCTCTGGCGGCAGCGGGCGGGCGCAGCAGCCTGCCTCCACTTGTGGGAATTACAACAGCCAGCCTCTCCTGGAGGCTCCCTGCTCCAGCCCTCACCGATAAAATGGACAGCATTCCAAAAAGATGCTTCTGCTTAAACAAAAGGTGATGCATGCCTCCTCCTCCCCATGATGAAACCACCTGTCTGCCCACACACCGCTCCTGCTGGAGAGGTGTCAGCAGCAGCAGAGTTCGGCTGCTCGCCAGGCCAGTCTGACTTCCCCGGGTTCTCAGGGAATGCCTGGGAAGAAAGTATCCAGACCGTGTATCTTCCTGGCATAGCTGATTTGGAATTAGTTGTTTGCTTTTTTTTTTTTTTAATTAAACCTACCCATCCAAGGAAATTAAATGAAAGCGCTGAAAAACATATATAAATGAAAATCTCAGGGACTGATCTAATTGCTCAGCTTCTTGTATATTCCCTTTCCTCCAGGAGATCAGTCCTGGGGCTCTCAGTGACTGAATTCAAGGTAGCATACCCAATCCACTGGGAATGGATCACACCCCACAAAGATTTCAAGCACTAGTGTGGCTTGAACACTTCTTGTTGAACTGATCATTGAATTTTCCAAGCTAGCGATATCTAAAAACAACAGCCAGAGATGAAACAGAAAAGGCAGGTACAGAGGGAAGCAATGACAGCACAGGGACAGCTCATTGTACCAAGGAATAGCACAAATCTAAAATCCAGACTTGACTGATGGGCTCTGGTTATCCAGAAGAGCTGTGGTCCCTCTCAGAGAGGAGCAAATACACTCAAGTATCCTGCTTGGTAACACTGAGATCCTCCACAGAGCACCTTGGCAAGCCAGGGAAGACATCACTGCTCTCAGCATACTCCATAAAAGATTAAAGACTGTTCTTGTACATGGTATTTCTTCCAACCACAAACTAACTTTATGCCTCAAAAACGAGTCCTTGCCAAACTCCGCCCAGGGATGGAAGTAGAGGTGGCAGCAGAGGAGTTTTGATCTAAGAGTTGTTAAAAGCACTGAGTGAGAGCAAAAGAGAGGGGAAGAGAGAGATGTGGTACTCAGTGAAGAGAAACAGCTTCTCCAGATTGGTGAGGAAGTACTTTAAAGCTGGGAATAGCAACAGATCCGGAGCAGTCCCTGCCCCACATACCTTCAGTCTAAATAGATCAGACATTCCAATGGTGGGAGTGAAGCTGGAGTTAAAATTAACCTAAAAGGCTTCTCTGGTATAGTTTTGATAGCAATGGGAAGAAACACAAATGTCTAACCTCCCAGCTTACATCCCCTTCTTTTTTTCCTACCAAATGTCCTCAGGAGAGAAAGAGGGATCTGGTTTGGGTCTGTGGATCAAGAACAAGCACTGTTCCCTGGGACACTGTTCTAGTTCAGCTCCATGTAAGAGGCACAGCCAGATTCACTGCATTTGGTCCAATCCATTTGTAAACTTTATTCACTTCCTCTCTGGGGCTGAAAAAAGAAATCCAAATATAGATAATTCTGCTCTGAGGGGGTAAGAGAGAAGAAATTTATAATTTCACCATTCACTGCCTTGCCAAGGTCTTTTAAGGCAAGTGTCTGATTGCTTCTTTTTCGTATTCAGTCAAACAACTGTTTCAAAAGAACACTATGATTTGGATAATAATTTTCCCAAGCAAATGCACATCCTTACTTCCTTTGTGAACTGAGTCAACAAACATTCCCCTTGGGAAGTACCCAAAGGATAATTTGTTCGAGTTCACCACTGTAAAATCAGAATAACTCAATGTCAGTTGGCTCTCAGAACACCTGCATTCAACTCCCTGAACACCACAGCGTTCCGGTTCCAGAACACAAGATGAGAACTTTATTAAGCCATTGTACCTTTTTGCTTTTTAATTCCCTTACTGAATAATTCCTGCAGATGGCACAGGAGGCTGTGGACAAAGTGACCAGAGCAGATAGATGTCCCAGTGTGCCAATGTACATATAGCCAGAGGGGGAGAGGAAAGAAAGGCTAAATTCCTCATTCTCCTAAAAGGTCCTCAGTTGGTTTATTGCTCTGGTTAGAGAACTAGGGCTCTTCTGGGCTGAAGGGCAAACTGGTGGTTCAGATCACTGAGAAGAGCAGCATCTGTTTCTGTGGCCACGAAGCAGGGGAAACTCTCAGGGGAGCTCTGAGCTGTGATTTCATGCAATGCAGGTCCCTAGAGCCATGATCCATCCCCTGCTGCAGCAGTGACTACAGCTCACAACACCATGCAGGGCCTGCAGCTTCCAGGGCAGAAAGAATCTCACCATGCACAAGAACTCACAACCTCCGAGGCCTTTCCATGGGATGCTCTTTCAAGGAGAGGAGTTTTTACTTCAGTTGCAAGGAATGCACTCGTGCTTCCCCAGTATGCCAGTTACCTCTATGAGAAATGAAAACTTAGGGAAGTGATGCAAGACAAAACTGGTAAGAGAAGAGGATAAAGTCCCTCTGAGTGAATGATCTGCTTGCAGGACACATCCTTATGGGCCCTGACATGTCAGGGCTGGCAGCTGTGAGTGCCACAGGCAGCAGCAAGGGAGGGATGCAGGAACAGAGAAAACTGCTGTGAAGGAGCTGCAGCCCAGGGTCAGCCAGGAGTGTGGGGGGCTCTCTCCAGCCCTAACACACTGGGAGGATGAGAAGAAATGGCCAGCCTTTACAGTTAATATTTCACTTGTTGCTTGGCCAAAACAACAGGTCCACACAGCACAAAGCCAACAGCACCATAAAATGCAAACAACTGTCTGCTCATTAATGCTCCTGGCTTAGCTTTGAAACACAAGGGGAGCTGGAGCAAACATGAGAGGACAAAATATTTACCCCCTTGAAGTGCCAGACAAGAAACGAAAAAAAACCTCTTCAGCTGGCTACCAGCAAGAAAACCCAAAACAAAACACTAATCTTGCAGTAACTCAATGCTACAACTAACCCTCAGCAGAGGCTTCCAAGGCAGGCAGGCAAAAGGTGGTTGGGTGCCCCCAGGGGCCTGGGGGAGGAGAGATCACACCAGGAGTGAGCAGAGATGCTCAGCCAGATGAATGGCCAGGCCAGAGAAACACAGGCAGGGCAGAATGAACTGAGGGAGATGCACAAGGGAGCGATGGGGTAACGCAGTGACTCATCAAGAGGCAGGACTCTGAACTGGGTACTTTCCCCTTGCAGAGCTTGCAGCATCTCTAGTTACTGAACTGAGCTCAGGAGCAAGTCCAGACTGTGCAAGATGGGCTTTCCTCACGGCTTGTGTAAGCCAATATTGTCCAAATGTTTGACACACTGTCCTTAGGGATTGCAGAGATGCCTATGCATAGGCTTTAGCTGTGATCCCTTATTCACAATTCAAGCCAGGCCAAGGACTGCTGAGCAAGCAGCCTGCAGCCCCACACTGCTCTCTGCAAGCTGCAGGACACTCAGACCATGGCAGAGCAGACCTACCTGCTCAAAGGTAAGTGCACACTCACACAGCCTGTTTGGTGGCACTTTGCCAGTGTCACATGCAAGGAAGGCCCTACAGAATACCAGTTGTCACCATTTCTACCAGAACTCTGCAAGAAAAGCCTTCACGCAACGGGTACAACTCATTTTCATGGCATAGCCCCACGAAAGGACAGGCCATCAAACCAAGCCCAACTTTAGGATGTTCCACAACTAGAATGTGTAAAAATCAGAGAACCCTTTCACAGAAAAGGTTGTCAAGCATTGGAACAGGCTGCCCAGGGAAGTGGTGGAGTCATTACCCCTAGAAGTGTTCAAAAAACACATGGATGTGGTATGTGAAGACATGGTTCTGTGGTGAACAAGGTGGTGCTGGGTTCACATTGGACTTGATGATCTTAGAGGCCTTTTCCAACACTAACAATTCCATCATTCTAACATCACACGCCCTTGCAGCACTGAGGAGTTCTCCAGCACATACTCTCTGGTTTACTCCTAATTCCTTCCAAAGGCATGGCAGGAGCCTGGAAGTGTAAATTCCTACACATCTCCTGGGTGCCTAATTTCAGGCACCTGAACAAGACACCGTTTTGGGAGAGATGCTTACTCAGCATTTAAAAAAAAAATCAGAGCCCTCAAAAAAACTAAAATGGGCAGCAATATTTTTAGTCACTACAGAAACTGCTGGTGATGTGGCATCACCACAGTACCACTCTGGCACCAAATACATTTCCACAATTTATTGGTGATTCTGCCCTCCACCCTTTAAAATGCATTTGCTCAACAGCCCCTCCTGGAAGCAGTTTTCCCTTCAGTGATCCATTACTGTCGTGAATACAAGGATTTTGTCACACAGGGCCCACTCCGAAGAGTTCAAGGAGAACTGATTTTTGGCTCAAAGCCCTTGGATATTAACTCCTTTATTTCTGCAGAGCAGCCTTGTTTCCAGGAACAAGCCCCCAAACCAAGTGGAGTTTTGGGATACTCTGATATTAGACCAGAGAAGCACCAAAATTGAAATGTCTGAGCCTCTTGCAAATGAATTTAGAGGCACCGCAGGCTGAAACACTTGGGACAGGATTCTCAGATGTCAAAAACCTTCTGCAGAAGCAGATTTAGGGAAGGGCAAGGAAATGAAACTTTTGGTTCCAAAGCCACAGTGCCTCTGTTACCATCCAGCCCTCCTCCCTTGCTCCCAAGGTCACCTTCAGCTACATCTGGTCCCAGAAAACCTCCAGGTCCATGAGTCATTTCCCACCACACCCAGCAGTGAGGGCTTTATTTGAGAGGCTCCAACACACACCTACCTTGCCACAGGTTGTTTGCAGGCTTCACAATCCCCCTTTTCCATTGATTACAAACTCCTGTGATACCATCCATATACACAGTGCTGAATCAGGATTACAAGTTAGTCAGAAAGGAGTTGTGGGCACAACGTGGGCAATGAAAGGCAGCTCCTACTGACAGATCCTGGCAGCCATCAACAAGCCCAGGTTAGCCTCCCCCTGCTACAGCAGAACTTCACTAGCAGAGCCACACACCCCCTCTATTCCACCCTCTTGCTCATCAAATAAGCACAGCAACACAGAGTTCTTCAGTTAATTGAAGCCACTGATTTGGGGTCTGTTGTGCTCAGACAGGGTAGTGCCTCCATAATTAAAACCCTTTCTCAAAAGCCTTATTCTTGGGGCCAGGGCCCAACTTTCAATCCAGAAACCCACGGAATCCCAAGGTTGGCAAGTGGCCATTCCCTTGTTCACATCCCTGTGTCCATACAAGCTTTGCTCAAGAGCCTAGCTTTGTAAGAGCAAGCAGATCATATAACAGAAGTTTCATTAGTAGGGCTTTTAACCCTTCCTTGAGATTGTTAACAATGTTAAGTCCAGATCTAATGCCAAGGCTTGCAACAAGAGATGAGACAGCTCCAAGGGTGCAAATCCTGACATTTCTCATTTATCATTCTTTGTGCACTCAGCTGGTTTCCAATCCTTGTGGCAACGCTCATGTCCCACCAGTGAACCTGGAGAGCTGACAGATGGACTAATTAGGGATCACACTACTTATGGCAAGACTGATAACAAGGTCAAAGCAAGGCCATTGTGAAAAATCAATTTGACTTTGGGAAGAAAACAATGGGTATTTCCAAGGCTGGGGACAACTGTGCTTTCCAAATCAACCTGTCAGCAAAACTACTCAAAAAAACTCCAAGAAACCCGTTTCCAAATTAAGAGGCCCAAGGACAGACTGGGAGGATAAGGAAACAGAAAAGTCAGGATGCACTTGTGACAAGAGCTGTATCATGAGTGGGCTGTTCTGTATGCAATGGAAACACATATCTACTGAAAGATTAAAATTGTATTAACTTAAAAATTGACTATATTTGCACATGATAGGAAGATGAATCCACAGTTATGTGAATTTAGTAAATGTTTTTTCCTATGTTCCATAATCAATGCAAGCTTGGCTTCATAGCAGGGTGACTTGAAAAAGTAGAAAGAAATAACAGCAGGAAGGTATACCCTGAAAGACACCACAGAACATGAAGCCAGTATGAACAGAGCAGTGATCACCAGTACTGAAAAAGAACACTCATCTTGCTTCTTCCTTATAAAATTTGCACCACAGGTAAAGCAAGAGTTCCACTTGTACAGAGGGTTCCACTTGACTGTATTAATCTACTCAAAAGACAACCACTAGACCAAAAACCTGCTCAGTGTTATAAAGACAACCAAGAAAAGCTTGGTTTAGCTCCTTGGCCCTTGGCCAAGCACATACCTCGAGAGCAGAGCATTTCAAAGCCCCAGCATCTTCAGCAAAGAGCACAGACTTGGCTGACATACACTGAGGCCCACAGAAGCCTAACAAAATGGAAAACATCACCAAGTTGTTGCGATAAAAGAACTCAGAAGTAGCAACAGGAAAAAAGCTAAACTAAGATTATCATAGATTTTCTGTTACCTAAACAAGCACAAGGTTCTCAGTCCAGGCACTTATCATATTCTTTCTCTTCTACCTGGTTGCACATTTCAATGCAATATCTACAGGTCCAATCATTTCTGTGGGATTCATCCACCAACAGGTTTGGATGCTATGGGGAAGGGTGGACAAGCAAACCCACAGACCCCCTTTCTAGAAGCAAACAGCAATCTGAGAGCACAGGTTAAGGATGTGGAGCCACTACACTCCTATTTAATAGGTTTCTAGGGTGACTATCCATCATCAAGTCACCTGGGTGTTATTACAGAATCAGCTAATTAAAACCACACCCTGAGATCTAAATGAGCATAGGGAGTGCTGATGAGTAATGACAAGTTGCAAAAGGCCTGTCAGCCTCCTAGAGCTGGGAACCTGCTTGCTGTAGAGAAAAATAGGTGTTGTAATAATCTCCTACAAGCACTACGGCGAAGGAGGAGCACAGACAGGAGCAGAGAAGGACTTGCTTGCCTACAGAGTAATTCTGAAAGCTCCTTCATTTATAGCAAAGGAAAGGTTAAAGGACTCTTTTCCCTCTTCAGGTCGTTGATAGAAGGCAGATGCTGCAGAAGAGGGTTTGATTCTCTGACTCACACAATGGAGATGGGCAATCTTTATTGGATGGGTGAGGGAGGGTGGCTCAGCAATGATCCTGGGAGAGAGTGCTCACCCCTCCTTTCCCCAGCGACCAGCACCAGGCACCATTCCCGGGAGGAACCAGCCTGCTCCTTCAGGAAGGCCTCTGAGCTTATTCACCAAGCTGAGGCAGTGCAGTGCCCAGGAGAAAGGCTCATCATAAGGCTTGCCCTGAGTTTATGGGCTGTATTTCAAAACCTGTGTGAGCCTGAGCACAAGGCACACAGGGTGACCCTTGGAGAGCTGGGAGCAGGCATGGGACACGTGCTGGGGAAGGGCTCCCTGGGAGGAGGTGTAAGATGTGCTGCATCCACCTGGGCCTCACTGCACACATTGAGTGTGCAATTACGCAGCTCCTGCCACCCCCGTGCCCTCAGTGGTGCTTCCATAGTGTGCCCTTATCCTGGGAGGTGTCTGATACACACTGAGCTCTTCAGCTGGGAGATGCCCATTCCTGAGTGACCAAAAGAGCAGACCCCACTCTAGATTTACACCTCAGAGAGTTGTCACTGCTGGACTTATCCTTTCATTTTTCAAACAGAAATTAGAGCAATATGAAGTCTAGAGTTGATATTGTGACTTTGGCATCACATGGAAGTTGCCTTGAGTATGAAACAGAGAAAGAGGGGAATTAATCACAAGTACTGTTGGATTGGACTTTCAGAGCAAGTCCAGCACCTTCTGGATAGCCACAGATAGTCAATCACAGCCAAACCAAACCATGCTTGGTGGGCATATAGTGATCCCCCATGCAGGACCTCCCCAGCTGGTCAGACAGGTCCTGCCTGTTCTGGTCCTATTACATGTGCACTGTAAAGCTGAACAGCAAGTTTTCTAGAGCCACAACTCCAGGACTTCTGGATTCTGGCAGGCCTGGCAGAGCCCCCTGGCTGTTAGCAAGGCTGTTTGGTGACTTTATTCTGGGCTCCTTGGTCTAAAGTCCAAGACATCCCAAATGTCTTGCTGGGTTTTGCAGCTACCAAGTTGCACAACTGGCCAAAATTCTCCTCACCTTCAGTCTGGATGTCTGGAAATCTCCAACAAGTGACTTTGTTTGATACTTCTTGGGGGTTTTTTCCCTTGCCCAAAGAAAATTTCTGTCTGGAAAAACTTTTAAATTATAAAATACTCCCCAGACCCTTGGGTGTGTGTCCTTTTGGATGCCATTACAACTACCACATCAGAAATATATTCTGTGAGACATTTATAGCTGTGAAACACAGCTGGAGCAGTGGCAGGAGAGGAGCACAGGACAGACACTGTCCCTGTGCATGAAGATTAATACCTTTGGGCAGGAAGTTACAGTCTGTCTACAAAGGCCCCTGAAGAGCTTTATTATTTATGGATAGTATCATTATTTAGAGTCCAAAGGTTTGCCCTTTTTCTCGGCTTGTTTCAACAGACATCAAAGGAGGACTCATCAGTGTCTTCCTCTCCATTGCCAGAAGGTAGGAGTAAGAATTGTAATTGGGACTCTTTACAGTCAAAATGTTTATAAAAAACCTTCCCTAATTATTTAATAATGAGACATTTGATGATGCACTGGAAGCAACATTCATTTTCATCCAAGAAAACAGAAGTAGCATCAGATGTCTGCTTGAGGAAAAAATGCCATGGAAGAGTACACTCTGCAGACACTAATCCGTGTAATCCCTGGGAAGGATGATGCCTTGTTTTCTAAAACTAGTTTCAAGACAGACTATGATATATATATATATACACATGTATCTCACTAGAAATGGGTGAACAAGCCTCAGTTTGTGCCATCCTGATAACTCAAAGACAGCAGAAGGACTACTGAGGGCAAATGGGACTGTGTGTTTATCTGGGCTGTAGCTTCTGCCTAGAAGTTAAACCAGAGGATAAATGTGCAGATAACATCCAGTGTCAGTCAGATGACACAGCAAGGCATTAACCTTCTCACCAGTGCAGGCAGTTTGACTTGTATGAAGAAACCTGGAGTGCACAAATAACATATCATGTAATAGCAGAAATCATCAAACAGCAGATCGATTGCCTCCCATCAGGAAAATTTCTCCTCTCACCCTAAGAAGAGCAATACTAGGGACTCCATGATACCTAAACACTGGCTTGACTTTACTCCAGCTATTGTAGAATCAACAGTTTATCTCCTGCATATGCATGAAGTGAGTTAGGCATAGATTAATTTGGGAAAAGGTTAGGCTAGCAATGGAATAAAATACTGCCAGCAAATCTCTGCTGCAGGACTATTTTCAGATTGCTTTGGGCACAAAGGTTGCCCAAGAGTTCATCATTTTGAGGCAGGCAAGAGCCTTGGGGCTCCATTAATGTAAAACACTGGGTTTCTAAGCCACGGGTATTTACAGAGACTCGCCCAGTCCTGTATATTAATGCCACTTGGATACAATCTCCTACAAGTGTTCCAAATGGATGTTTTGTGACTGTGAAGTTATCTTAAATTTCATGGGAAATTTAAAACATCCTTATCTAGCATCTGTTAAACAATGGGTTTGGGAAGGGAGGTAGATTTTGGAAAGAAAACTCATGTGCATGTAAGAAGGTGGAATAATTCACATACACACATTCTGGTGTGAGAGCACAGGTAGTTTCAGCAGCAGGAATAATGATGCAGCCATGGTGAGGGGCATGGTGTGTCAGGTAACCAGGGACACATTTCCACAGCTCAAGTTTTCCTTGGAGCATGAGCAGGGCAAACCCAAACCTGCCTGCAAAATCCCCAGAAGAAACCATCTTAAAATTTATAGCCCTTACATAACCCTAAGCCCCACTTGTACAATCATTTATACACACACTTAACTCCATAAACAACTGCCAAGTGGAATAGCTACCCACAAACAGGAAGGAAAGCCTGTGACAGCATCCCTGCAGGATTGGGGCACCAGCCTGTGGGAGCCAGAGGCCTCTCCTGGATGGCAGGAAGGCCCTTGGCACGCTGTGGGTGCAATGCAAAGCTCCGCAGCAGTCAAACCTGAATAGAAACATTGGTTAACACTATTTCATTATTCAAATATCTGAAAGCTGTGGAGTCAAACATGTCATTTTTACAGGAGAAAATGTGAAATCCCCACACTGCCTGTTTCCTGGACTGGAAGCTGGGCACTTCAAACAAGTCTCTGTAGCACACACTGCCTTTGAGACTTTTTTTTCTCATTTTCATAAAATCATAGAATCATGGAATGGCCTGGACTGGAAAGGACCTTAGAGATCATCTACTTCCAGCCCCCTGCCCTGAGCTCCGAGGACGAACAACCAGCATCACTTGCAGTTATTTTTTTCCACAGACAACAATCAACAGCTCTGAACTCAACTCCCAGTGCAGCCTGGGTCAAGTTTCAAAAAGCCTTCATGTTCTCTGTGTGTGTGTGTGCACACTTTAATTTACTGTGGCTACAGAACTGCATCTGTAGGACTACATTTAATTTTTTTCTTTTCTAATCTCCCAGGCAGTTCTCTGTGACAGTGAGTGTGTCACAGCACAACATCCCTTGCAGTGATTGCACAAGTTAGGCTCCAGCCTCTTGCCTTAGCAAGCTGGGCAACCCAGGGATCTTCTGCACGACACTCCTCATGTTTTATTGCCGCCTGCAAAGATCTGGTTTGAGTCTCTTCCAGTGTCAGAGGTCTTTATTGCTAAACAGCCCTGGCTGTTGAGTAATACATGAATTTAATGTGCTCATCCTGCAATGCCTGCTTAGAAGGTCGTGGAAATTCAACTTAAAACTGCAGTCAGCTCTTTTTTCCCCCTCTTCTTCATTCTGTCTCTGAGTTTTCTCTTTGCTGTTTCCCATGCTGTAGCAGCCTCTAATGAAGCAGGCTGTCACCTCAGTGCTCAGGCACATGAAAGAGATGATCTGGAGGAGGGAGGGGCAGTGGCAAGTCTCATAACAGCAGCATCCAGCTTGTGCTGCTTTGACAAGATGTGAAATAGTTCCATTCATCCCGACCACCTTATTAATAATCAAAATCCAGGCACAGAAGAAAGCATTGCTGGTAACACTTCATCTGCCTGTTTGGCAAGAGGCATGTGGGGAGGACATGGAAGAATCTTCTGAAGAAGAGCACCAATGCCCATGGCAGGACTATTTCATATCTGGAAGAGGTCAAGGAATGTTTCTGGGAGCCAGGCTTTGGAGAGGAAGCAGAAATCATGCTTTTGAACATTCTGTATCAAAGCTCTCTCAAATGTGCCACTGTTGCCTCTGGTACTTTTTGCTAGGAAACAAAAAACTTCTGTGACAGCTCCCAGCAGTTACAAAAGTGGAGCTACCTTATTACTGGGGAAAAAGTTCTAAGTATGTAAATGTGTCTCTAAATTTTTAAGCAAGTCTGGTGCCTTTCACAGAGCTTTTCAGCAGGCACTCCACACTTCCAGCAGGAGCCCCAGCAGTTTACTGGGAGCAAATCCCGGGTTGTATTCTGAAAGAACATTTGCAGGTTTATCCCCTCAGATATTTCATTTTTCTCCCTGATGTTCCCAGTGCTGGGATCTGGGGTACGAGTGAGAGTACCCTCTTTACTTGAAGCAGAAGATTAATTTTCAGCTCTCACAATTGAAAAGAAATGCTGAAAACCATAAACTCAAAAAAAGACGTGGACATCTAAACAGCCACCAAAAGGTTTGAGTGGTTTGGGGCAGTGAAACTGAACTTGTGGTTGTCCCTCTGCCTGTTGCACATGAGAAATCTGATTCTAAGAGTTATGCTCCCATGGTCAGTGAAGAAAAGCACACTAAGTACTCACCTATGCAGTTAATGCTCCAAATTTGATCATCAAATACTGCAATAAACTGCTCTCAAACAAGTTCCAGATTCAGTACTATTTGCAGAAATAGTAACAACCAGCATTTGGCAGCTACTGAGAAACCTGTTATTTTCTAATCGGCTGTTCATGATGACCCCAAATAGACAAAATTAACCTAATAAGGTGTTCATTATGTATAATTTACCAGCTTGTGCAAGTGTCAGTCCAGAACACAGGACCACACCTGACCTTTTAATAGACACGTTTTTCTAACAACTACTTTCCAGTAGGCTGTGTTGTAAAGCAGCTCAGCTTTTATCCTGGTGACTGATCAAAGTATCCTTCCTCCCCTCTGGCACTGAGCATCCCGCTCCATTAATGCTCCACACTCTTATCACACCTCTTCAGTCCTGTTCCTCTGATGAAGGGCAGGAGCTGCACTGTGTCTTCTGGGCACTCTCAGAACATCTCTATTGCAGGTACAGGCCACTAGAAAAGGAAAATAAAAGGCATCAAGCACAGAAGCAGAGGGGCAATGACAGGAGGTGGCATGTCTGGGAGGTCAGCGTGTGTTGGGATGGGATGTTATCCAGGTGAGCCTGCTCTACGTCAGAGTCCATGGATCGATGTGAAACATCCCCAGGTCAGGGCCCTGACTCTCACACTGATGCAAACAGCCGGAGCTGCTAAAATGTCACAGCCTGTCCTGCCCCTGCACCCCATGTGACCATCCCCAGCAGGCACAGCAGCAGCCTCTGTGCCAGCACGGCCCCAAACCCGTGACACCCACCTCTGCTGGCAGCACACACACACCAGCCAGCCTGCAAATCAGGAGCCAGGAACACCGGGATGTGTTCCCTGCTGCAAGGCTGGTCACCCTTGGTGGCTGCTCTGTCAGCAGCTGGGACTCCCCCACTCCGATCTGCCGGGGCTTCTGTGGTGCAGTGAGTTCAAGATTCACCCCTTCACCTCAAACCCATTAAAGCCAATCTCAGCAGCAAAATGGGTTTGCAAAGGGACAGTGGCAAACCAGCTGCCTATGAAAGGAATCATCATACTGCACTGAACACAGGCTCCCGAGCAGAGCACCAAAGCATGAAGCTATAACCAAAGTCTGCAACTACTCAGCAGCCCTGAAAATCTCAGGGCCTATTCTCAACTACAGTGAGTGCTTTGGGAAGTTCCTCTTCTATGGCTTTGATGTGGGGCTCAAAGCACCTTCCCCACGGTGAGGAAGAGGCAGCTGTCTGTTCCAATGTGGTGAGACCCCACCCGCAGTGCTGCTTCCAGCTCTTGGGATGCTCAGCACAGGAAGAACATCATCTCATTGGAGCGAGTCCAGAGGAGGCCACCAAGTTGATCAGAGGAATGGAGCACCTCTCCCATAAGGAAAGGCTGAGAGAATTGGGGTTGTTCAGCCTGGAGAAGTTCTGCAGTGACCTAATTGCAGCCTCCCAGTACCTGAAGGAGCCTATAGGAAGGATGGAGAAACACTATTTATAAGGGCCTGGAATGACAGGACAAAGGGGAATGGCTTCACACTGAAAGAGATTAGGTTTAGATCGGGTATTAAGAAAAAATTCTTCCCTGTGAAGGTGGTGAGGCCCTGGCACAGGTCGCCCAGAGAAGCTGTGGCTGCCCCATCCCTGGAAGTGTTCCAGGCCAGCTTGGACAGGGCTTGGAGCAACCTGGTCTAGTGGAAGGTGTCCCTGCTCATGGCAGGGAGTGGAAAAAGATGAGCTTTAAGGTCCCTTTCAACTCAAAGCATTCTGTGATTCTGTGTCAAATCCAAGGGAAAACCTCAGACCCCATCTGAAGTAATGCCATGTGGTGCTCCCACTACCTGTTTAGAACCCCATGGGCTCCTGCATCCCTTTCCAGGGTGTTCCCTGTCCCTGTGTGCCTGCCTTTACCTCTGTTGGTCTGTGAGGTGAGTCAGCTAACTCCTAAGTCCTTCTAACCAACACAGGTGCAGAATGGCAGCCAAATCTATCTACATTAAAGACCAGCCTACATAGGCTGGGGATTTTTAATATGGAAGGTCCTTTCCTTTGGGGTACAGTTTCCTCTCACTTGAATCAATGATCATTTGTTACATTAATTCAGAGACAGAAATCAGCTACACAGCATTCATGCTCTTTAATTGTCCAGCCCAAAAAATCAATGCTTTTATTGAATTAGCCAGTTGCCACAGCAAGTTTCCTTTGATTTCTATGGCTCCCATGAATCAATAGCAGTCTGTTATTGCCTCTAAGCGGAGCAAAGTCAGACCCCAAGTCACGCTGCTGGATGAAAACACAAATCTTCCTGCAGAATTCTGTGCATCAGGTGGATATGGGACCACCTGGCAATTTGCCAAAAAAGTATCTCCAGAGTCTTCCTGCCCTGCCTCACCAACTGCTCTCAGCTCATAACTCCAGCCTTGCTTAACAATTCTCATCTCCCACGCTCAGTATCTTCTGTTTTCCTGCTTTCTTATCAGGTTTTCCTCTGCCATAGGCAAGACCTTCAGCTGCTGTCTCCAGACTGTCTTAGGTGCAGGTGTCTGTGCCAGAAACACCTTTCCCTGCACAGGCCTGCATCTGAGAATCCTAAATGCCTCTCCAGGACTCCCTTCCCTGTGCTGGTGGCAATAAGTCATCTTATACTGCTGGTCCAAATATTTAGGTGTTTGGTTTTTCTGTTTGGTGTTTGGTTGGTTGGTTGTTTTTTTTCACAAAGGTAATTTTGTTGTTGTTCTTTTCCAGCCTTCCCATAAAAGTAGCCATTTTTTATCAGCACAGCTGGCTGGGAAGCGTGACTCATACATAAATTACCACTTTTACTGCACTCCTGCCCTTTGTCAGCTTTTCTGCTGTCAGCTAGGTGGGACAGCACCATTATTCTTCAGTGTTTAGCAAACACTCTCCACGTAATGGGCGGTGCTGTAAATAAAAGAAAATAAGACCTGAAATGAAACGCAAGCTGACTGACAGGGCTTTTGTGAAGCCATCTGAGCTTTGCAGGGGTTTAATCAGCTGTGCTGCACTGTTACATGGCACTTACAATGGCTCTGCCTCACTTCCATAGTGTCAGACAGGATCCCAAGGGGATGGCCATGGAAATCAGGTCTTTAGCTCTTTTACCCATGGCACACTTGGGTTGATTAAGAATGATCTGTGCCTTACAGGCTGAGAAGCACCGTGTGACTTGTGCCTGGCATGAAATGATGGATAGCCCAGCACTCATTGCCTAATCAGAATTTCCTCCAGGAAAATCGGGGGAAGTGGTAGAAATTAATGCCAAGCAATGGCAGGGCTGCAGGAAATGTCAGAACTGATGGGGGGAACTTCCAAAGAGAAATTGGCCCTTCGTTAGTGAGGGCAGAAGCTCATAAAAATCCTGTGCAAACATATTTTGGTCATGTTGTAGAGAAGAGAACACAAGGGAAAGGCAAGGATTGCAAAGATGACTCAGTGCTAATGTGAGCACGAGTGAAAATCAGGGGGAAACCATAAAGCAAGCTCAGGAGGGCTGCAGGATTTCAGCTGCCAGGTGGAAATAAAAGAAATTAGTGCATTGCACGACACAGCTCAAACTGGGGCATCAAAGCAGTATGAATAGTATTCCATGATATTCTTTGTAGGAGAAATAGAAGTGTTTTCACAGTGCCAACAACGAGAGGCTTCTGAATGCACAGTGCTGGAAGTGGATATCATTTGTGTAGTACTGCCTACCCCAAACACCCAAAACTTTCAAGTCAGGATTGAGAACTGTGAAAGCGGCTTGAAAATTGACAGGTGTATTAAAACACTCCATATATTCTCAATGTTTGCCTTCTAGTTTTCAACCTTCATGCAACTTTCAGTTTTCTGAAGTAAATGAATTAGAGCTTCATTCTCTGAATTAAAAAGCAAACAAACAAACAATGAAACCAAGCCTCAAACCACCAAAGTCTCATCATCCTCAGAAAAAAACACCCAAACCACTAATTATTCCAAGATCTGCAGTGAAATGATGTGATCAGCTACAAAGCAAGTAGCAATGAGGCTTTAGGCAGAGGAGAACACAAATTCTGATGGCAGGGAAAAGATGAAATCAGAAGGTGGGAAAGGACTGGAAGGAATCAATCTAGACCTGCTCACACCAGCCACACCAGCAGGGCCAGGCACAGCCTCTGACCTGGCCACGTGTTAAGCCAAGTCTGGCCCAGCCAGCAATGTCATATGCTTTGGTCAATAATGTGGAAACTTCTTTGGGGGTTAAACTGGGAAGGCTTCATCTACTCCCTGCTATAGCTCTGCCTTGTTTCTGCTGTGCTAGGGTAGGATCTGCTCCAATTGTCACACTGGAGGTCTGCAACAGAGCTGGAGAGCAGACTTCAAACACTGGACTTGCCACAGCCTTGGCAGTTATCCCTGCTTCTTGGGAAGACAAGGAACCCCATGAAATTCAGCATTCAGGGTCTTCCCAAGATGCTTACAAGAGGATCTCTTTAGCCTAAAATGTCTCTGAAGAAAAGAGCTGCCCTTTTTTCAGGTGGGATGATGCTGATGACTCAGTAAAATTCCAGTCAGTGGGCCAGTAAAGGACTTTGGCAAAGAAACATCAGAACTGAACAAAAATATAGGATGTGAAGAATTAACATCCTTTCCCCAAACCATAACATTAGGCCTGAGTCTCCAACATTAATCCAGGAGTCAAAAATATTTCACAAGGTTCAGTAACATGTATTCTTCACTCCAAGTCTCAGTGTGCTCCTTGCCATGGCCAATGGCATCAGTGGGATTTGATGCTGCCTAACACTGGGATTTTGGTCCCTTGCAGTGGTCAATCTATGCAGGAAAAACTCTCCATGTTCTATTTGAAGGATTTTTATCTGACCCATTGGATTAAGCTGCCTCTTGCCCAGAGAAATCATTCTTCTCCCCATGTGTGTCTTGTGATGCTGATGTTGTGCTTGTGACATGGGTTAAATGGACACAAACAGACCCAAGAGAGACTTTTTCCAGGCCTGACAAGGTGTGTATTTATGTGAAAAACGGTGTAAATAAAAACAAAACAAAAAAGTCCTGCTTTCCAGCTCTTCAGAAATAGCTAAATGTTGCATATAGTCAGCAAAATTTTATGTTTTGGGAATTCTGTCCCCAGCATGTTTTGCTCCTTTTCAACTGGTCAATAAAACACAGCAAAATAAACTGAAGTGTTACCCTGTCCTTATTTGTCATCCAAGTCTTAATAGAGAATGGGATGAGGTCATAATTATGTGATTGATGATATTACAGGGCTGGAGAAAACATTGGAGAAAACATTAGAGAAAACATTAGTCAGGTAAATTGAAGAACCCTCCTGAAAGTGTGTAGCTGTGTTTTGCAGGAAGTCCCAATAAATTCCCTCTGGCCCTGCTGCCTTGGCCTGAGTCTCAGGCTCAGTTCTTCCCACTGAACTCCTACAGGGCCAAAATTGTCCCCCCCACGTGTCTGTTAATTTAGCCCAGAAAAACAGCTCCACACAATTAAAGCAGGACTGAGAGCTCCAGGGATTCCAGAACAAGAGCCACGGAGCACAGATGGGCACAGGGACACAGTTTCCATGCCTGAAATGTATGGAGACAGCCAGAAGCTAACGTGGGGAAAGGTGCACCACGCAAAGCCAATGCTGATCCTGCCCCAAAAGGGTCAGGAATCAACAAGCAAGTCAAGACCCAGCTTGAATACTGGCAGGAGCCATGAGCAGCACCACTGCAGCTCCAGGTAATCAGTACCTGCCTCAGCTCTGCCTGCTGAGGGGTGGTGTTCGTCATCCCCATCCTGAAGGCTCCCTGCCTCTTCCAGGTGGATGTGCCACAGGAACACAGGCAGCTGTGCCCAGGATTGATGGAACTCAGTCCTGCCCAGGGCTTTTCACCAATAGATTTCAACTGCACTGCAAATACAGACCTGCTGTTGCCCCCATTTCATGCAGGGAAGTGCCAATACCCCTCCCTGAATTCCCACAGGGTTACTGTAAGCTTGCATTTCCCAAATCTGGAGCTGTGTTTACCTGGGGACCCTGGTTAATGGAATAGTAGCTACCTGATTAAATCCTAGTTTTCTGAAAAGTACTACCTGGAAAATGACATTGTTTATTCTAGAACCTGGAAATGTTCATTTTATGGCCTTCTGAACAATTTCAAATACTTGGTTTTTAATGAAAAGCTGAGAAACTTGGCTTTGACTGAGGTGAAAAATTAAAGGTTTGTTTTAATAATGTTTTCTGTGTAAAAAACCAACCAAACAAAAAAACAACGCTTCCTTTTCTAGTCATTCCTACCCACAAAGCTTCTGTGAGATGATTCTGAAAAGCCAGAATTTGCTCTGTTGCAACTGGAGACTCTGAGCAAGGAAGGTCAGAAGAGAAAGAAAGAGCCACAACTGATTAGGAATGCAGGGCATACAGGATAACAGCATTTCAGAAAGCACAAGAAACTCCTGGGGAATCCAAAGCCATCGAGTTTTGAACACAGAAAAGAGACAACATTTATTTTCTTTTTTTTCTCCACAATTTTTCATTAAAATGTTATCCATGTTTCTAAGGCCAAAATACAGTGACCTAGTCCAGTTACTTAGGAGTAAAAAAAGGAAAAGAATAAGAGATTTATGAAAAAATGTTTCTCTCTTTCCTTCTGTTATTAAAATTAGCCTGTGTAAAATCAGCAAAATCTGACAATGGTTGATTTGCTGCAACTAAACTCATCTTCCACAAGGATAAACTCATCTGCCAGGCAGAGGCTGCTCCAAGCCTCACTGGCTGTGGCCCTGGCTGCTGTGTGATCTGGCCATGTCTGCTCACACTGCCCTGTCTCCATTTCCATCCTCCTGTTTAGCCATGATTTCTATTCCGCTCACAGGGGCTTGCGGCAAACCCTGTTTTTATCCTGTATCCCGGCTCCCAGGGGTCCGGATTGCAGAGATCTCCAATGTAACACACAACCACCCACCTATGGCTGTCCTTCCAGGAGAGCCTCCCTGTGCCCCCTTTGGCAAGCTGCTGTTTTTTCAGGCATGCTGGAAAATGGCAGCTCTGCCTGCACTGGCTGTCAGGTCTCCTGTGAGCTTGTTAGCAATGGGACAGGTTTCCTGGGTCCCCCAGAGAGCTGGAAATGAACACAGGCTCACAGCATTCCCTTCCCTGTAAGCCAGCTCCTGAATGTTAGAAGAGTGAGTTTCATGGAGGGATGGGGTTTGTGCCTAAAACCTTCAGAGCCAGTGTGGTCTAGTCTTCCACTCAGGGAAGTCACTGTTTCCTCCCTGTCTCTTCCCTAGAAAAGTGTTTCAGGAAGTGTGACCCAAAGATGACTGGGGCTGGATTGCTGTACAAAATGCCTGCCTTTCTTAATCTGTTGCAAGTTCTCTTGCCAGGCTTCACCGATTTCCAGATGCTTCTCAACCACCAGAGCTGTCACTCTGTTTGCATTGTGTTCTAATAAAAACTCCTTAATGATGATTTTTGCTGTAGATCCCCCAACAGATGATGCCTGGTGGACAGCAAAACTATGTCACCTATCGCTCCAGGCCCTCACTGGGACACAGGAGAACACCCCGCCCATAGAGCATTTCATGAGCTCCCAGATCCTGTCGGAGCAAATTCCACCTATCTGGGGAACCACAATGAATTAACATGCAAATTGAATCCTGAGCCAAGATTCATGTCACTGTCATCTTTATGTATTAGACTGTAGATCATGAAAGGAATTATGCTCCAGCTGGCTAATTAAGTAAACATGAAGCAAACGAGGGTGGCAGACGGGGGTCTGAGAGCCCGGGTTGAGGCAGAAAATCCTCATGTGACGATGGGCAAGTTTGTGAGGGGCAGCTTTGAAATGCACTAATGGCAACAGGAGACCATTAATGGGACCTTGAGGTGGACTCCTGTCCATGTCCATGCACAATTTTCACTTCCTCTGCCACAGAGAGCAGCAAACAAAGGGACTGTGGGATGAGACAGGGCTTGAGAACAAAGCTTCTCCCTGCCCTCTGTGTACAGACTGGGGTCTTCCCAAAGGTCTTTGCCAGCACTTGACTCAGCCCAAACCTCAGTGCTCCCAGGCAGCTACAGCTGGCTTTGCAGCACCCTTCAGCCCCATCCAGGGAAACTGCAGCCAACCGACGGGGAACCCAGCCAGATTCCCAGTGTAAAAACAGAAGTGCCCTTTCTTGCATAGGCATCTTTGATGGTTCCACCCCGACGCCAGAAGAAAACCATCCCCATTTTAGCTGTCCTAGCGCGCTCTAGTGGGAGCCAGTTCCCTGCACAGCTCGGCCGCTTCCGGGATGGACTGCTGTCCCAGCAGCATCCCGGCAGCACTGCTCTCCCGGGTGCATCCCAGCAGGACTGCTATCCCTGCTGCAGCCCTCTCACCCAGGGACACAAATGAGTGTCCAAAGAGCTGGGGGCAAAGGGAGAGAGCTATAAAACCAGCTCCTCTGGGAAAGAATCAGCGATTTGAATTGCCCAGAGAAACTGTGGCTGCCTCATCCCCGGAAGTGTTCAAGGCCAGGTTGGGCGGAGTTTGGAGCAACCCGGTTTAGTGGAAGGTGTCCCTGCCTAGGGCAGGGGGTGGAATGAGATGAGCTTTCAGGTCCCTTCCAACCCAAACCATTCCATGACTCTATGGTGCTATGAGAAGGTAAAGCAGCCTGTTACTTGCAGATATTGCTGTTTCTTTGCAACTACGTCAAAAAAAACCAAAAAAATATTTCCCCCTCTTTTCTTTTTCCTGGGAATCCTTCCTTTCACACAAATAGCTTGAGAAGGCACACAAAGAATCTCAAAGTGGGTGAGATAACTTTTTTTACTGCAAACCCCATATTTACAGTCACAAACAGAGCTGTTCAGTCACACCCTTCAAGCATCATCTTCCCCTGTGCTGCCTGTCAGTAACATTCCAGCACCACCACATCCCTCCTGCTCAGCTGAGGCTGCTCTGAGGCCACACGGCCTTTCTGTAAAACACCTCTTTGCCCTTTGCCTGCACCTCCCAGGCTGCTTCCTCCCCCACCAACACGGGGCTTCCTGCTCTCTGATTCATTCTGCATGTGGGTTTCACACCATAGAGTGGGCACCAACTTGCCAAGAGAGGACATTATTTCTTACCTTTTTGTTATTATTATTCTTTCCATGCTTGGATAGGAACAAGCCTCTGTGAGGAAGGGAATGGGAGCATTCAGAAAATAAATCATTCACTTTATGCACCTTTGGGTCTCATTCATAACCCAGAGCATTAGGAGAATAACTCAGGTTGAAATCTGCAATATTTATTCCATTACAAGGGAATTGTTTATTTTGCAGGAAAAGCACCAGACATTGATATCAAAGGTGTGGGAAGACTGTGTTAGTGAGTGAAGAGGGGATGAGACCTTCACACCCCAGGTCAAATTGTCCAGGCAAGGCTCTTTGGTGCCTCTGAACTTTAGTTAAGAGGCTCATTGTCATCTCTGCAGCTACGTGGAACCCTGAGCAGGGATTTACAAGGACAGGCTGGCACACGGTGTGCCATGGATGTGATTTAGCTGGGACCTCCAAGGAACACAGTAAAACAAAAGCTGCTCCAAGCTGATAAGGGTTGAAAAAGAAACTCAAAATGCATCAGGGCTCTGAAGCCTCTCTGTTATTGTGGCATCTCCAGGATAACCTGTTCGTCAGCTCCGTGCTGAACCTACCCCAGAGGTCTGGCAACTGTGGCAAGTGGCACAGGCAGCGCGAGGCAGTTTTTGAACAAGGTTCAACAGAGCAATACTTAGCACCAAAAAGGTTTTACCCTGCAGTTCTCATGAACCCTGAAAGGAAAAGGCAGATAACCCAAAAGCCTGGATATGGCACTAACGATCAAGAAACAGCCTGGATTCAATTCCACTCCCACCTCTACTGTTGTGCAACATTTGAGACAGGGCACTTGAAGCCTCTTGAGCATGCACCTTCATGAGAACTCAGCTTTGCAGTAAGCAATCCCATAATACCGGGGGTTGTAGGAGTGTGGTCTCTGTGAGACTGGGGAAACTGAGGCCCAGTGCCTGACAAATGGCATCCTGAAGGAAGAGACCAGACACCAGACCAATGCAGACAAGGCAGTGCCCCTTGTGAATGTAACATCTTCCTCATCTATACTTCCTTGCTTCCCATTTCAATAACTGCCAGTGAAGAAAACAGAAAACAGGAGTTGGTGTAGGACAGAGATGTATTTCTCTGACACCATGCTGAATACCATCATGCTGAGACATCACAACCTTTGCTTGAAGGCAGCTCAGAAAGAGCATAAAGGAGTTGAGGGGTTGTTTGCACATGACTAGGGAGATATTTAAATGAAAGCAGAGCCTGGTAAAGGAAAATAAACCTGATGTGATGCAGCATTTCAAAGCTGAAGATTGTTTTCATACAGGCCCCCAATACCATGCTTTTCCACAGCAGCCTCATGGCTATGAGACACCTCACTGGGGTAGGGCAGATCCAGGTCAGACACTGGTGTAATGCTCATCACTGATGACACTTCGTCTCTGAAGCCCCAAACCAGACCAACCTCGGATTTCCACTTCAGATAGAAGTCCTACATTTTGGCTGGGTCTTCTTCTTAGTCCATTGCCAGGCCCAGCCCGCCCCTCTGCCAGCCTGCAGGCAGCTGCAGGATTAGCTGGAGGATCCCAACTTGTTCGCTTCCTACCCAAACAAGTTAATAGACAGCCAGATTAACCTCATGCTCTACACTCCTCTTGGTCTGATATATGAAAAAAAAACACAGTAGAAAACAGACTTACAATAGGGGCTCAGAGCCAGGCTAAAAATCATTGCTTGCACCCTACAGTCTCAAAAGAAGGGAATATAGGGTACTGTCAAACAACAGCCAAACCAGGAACATCATCCCTTTTGTATGCCTCTATCCAGCCTCATCCTCTTTTTACTTCTCCTTATTAACACAGCAGAGCACAGTGCTAATTAAGCCTGATTTTTCTTTCTTGGATGTAGGCCCTAATATGATTTAAAAATAACCTTAATGTGGTATTTGTAATTCTAGCATTTACCTCTCCCCATGATTTCCAATATGATGTGACTGCATTTTTGGCTCAAGAAGAGCTTCTGTAACGCTTTAAAACACCAGGAAAAAGCTCCAGTGAGACCTCGTTCCTATTGAATAAATGATGGGACATGAACAGAGCACAGAATATTTGAATATCCTTTAAACATCACCAAAAACAGTTAATTAGTTAAGCTCTACAAAGCAAAACTGAACCTCTGGGGAGGCAGACTGCTTTCCCTGCATGGCCATCCCCAAATCAGGACAGATCTATGACATCCAAATCCTGACACCCCTCTAGCACACAGCCAGAATGTCCCTTCTTGGATATCAATCATAGAGTCATGGAATGGTTTGGGTTGGAAGAGACCTTAAAGATCACCTCAATCCACCCTCCTGCCATAGGCAGGGACACCTTCCACTAGACCAGGTTGCTCCAAGCCCCATTCAACCTGGCCTTGAACACTTCCAGGGATGGGGCAGCCACAGCTTCTCTGGGCAACCTGTGCCAGGGCCTCACCACCCTCACAAGGAAGAATTTCTTCCTAATATGCAATCCAACCCTGCCCTCTGTCAGTGTGAAGCCATTCCCCCTTGTCCTGCCACTCCAGGCCTAAACAGTCTCTTTCCCTCTTTCCTGTAGACCCCCTTCAGGTCCTGGAAGGCCGCAATTAGGTCACGCCAGAGCCCTCTCTTCTCCAGGCTGAACAATCCCAGTTCCCTCAGCCTTTCCTCATTGGAGAGCTGCTCCATCCCTCTAATCATCTTGGTGGCCTTCTCTCGACTCACTCCAACAGGTCCATGTCCTTCCTGTGCTGGGACAGGGGGTAAGCCCAAACCACCCCCTGCCACACCAGGACCTGCACAAACAAAACCCCAGCTCACGCACCAAGGGACAACGAACCGCCGGAG
The DNA here is from genome assembly GCF_003984885.1 of Neopelma chrysocephalum. NCBI lineage: Eukaryota > Metazoa > Chordata > Aves > Passeriformes > Pipridae > Neopelma > Neopelma chrysocephalum. The sequence goes on from NW_020897703.1 coordinate 2,397,513, forward strand.
CTGCAGCAGAGCCAATGCCACTATTGACAGTGATAATGTCCCTCTGACTGTTTGTCCCAAGGCAGCAGCGTCCCTGTCCTCGTGTGCACAGGCTGACAGGGCCAGCCGCTGGAAAACACAACTGCTCTCCAGCCTGGATAAACATGCAGAGCTCCCTCGGATTGTTCATTTGCACAGACATTAATCACCACCAGAGCCCACCTCAGCTGCACTCCTTGTGCAACTTTTATTCTCTCAAAGGTGTGTATTTTCATAATGATGGTGCTCATGTACCACTTAACAGTATATTTCCATTTGGCCCCAGCCACCTTCCTGAGCAGTAATTTATTACTGGCTGCTACTGAGAGTAACACACAAACTAGGGTTATTTGGTCTGCTTGGTATTTCTTGCTTGACTCTTTCTTGCACAGACAATACTGCTGAAGGCCAGAGAGTCACAAATCAAAACAGCCAAGTTTCTGGGCCTTCCAGTTGCACTTGTATTGTACTTCCCAACTTTTTGTCTGCAAGAGCTAAAAAATTTCCTTTATTCCTCCTTTTTTAATGGAAGTAGGGACTGCTTTTTAATGGTAGTCTGACTGCTCTAGGAGCTGCAAGTGTACAGTGAACACCTGTGTGGACATGAAAATGTGAGAAAAGTACTCAGGGCCTGCCCAATGCTGATTTTATTGCTTAAGGACCTGATTCAATATACCAGATATGGCCAGGGGTTGTGCTGCAAATTAACTGCAGAGCTCTCTACCTGCAAAGCAGCATGGGGCTGCTGCTGTCCCAGTGCTGCACCTTAACCCTGCTGGGGTGTACAAGGGCACAGTTCAGATTTTAAGCAGCCAAAACCAACAGTCAGAAGCTGGAATAAAAACAAGAAAAGCTCTTTTGCAGGGAGTATCGGGAAATTTGGAGGCCCGCAGAGAACAAAAGCTCCCCCCTATTAGTTTCCCTTACAGAGAAAAATAAAAACTAAATAAAGGAAGAAAAGCATGATTTTACTATTTGCAAACAATTTTTTACCTCAGACTTGGTAAACAAGTGTTTTGTCTCTGCCCCTGTGTAAGCTCCATGAGAGGATTTTCCACAGATGAAATTCCAGTGAGTATTCCTGTGAAAAATTAATTGTCCTTATTGCACCACCTTTCACTGCAATGAGGCATTGCCTCACCTACACCTCATTTTTCACCTGTGTACTAAGCTGGGTATCCTATCACTCCTGTCACTGAGGAGGCCCCACAAAACCTTTTACCCTGGCCTAAAGGTGCTTGGCCTGCACACACCAGGCTGGTGGCCACCTTCCCTGTCCCCACGGGGACCTGGGGAGCAGGGTCACCACCAGCTACAGCCCAGGTGGGGCACAGGGGGGCTGTGCCCCCTGCTCACCCCAGCACTGCTGCCCTGTGCCTGCCTGTCCCCCATGCCCGCAGGCTGTGCACCCACACACACATGTACATACATATGTATGTGGATATGTACATATGTATGTGTATATGTGTCCAGCTCTGGGCTCATCAGCACAAGAAAGACAAGGAGCTACTGGAGAAGGCCCAGCGGAGGCCGCAAAGATGATGAAGGGTCTGGAGCATCTCTCCTATGAGGAGAGACTGCAGGAGCCGGGCCTGGTTAGTCTGGAGAAGACTGAGAGGGGATCTCATGAATACATATAAAATCTCTAAGGTGGGTGTCAAGAGGAGGGTGCCCAGACTCTTTTCAGTGGTGCCCAGTGACAGCATAAGGAACAATGGCCATAAACTAAAACATAAGTTCCACCTCAACACGAGGAAGAAGTTGCTTCCATGGAGGGTGGCAGAGCACTGGAACAGGCTGCCCAGGGTGGTTGTGGAGTCTCCCTCTCCAGAGATATTTCAAGCCCACCTGGACACGTTCCTGTGTCACCTGCTCCAGGTGACCCTGCCTGGATAGGGGAGTTTGACTGCAGGATCTCCAGAGGTCCTTTCCAACCCCGGCTATTCTGTGATTCTGTATGTGTGATGCATCCCTGTCTGTGGCACATACACGCACTGCGCACACGTGTAGCGGGAGCACCCGCGGGCACACACGTGTCGCACACACAACACGTCCGACCACGGGGCACTTGCACCGCACACCCTCTGTGGCGCACCGAGGACACGCGTGTGTCCCAGACACACGTGCCCGCACCCCCGGCCGGGGCACCGCCGCCCCTCTCCATTCCCCGCCCCGCCCGGGCCGCCCCCTCCGGCTCCCGCCCCCGTGCACCCAAATCCCGCCGGGCCGCCGCCGCTCGGTCCTTTCCTGCCTCCCCGCCCTCCTGCACCCACCGACGGCGCCATGGCCGCCCGGCAGCAGCTCGGTAACGCGGGGCGGGCGCGGCCGCCGATGGCCGCAGGGAGGGTGTGCGTGAGGGCGGTGGGGGGGCTGCCCGCCCGCCGGCCTCGAAATGGCCGCCACTTCCACTCAACAGGGCGGCCCCGGAAGGCGCCTCAGCGCGGGGCCGCCGCTTCCATCCCGGTGGTTCCCGGGCTGTGTGTTTGCGGGGCGGGAAGGCACTGCTTTCCCCTCGGGACGGTTATACCTCGTTTTGGGCGCGGGGTGATGAAGTTCGGGCTCCGGCAGGCGGGAGGACCGGAGGCGATGGTGTCCCGCGCTTTCCGCGCCCTGAGGCGCGGGCGGCAGCGTTGCCCCCGCCCGCCTCAGGGGTCCCGCCTCAGGGGTCCCGCCTCAGGGGTCCCGC